>NC_056727.1:401385644-401720644 GCF_019279795.1 Protopterus annectens
ATCCTCAAAATGTCCAGGTTATGTCATGAAATATAACCCCTATTGTACATGACGTGTATCAATCTGATATATCACTGGCTTGTTATCAGATATGATGACACTATTTATGATGTACAGCACATATGCACCACTTCATGCATGACATATGTACAAAGGTTGACAGAGGTGTGGCTGACAGCACATACACAGGGCCAGTATAGACATGTTGCTGTGATAACCTCATAAATTCACCATTGTAATGGGGTTTGTTACAACATATCTCCTATGAGGGGTATGAAGTCAGTACCTGTCATGGCCTTCACCATCTACAGACTGCAATCCTCACACTATCTTCTGCATTCCACAGATAGATGCACCGTGGCTAACCCATGAAACCAAAGGCACAACACTGCCCAGTCTACAGATGATCCTGCAGATGGGGATTCCTCATATTCATGGAACTGACATGGCAGGTATTGCAACATGTACGACAGGCATATCCAGACAAACACTGTTAAACCAACATTACTCCAAATGCAGTATAGCAGCACTTACAGTCTGTAGTCAGGTCAGGCACATTCCCCTCCTGTTTGTTGCCCTGTTTCTACAGTGTATGTTGTTAAAGGTAAATCCCCAATCTATCTGAGATGCTGTTTGCCAAACAACAGATCTAGTTCCTGCTCACAGTGACTGAAAAAGGCCAACACCACCATGATATTCCTAGGTATTGGAGTGTGTTTCCATTCAATTGGCTATGGGAATGTTACCACAGATGTTCCACATGCAATCAGCTGGGGAGGGCTGCAATTTGTGCAGAGGTCATCAGCTGATCATGAGCATCACTTAAAATACACATGCTGCTGCCTAAGCAAAGCAGGTATGGGTCTCCACAATCACCAGAGAGGGAGTGGGGGAGGCAGACAGAGACAAATACATGTCAGGGAGGGGTGGGAGAGTAAAACTGAAGCATATTTGTGTCACACACCTACCAGCACAGGGCATAAAACCTGCAACAACTATGTAGTGCTATCTCAGCTCGATGCAGTTATTGGATGCGCCACATGGGTTACCTACTGTGGAGCACTCAGAACATATATGTGATGGTGAGTGACATCTGCAACAGGGATACAGTAGATATATGGTAGTTATCATACATGTGCCTGTCTGCATGAACAGGTGCCAGTGTCAACACAGGCACACTCACACTGGGACGCACACACATTGACACACTTGGCAGGGCCAGGAGTGCAACTCATCACTAGTGGGATTGCCACAACACATCGATGTGCAGGTATCACATGCACCACACGGGTCATATGGAGGTTGTATGGGCAAAGAGTATGAGGAGATGTCAGACATCAGACAGCATTCTTCAGTATGCCCTGGGGGGTTGTAGTGAGTGTGGATGTGGACATATGCACCATACAACACACACATAAACACACAGGGTGCCAGATTTGACATGCATGGGTGCATGTCTGCACGGGTGTGTGGAGGTCAACTGTTCCAGCTGGCTTTACAAGGGTAGACAATGGGTATACCTTGGCATCAGGCCACATGACAATGGTCTACATTGTGGCTCAGGCCTGTAGTTTCTGCATTTGCCCACACATGTGGGTATTGCATCCCCCATACAGTCACCTGGGTGACTATTGTGTGTGGCCAATGCTGAGCATCACTTGCCATGTATGTGTTCCTTAGTCCCATGGTGTCTGGGATGTGCACACCTCCCACATGCATGTACAGTGACATGTGGAACTGTACCTTGGGTGTCTGGCCCATGCTATGAACACAGATTATCATCAGATGTGCCAGTCTTGCCCACCTGTGGCAGGAACTCATAATGGGCAGCAGGTTTTCCTGCACCTACATTGATAGCATGCTAACAGCATTCCCTGATGTCATTGACATCTGTCTATACAGGGCATGTTGTCAGGCATGGTATGTCCGTTGTGAGTCACATGTGAAGACACCACAGGTGGTGCAGGAGTCCATTGGGGAACATGGTGGAGGTGCACTGTCTGCTTGTACATACATATTGGACAGATCGGCAGGGTGACATGCCCTCTGTAGCTCACTGCTATTACTGCATAGTTACTATCAGTGGCCAATATGCAGTGTACTACCCACATATTGGCTGTTGCCTAGGCATGTGTGTGCATATGACACATAGGTTAAATAGTGGGGCTGCTAACTGTGATTGGCTGGCCTTGCTGTCACATGTATGGGTATGGCTTTGTACCCCAGCCTCTCAAGCTAATTTGCATCTGTTATCCCTGTATGGTTGACATTGTGATATATAGTAGGGCCACCATAAAAGAAATAAGCAAAACCCCGTCCATATTGCCCACACACTAACAGCCACCTTTGCACAGGATATGAGTTGCACACACACACACACACACACACACACACTCACACACACACACACACACACACACACACACACACACACACACACACACACACGCACACTTGTCATGTCTGGGAGTAGAACCCCTACCTAACTAGTTTATTACACTACACAGTTGTAGTACACACCACAGACGTTACTATCAGTGGCCAATATGCAGTGTACTACCCACATATTGGCTGTTGCCTATGCATGTGTGTGCATATGACACATGGGTTGAATAGTGGGGTTGCTAACTGTGATTGGCTGGCCTTGCTGTCACATATATGGGTATGGCTTTGTACCCCAGCCTCTCAAGCTAATTTACATCTGTTATCCCTGTATGGTTGACATTGTGATATATAGTAGAGCCACCATAAAAGAAATAAGCAAAACCCCCTCCACATTGCCCACACACTAACAGCCACCTTTGCACAGGATATGAGTTGCACACACACACACACACACACACACACACACACACACACACACACACACACACACACACACACACACACACACACACACACACCTGTCATGTCTGGGAGTAGAACCCCTACCTAACTAGTTTATTACACTACACAGTTGTAGTACACACCACCGACGTTACTGGAGTACTTCTTCCCCAAAGATGTATTTCACAATGAATAACATCAGCAGGATTACCAAACAAGGGCATTTCAACTGCACTGTGAGTGACTAGCCTAAAATGCATTGCTCCCTACACAGACAGTGAGACACACACAAAACATCTACAACTGACATGTGTGGGTATAGAACCCCTGCCCAAGGTCTATACCACACTACAGCATGATGCTGTTACAGGACACACCACAGGGATTACAAGTGACATCCTTTCCCAAAGATGTATTTCACAATCAATGACATCAGCAGGATTACCAAACTAGGGCATTTCTACTGTACTGTGAGTGACTAGCCTAAAATGCATTACTCCCTACACGGACAGTGAGACACACACAAAACATCCAGCACTGCCATGGAACTCTACCACAGTTCTAAATCACACTACAACAGTACGCAGTTACAGGATGTGCTACAGAGATTACTGAGCAACAACCTTCCCAGAGGTTTATTTCTAGGTGGGTGACATCAGCAGCCTTGCCAAAGGTGAGCATATGAATTCTAAGGAGTGTGAGTACCCTAAAAAGCATTGTTCTTTACTCAGTCAGAGACACACACACACAGTTGCCAAGTCTGGGGTTGGACCATCTATCTAGCTACATTATTATACTACAGCAGTACGCAGTTACATGACGTGCTATGGATATTACTGGGCTACACCCTTCCCAGAGGTGTATGTCTAGGTGAGTGACATCAGCAGTCTTGCCAAAGTTGAGTATATGAATTGTATGGAGTGTGAGTAGCCTAAAAAGCATTGCTCTCTATTCAGTCAGACACACACACACATACAGACTCATGCACAATTTCCAAGTCTGGGGTTAGAACACCTACCTAACTACTTTATCACACTACAGTAGGACACAGTTACAGGATGCACTATGGAGATTATGCAGTTGTGACTTTCCCAGAGGTGTATTTCTAGGTGAGTGACATCACCAGCCTTGCCAAAGTTGAGTATATGATTTGTACAAAGTGTGAGTAGCCTAAAAAGCATTGTTTTCGACTTAGTCAGAGACACACAAACACAGTTGCCAAGTATGGGGTTAGAACACCTACCTAACTACTTTCTCACACTACAGCAGTACGCAGTTACAGGATGCACTACAGAGATTACTAGGCTACATCCTTCCCTGAGGTTTATGTCTGGGTGAATGACATCAGCAGTCTTGCCAAAGTTGAGTATATGAATTGTACGGAGTGTGAGTAGCCTAAAAAGCATTGCTCTCTACTCAGTCAGACACACACACAGGTTCATGCACAAACTTACCAGGTCTGGGGTTAGAACACCTACCTAATTACTTTATTACACTACAGCAGTTACAGGACGTGCTACAGAGATTACTCGGCCATGATTTTCCCAGAGGTGTATTCCTAGGTGAGTGACATCAGCAGACTTGTCAAAGTTGAGTATATGAATTGTACGGAGTGTGAGTAGCCTAAAAAGCATTTCTGTCTACACAGTCAGACATGCACACAAACACACACCACATAGTAGCCAAGTCTGGGGTTAGAACTACTACCTAACTTGTTTATCACTACAGCAGTACGCAGTTATGAGACGTGCCATGGAGATTACTGAGTGACAGCTCTCCCAAAGGTGCATTTCACATTGGATGGCCTCAGCAGGCTTGTCATAATACTGCTATGGGGAGGGCGGTGTGTGCATGGGCCATAACCCATTCATGTAGAGGTTGACATGCCACATGTGGGCACACATGGGGTCATATGTCACAGGTACGTGTATACAGCTAGTAGATGACTACTTCCTTGTATAGTCATGTTGCACAGCTGGCACATGCACCACATAGTCTCTCATGCTGACAGATAATGGTGGCTAGTATCTGCAGTGAGTGACATCTGCACCTCATGTGTTTGGGGCCCTTTGGCTGTGTGCTGGGTGAGACAGGCCCGGATGGCTCCTTGTCATGGTCACCCTCTTCCACACATCTATGTCCATCTACCTTTGGCTTATTATAGTGTGTTGTCCTTACATATATGTCTGTATTCCTATCCACTGTGTGTGCAAGGCAGGAGTGATGCATACTGACATGTGTTTGCACTAAGAACTGTGACTGCCAGATATGTCTGGTCCACTGGTATTTGCAGACATGGCCTTCATGTGTTTAAGTGTGTGAGCATGCCCTGTATGGCCTTTCAGTATGTTGTTGACTGACATTGCCTTCATTCTCTAAGTGTGTGAGCATGCCCAGTA
The DNA here is from genome assembly GCF_019279795.1 of Protopterus annectens. Taxonomy (NCBI): domain Eukaryota; kingdom Metazoa; phylum Chordata; order Ceratodontiformes; family Protopteridae; genus Protopterus; species Protopterus annectens. The sequence continues at coordinate 401,390,870 of NC_056727.1, forward strand.
TTGCCATCTGTATTGCATGTGTGGATCAAGTCCAGGTAGTTTGTACTGCGATGCTGACCTTTGTGTTGTACACCAGCAGGTAGCATGCTGTGTCTGCAGGGTATCCATCGGTCATTTGACATTGACAATTGCTACATCTCTGCATAGCAGGGGGGATGACACCTGACTGTTTCTACATTTCTATACAGGTTTGGGGGGGCCACACTTGACTGTTACGATATTTCTATGTAGGATGGGAGGGCACACCTGCCTATTTCTACATTTCTACACAGGATTGGGGGGCACACCTGACTGTTACTATATTTCTCTGTAGGATGGGGGAGGGCACACCTGACTATTTCTACATTTCTACACAGGAGTGGGGGGGGCACCTGACTGTTACTATAAGTGTACGTAGGATGGGGGGCACACCTGACACTTGTACACATTTGCTAGGACTGTACTGATATATCAGGTACTCCATTTCAGTCTGTAGTCTTACCTATCATGCTAGCTAGAGGCATACCAGTGTACTACAGATCTTAGCTTTAATTACCTACATATTAGTTTCTGACTTCCTAGCCTTCACAACTTACATCCAACTGCCTGGCCTGCTGTAGTCTGTCTGTGTAGCCCTGGGGGAGAGGTTACCCATAGGGCTCATTCAGATGCCATAGTACAACATTTGTTTGTGTTTGTCTACACCTATCCTGCTGGCTGTAACTGTTGTTGGGTATGTGACCCCCCCCCAATCTGGCATGTGTGAGTCACTTACCTTGTGGGTGTCCCAGTACTGAGGGTGGTGCTGCAGGGCTGCCTATGTCGGATGCCCATAATACACTCCCTATACATGATTGAGCACAGGTAGTGTCATGTTTGGCATCCCTTTTACTGTATGTGCGAGTCAGAGAGAGGTGTATTTCCCTGGGTCCCTACTGTGTCAGTGCATGTGCTATGCGTTGCCTCTTTGCCAAGGCCAGGGCATACTGGGCATGCCTCCTTCTGCCTACTGGGGCAGGCTCAGGTTGTTCCTCCTCCGAGTCACTCTGTACCTGTGCAGGCCTTGGCAATGGTGGGGGGCTGTGTGGCCCTGCCCCATGCTGTTCCTGCTGCAGCTGTTTCTGCAGGATCATATTGTGTAGCATGGCACATACAAGGACAATTTGGATACATGTAGTTGGTGAGTACTCCGAGGATCCACCAGATGTGTCCAGGCACCGGAACCGTGACTTGAGCATCCCAAACACACGTTCTATTATGATTCGTGTTTGTGCGTGTGCCTCATTATGGAGTTCCTGTTCGGGTGTGTGTTCATTTCTGATGGGTGTCATCAGCCATGGCTCCAGTGCATATCCAGCATCCCCCACATGGTGACCGTGTGGGATGTCCCCATTGGCAAATATCTGGTACAGTTGCATCAGATGCCAGATGTGGGAATCGTGAAAGCTTCCAGGGCAGCCAGCACACACATTCATTATTTTGCCCTGGGCATCACACATGACCTGGCAGTTGATGGAGGGGAAGCCCTTGTGGTTGATGTAGACCCTACCCCGCTCACCAGGTGGTGCTTTGATGCATATATGCATGCAGTCTATTGTACCCACTACCTCAGGGTATTCTGCTATTTGTTGGAAGAGACGCATATTGCTGGCCAATGCCTCACGGGTGATGGGGAAATATATGTTCTCACTGACATGTGCTGACATGGCATCCAGGAACTGGTGGAGTACCCTGGATGTTGATGCCTGTGAAATCACCATCATATCCCCAGTTGGCCTTTGAAAGGTACCTGTAGCTAGTATTCTTAGGCCTACATGTACCTTGGTATCCACTGGGATGGATTCCCCTTTGTTAGTTCTGTGTGTGAGGCGTGGCCGGCACAGCTCAACAATTTGCTGTAGGAGGTCCCTGTCCACCCTATAGCACTCCACTATCTCCAGGTCATGTAGCCCTTGGTAGGTTACCCTGGGTCTGTACACTCTTCTCTGTCTCCTCACTGTGGGTTGCTCAGCAGCATTCACATCCTCACCACCCTCAGCCCCTAACATTTTTTCTCTTGCTATCATTTTGTAAAATTTCCCCGTTTGTATACACCAGTGGTGCAGAGTTTTTGGGAAATAACAAGGGGGAAAGGTGTTTGCATAGTTTATAGTGGTGTGCTGGGCTGGGCTGGTCTGCTGCCTGTGTAATTGGCTGATTCTGATACATTTCACCTGCCAGCTAAGCTAGTTCTCCTTGATTACCTTCCTACTGCTGTTTTCCCTTCCCTTTGCCTCCCTGTTTAAGCCTGTGTGCACGCCGCGCAAATAGAGTGCTCAAATGTGCACAGAGCTGCTATTTTCTGGTTTAACTTCATTTTTCTTCCTGTAAAACCTGCTGTGTGGTGCACACACCCACATACACTTTGTAAAGAGTGCTAGGCAGGTTTAGACGCACCCCTAGCTGAGCTGTGCTAAGAAATCCTGTGCCACAGGGCTGCAATCCACTTACAGTATGCCTGACACCCCTCCATTATATCACCTATATCCTAGTCTTGCACCCAGCTATTTATACTCTTACACTCTTGGGACCTGCCTCACAACCTGGGGAAAACCGGGATTCCATATCCTTCCCCTTTTTGCATAGGATTGCCTGCTAATGCATAATTACATGTCCCACAATGAGCCTCCCCCTTAGCAACCATTACTCACTGGCCAGGTTGTCTTCTGCCTGCCATTGACTTGCATGGCAGAATACTGCTTTTAGTTAGAATGCTTATTTTAGGTTTATTTTATTATTTTCCCCCGATCCCATTTGCGCGCCGCTGCCCTATGCTTAAACAGGCGAGATTGGCGAAAAAAAAATAAAAGTTGTTTTTTTTATTTTTTAAACAGTTTGCAATGCAAATGGCCTTCTACTTGGCCATTGACATGCTTCCTCAATGATTTGAAGCCTTTATTTGGAGCTGTCATAGCTCCGTTTTGTAGTTTGCCGAAATGTACTCGGTTACTAACCGAGTACATTTCTACAGACTGCACTCATCCTGCACGGACAGCTGCCGGCTTCCTGGATCGCAAATTACCCTCATTTGCATGGTTTCCACCTGCAAATGAGGGTAATTTGCATACAGGAGCTCAGTCCATGCAGGATTAGTCTAAGAGCTGACGGGCACGTCCCGGGAGCTCTTTCCTGTATCGCACGTCGGCCATATTGCTGAAAATAGCTCTTAGACTAATCCTGCACACAATAAAGGGCTTCATAAATCCGGGGGATAAACTCTTAGTGTAAAAATAACTTTCCTAAATAGGAAAGCACAATAAAACAAAATGCTTTTTAAATATGGACATTTTTCCCCAAAGGGAACTTATCTCTCCAGCAAAGGAACAGCAGAAGCTGACCATTGATCCTCAAAAGCTCACAGTGGAGTGTTCTCTACAATGGCAGAAAAGGTGTGAAGGGCTTGGCACTTAAACTTATCCTTTCAGTTAGCTCAGTTCAAATTGACTGATGGTGTGGGCAGATGGAAGGTGCCCTGAAGCTTTGGAAGCTGGCTGGCTGTTATATCCATGGCAGGATATAACCCATATAGCTAGGGCTACTGCAACAGTAATAAATATGAAGAACATCTTCAGCTTCTAAATTTTTGTTTTTGAGCTTTGATAATTCCTTTGGAGACCAGTTCAAGGTCCTTCAGCCAGTTCTCCTACCCAGTTAACAAACACAATAAATCAATAAATGAATGAATAAATAGTCTATCATATATTTAAACTATCTAACCCATATGACATCCTACTATAGTGAGTCATTTGTCAAGCACTGACTCCAGAAGTAGGTTAGAGAAAATTGATACATCTGATTAGACTGGAAACCATATACTGCAATGTGACTATGATGCGGTAGTACTTTTTCATGATCAGCTTTATCAGAGGTAAAGAAAATGCTTACAGAACTCAGAAAATTAATATATTGAAAATGTTGAGTCTAAACTTTTAAATGCACAAGTTACTTGGGAGGAGTTGTTTCACCAGCTAGTCAATCTTGTTACTTTACACTTTGACAAGAAAGGAAAACAAGTGGTACCTTTATGGGATTATGTTATCTATCTGATCCACAGTTTCAAAGGAATTTTGCTTCAAATGAAATGTCTTTTTATAGGAAACAAGCACCTTCCCAACTGCATCATTTATAGAAGAAAAAATAAATAAAATCACGTTTTATTCACATTTCTCATTCTCCAGTGCCCCTATCTATCAATTTTCAATGTTCCTAATTACAGAAAATAACTTCATACAAATAGACACTTCAGGCAAAGGGGCATGGCTATGCAGTTTAACTTATTCAAAGACCATAAAAATAGCTTATTTCACAAACTCCCCTATATCACGAGAGGCAATCATTACTTTTAAGTGACCAGTTACCCTTAAAGAAAGCACTACTCTGAGTAACCTCCAGTCATGCATCTCAAACCTTCTAGTCTCCATTATTTATTCCTTGTTCTCACAGTGACCAGTTATGAATTTATCAGATTTGAAAGAGCTAATAAGAACAACTCTATCCGAATGGAGGCTATGAAAACACTTCTGTTTTTTACAGAAAATTATTTGTATTTGCCAGCATTGGACATAGGGCTATACCTATTCACAGACCATCTCTGCATATTACCCTTTTCTGTTGCTTTAATATTTAGTAAATACTGCATAGTCAGGATAGCTCAGCATCATTTTCCATTCTCAACTCTTCCATTTAAAGCATCCACAGTCAACAGAGTATTTAGCAAATGTTTAACTCTATTGTTTGCACACCTTTAGTTGCCCTTAGAAGCAAAGACAAAGGAACAGTTATAGCACATGTATCACGCTATTTTCTTAAGCACTCCCTAGTATTAACAACAAACTAGAAGAAATCATTGCTAACTCATTCACGTACATCCCAATATCTTAGTGCAAGAAATCTGGACAAAACCTAAATAATGGGCAAACAAAGGCCCAAAAATAGGGATGCATTTTTAATGTTGTTCTTTTAAATTTAGAGAGTTGCTAAAATAACCGAATTTGTGTTAGCATACATTTTCTGAAGGATATGAAATCTGATCAAATACATGTCATTTTAATGACTTCAATCGTTAGTGATTTGCTAGAAAACCACAAAGGTTTAAGAGAAACAGACCAAATATATGAGACAAAAATTTGGACATTCTGTGAAAATCTGGACAGTTAAGAGGTATGCTTATTCAATATTAATGATGTGTTTCCATAAATCCTTGACTATGAGCCAGGTGATAGCATGTATTTGACTACAGGACAGCTGCTAGAGTGGTATGTTGGAGGCAAACAGGCTTGAGCAGTTAACACCATAGGTTCATATGTTCATAGGTGTGTACTAGGCTAATGGCCCTGGAGCCTTTACAAGCCTAGCCCATATGATTACCCTGGCATCATGCCACCCGACCTTAGTTTCCAGTGCCTCTGTCGAGCAGAGCCATTGGAGTGATCCCTGGGGTGAATTTTCTATTTCGCATCCACTCATCAATATTTCTCTTGAAGAGGGCCAGTGAGGTGCTCTGTTTGACATGTATGGGAAGTCTATTCCATAGCATGGGCAGTCTCTGGGTTATGAACCTGTCCCTCCAGCACATTCTGTTGCTTGTGGTAATGAGGTTGAGGTTTCTGGAATGTGTGGTATGGAGGGACTGGGATTTCTTTAGATGTAGCATTTCTAACAGGGCTGGGTCAGACATGGCTTTGTAAGTCAAGCAGAGATCGCCTCTAAGTAGGCAATATGAGACACAGAATAGTTGGAGTTTTTTGAGTGTTTAAGGCCTAGGATCCTCTTTGTAAGGTACTTTTGTGGCCTCTCCAGTTGTTGCAGGTGGCTAGTGAGGTACATGCCAAATGGGGCATTGTACTCAATGATTGGCCTAATGAGGGATGAGTAGAGGGAGACAATGACCTCTTTCTTCCTGGATGCAAAAGTCTTAGTAATGAGATGTGCCACATAGAAGGACTTTCTGACCACAGTGGCAGTGTGGTGGTCAAAAAAGAGGTTGCTGTCAACCTGTGTTCCCAGATCTCTTATAACACATTCTGTGTTCAGTGGACAACCATCAATGTGGTAGTTCATGGGAACTGGGTTTTTCCCAAAGGGGATGACGACACATTTTTTGGCATTGAGCTTAAGGCCATGGTTCTGACACTGGTCGTTGGTCTCAGTGAGGCCTTTCTGTAGGATGTCAACATAACTTGGGGAGTTAATAATGGCTCCCAACTTGCAATCGTCTGCAAACTTTGTCAGCCAGAGTCCCTTTGTGTTGGCCTGGACTTCTGAGAAGTAGATACCAAACAGGAGAGGACCCAGGACCGATCCCTGTGGGACTCCACTCATGACTGGTCAGCAGTCTGACTTGGAGTCAGCTACTTTCACACTGTGGGTTCTATCAGTGAGCCAGTTTGCAAACCACCTAGTGATATAAGGGTTGATGTCTAGCTTAGTGAGTTTTTCTATGATTCCTGAGTGGGGAATGTTATCAAAGGCCTTGGCCAGATCATGGTAGGCTGTATGAACCACTTTGCCTTCATCCACAGCTCTGGTGACTGATTCAAAGAAGTCGACCATGTTGAGCAGGCATGATCTATGCTTCACAAAACCAAACTGTGTGGGATCCAGAGTTTAGAGATTCCCTATATCCTAGTTTATTAGGGCCATGATGATGTGTTTCATAGCTTTGCATATGAGACTTGTCAGGCTAATGGGACGATAGTTTCCAGGGTCTGTAGTTGTTCCTCCTTTGTGGAGAGGGATGACTAATGCAGTGCACCATTTAGTAGGGACAAAGCCTTAGGTTAGGCTGTGATTGAACAGGGCACACAGGTGAGGTGCCAGTTCACTCTGTAATTCATGTAGAACACAGCCAGGGATATTGTCAGGTCACATAGAAGTTGTATTCTTGGCCTTGGACAGTGCTGTTTTAACCTGTGCAGCAGTAATACTGGGTGTCTGGCAATCTACTGGTATTATGATTGGTCCTTTGAGGGGGAGGGATAAAGTTGGCACTGAATCTGTTGGCCAGTATATTGGCAATATCTTGTGTGTTGGCTTGGCATAGGAGGTACCATTGTGCAGTAGCTCAGAGCAAATCTGGGTATTGCCGTGGAGGTTCTTTACATAACTATAGAAGGCCTTGTGGCTGTCTTTACTATCTGCTGCAATTCTGTTTTCATAGCTAGCTTTAGAGGATTTGATGAGGGATCTCAACTTTTTGTTGAGTCTGATAAGGGAGTTTTTCAAGTCTTGGGACTTCACCTTATTCCGCATCAGTTTCCTCCTTCTGTTGTAATTTGTTTATGGCAGGGGACCACCAGATTGGCTTCCTTTGTTTGGAGGAAACCATCTTGGTTCTATTGGGTATGGCAAGATCCATGCATTTGTGTACATGTTTGTACAGTGCATTGCTGCTTGATCATCCTAGGGAATGAAGGTGGCCAAGTTCGCCTCAGTTGCAGCATTTGCTGGCAAGAATGAGATTGACAGTGGAAGAGGCTGGATCTCAAAGCACAGTTGAAGCAATGTGAGCACTGCAGAGTTGGGGAGATAGAAATAGTAGCAGCAAATATGTCACTCCCTCACCAGGTAGCATTTGCAAGTACTTAAGCTGCCTACTGAGGAGTGGTTAGGTAGCATGAGGTGGGGGTCACTATGGGACCAGCATCTGGGGAAACCACGAACACCCATCTGTTGTCCTCCCAGGGGAATGACTGGCCTGATAAGGCCTTCTGGATGGCAATGAGTGGGCTGTGTGACTTTCAGTCATTCTGTGGCTACCTGGGTCTCACCTCTGAAAGGAACAAACAAGCAGATGGAGCACAGGAAGTTGAGACATTGCACATACCTCATAGTGAGAATAAAAGTAAATATTAGTACCTTTTTCAGGAGCAATTATAGACTTCATACTTATTCAAGTTGATTGGGGAGTGTTTCAATGTGTTCTGCATGTTTGTTTTAAATGCAGGCCATTTTAGCAAAACATATCCTGAAAGCCCTAGAGTACACTTTCCTAAAAGTTGTATATAAGAAAGGTACAGTGGCATTTCAGAAATCCCTAAAATAAGTTGATAGACTTCTGAGAGGCTCTTCTTTCTCTTTCCAACATCTAATGTATTACAACTTGATACTAGAAAAATAAAAGCATGTTTTACAATTTAGAATGCAAGGGGACCCTTACCAGACAGTTGTTCAGAAAAGGATAGATGTGAGCTCCCTGAAGTATCAGTGAACATATAATGGAGCTATGTATTTGGCAATGCTGTTGCTGCAGCAGAAAAGTCAATAGACCAGAGAGTAAGGTTAAAGTAAGAAATGCCTACCCTGAACATCAAAATGTTCCTGTGGGACTTCAAAACTGGGATGTGAAGGCAGGCATCCTGCATGCCCGGAGTCACTAGAAAGGCATCTTTATGAGGGAATTGTAAGAGGGCTGGTGGAGTCAGCATCTTTTACTTTTTTGTGTTTGAGATCTTGTTCAGGTCAGACAAGTTTTGTGCTTTGGACTAAAAGGAACAATATTTGGAAACAGTTTCTTTAAAAGTACTTGTAGCCCTTTGATACTACCTTCCTAATCTGCTGATCTGATGTTAATGGTTGATGATAGTGTACAGAAAGGGAAATACCTGCCATCTGTTTTACAGCAATGGAGAATGCAGGAAACAACTGATGATAAATCTTGATGCTGTATGTTTTTTTTATTTTACTTTATTTATTTGCATTTGTTGTTAGTGAAGTCCAGTTGGATATAAAAACACCTTTCAGAGGAGCCTGGGGAGACAAGTTCAAACAGAAATATGATAAAACAATTCATTGCATACAATAAAGAACAACTTGTGATTACAGTGTCCACTTTGACTGGAATATTATATACATACTATAAACAACTGATTATGAGTAGTACAATTTGCATGACAGCAATGAAATAAGAAATTATATGACATAGAAAAGTGGTTTGCAGGGGGCAAAATAATGTACATTATATTCACTGTAGAGAGTTATTAAAATAGAAAAGTATAACTTATAAGGCAGAGATAGTAACCATAAGCAGTTTGCTAATGAAAGAAAACTAGTGGAGAGATAATAGTGGTAAATGAGAAAGGAAAATATGCCCCCGGATTTACAAAGCATTTTATTGAATGCAGGATTAGTTTAAGAGCTATTTTTGGCAATATGGCCGACGTGCGATCCAGGAATGAGCTCAAGGGAAGTGCACGTGAGCTCTTAGGCTAATCCTTCACAGACCGAGCTCCTGTATGCAAATTACCCTCATTTGCAGGTGAAAACCATGCAAATGAGGGTAATATGCGATCCAGGAAGCTGGCAGCCGTCCGTGCAGGACGAGTGCAGTGTGCAGAAATGTACTTGGTTAGTAACCGAGTACAGTTCAGCAATCTACAAAATGGAGCTATGATAGCTCAAAATAAGGCTGCGAAGCATTGAGGAAGCATGCCAATGTCCAAGTAGAAGGCCATTGGAATTACAAAATGTAAAAGAAAAAAAATAAACAATGTTTAATTTTATCTTTGCCGATCTCGCCTGGTTAAGTATAGGGCAGTGATGCGCAAATTGGTTTGGGGGTAAATCAATAAAATAAACCTAAAATAAAGCATTTTAACTAAAATAAGTATTCTGCCATGCAAGTCAATGGCAGTCAGAAGACAACCTGGCCAGTGCGTAATGGTTGCTAAGGGGGGAGGCTCAGCGTGGGACATGTAACTATGCATTAGCAGGCAATCCTATGCAAATGAGGGAAGGGTTAGTGAATCCCAGATCTTCCCAGGGTGTGAGGCAGGTCCCAAGAGTGTAAGAGTGTAAATAGCTGGGTACAAGACTAGGATATAGGTGACATCATGGGTGTGTGTGTCAGGCATACTGTAAGTGTATTGGAGACCTGTGGCTCAGGATTGCTCCTAGTGTAGCACAGCTAAGCTAGGGGTGTGTCTAAACCTGCCTAGCACTCTTTACAAAGTGTAAGCGGGTGTGCGCACCATGCACTGGGTTGTACAGGAAGAAAAAGGAAGTTAAACCAGGAAAAAGCAGCTCTGTGCACATTTGAGCACTCTGTTCTCATGGCGCGCACACAGGCCTAAACAGGGAGGCAATGTGAAGGGAAAACAGCAGTAGGAAGGTAATCAAGGAGACCTAGTTGAGCTGCCAGGTGTAATGTATCAGAATCAGTTAATCACACAGGAAGCAGACCAGACCACCCCAGAATACCACTATAAACCAAGCAAACACCTACCTGGTTTTTCCACACTCTACACCACCGGTGTATACAAGCGGGGACATTTTAAAACTAAACCTACAAAATGAGAAGGGCTGCAGCAGGCAACAAAGAACAAAATGTGCAAGAGGCTGAGGGTGGTGAGGATGTCAGTGCTGCCAAACATACCAAAGTGAGGAGAAAGAGAAGAGTGTACAGACCCAGGGTAACCTACCAGGAGCTATATGAGCTGGAGATAGTGGAGCACTATAGGGTGGACAGAGACCTCTTACAGCAAATGGTTGAGCTGTGCAAGCCACACCTGACACACCAGACTGGCCGAGGGGAACCCATCCCAAAATATGTGTAGGCCTAGGTATACCTGCCACAGGTACCTCCCAAACTACAACTGGGGATAACATGGGCATCTCACAGGCATCAGCATCCAGAGTGTTTCACCAATTCCATGTCAGCACATGCCAGTGAGCATGTATATTTCCTGAACACACATGAGGTGTTGACCCACAATATGTGTCTCTTTCACCAAATAGCTAACTACCCTGGGGTAGTGGGTGCTATAGACTGCACCCACGTATGCAACAAAGCACCACCTGATGAGCAGGGTAGGGCCTACATCAACTGCAGGGGCATCCCCTCCATCAACTGCCAGTTTGTATGTGATGCCCAGGGCATTATACTGAATGTGTGTGCTGGCTGCCCTGGAAGCTATGACGATTCACACATATGGTGACTGACAGAGCTGTACCACAGATTTGCCAATGTGGACATCCCCTACGGTCACCTAGTGGGGGATGCTGGGTACTCACTGGAGCTGTGGCTGATGACACCCATCAGAAATGCACACACACTGGAACAACAATGCCATAATGATGCACACACACAGGTCAGACATATAATAGAGCATGTGTTTGGAATGCTCAGGTCATGTTTCCGGTGTCTGGACACATCTGTTGGAGCCCTGCAGTATTCACCAGCGACATGTACCCAAATAGTAATGGTATGTGCTATGCTACACAATATGATCCTGTGGAAACAGCTGCAGCAGGAACAGCATGGGGCAGGGCCACACAGCCCCTCACCAATGCCAAGGCCTGTGCAGGTACAGAGTGACTCGGAGGAGGAATAACCTGAGCCTGAGGCAGAAGGGGGCATGCCCAGTATGCCCTGGCCTTGGCAAAGGGGCAACGCATAGCATATGCACTGATACAGTACGGCTCCAGGGAATGACACCTCTCTCTGACTCGCACAGACAGTAAAAGGGATGCCAAATATGACACTACCTGTGCCTAACCATGTTTAGGGAATGTACTATGTGCTTCCGACACAGGCAGCCCTCCAGCACCATCTACAAGTCCGGCACACCCTCAAGGTAAGTCAATCAACCTACCAATTGTCAAATGGAGTAGAATGTGTTTTTACCTGTAGCTATGGTATGGATGTGAACATGCAAGAGAATTGGGTGGCCGGATGTCAAGGCAGCAGAGAGTAGACACCCATAGTGGCAACATGAGATCTGTAACACATACTGGAGTCACCATAGTAGCCAGTACTACACAGGGTGACAAAACCCACTGTGTAAAATGGCCTGAGCGACAGGGGTGTCCATAAGAGCCACACATACCAGTCAGGAAGGATCATATGCCCAACAACAGTCTCGACCAGCAGGACAGGTGAAGACAAACACAAACAAATGCTGTACTATAGCCTCTGAATGTGCTCTATGGTTAAACAACACAGACAGACTGCAGCAGGCCAGGCAGTTGGATGTAAGTTGTGAAGGCTAGGAAGTCAGACACTAATATGTAGGTAAGTAAAGCTAGGATCTGTACTACACTGGTAAGCCCTTGCCAGCAGAACAGGAAAGACTACAGACTGAAATGGAGTACCTGACTTACCAATACAGTTCTAGCAAATGTGTACAAGTGTCAGGTGTGCCCGCCCCATCCAACGTACACATAGAGTAATAGTCAGGTGTGGCCCCCAGTCCTGTGTAGAACAGTAGAAACAGTCAGGTGTCCTCCCCCCGCTATGCAGAAATGTAGCAACAGTCAATGGCAAATGACTGATGGATACCCACAACATGCTACCCATTGGTGTACAACAAAAGGTCAGCACCGCAGTACAAACAACCTGGACGTGATCCACACATGCAACACAGATGGCCATACTGGACATGCTCACACACTTAGAGAAATGAAGACAATGTCAGTCAACATACTGAGAGGTCATACTGGGCATGCTCACACACTTAAACACATGAAGGCCATATCTGCAAACACCAGCGGACCAGACATATCTGGAAGTTGCATTTCTCAGTGTGAACACATGTCAGTATGCACCACTCCTGCCTTGCACACATAGTGGATAGGAATACAGGCAAATATGTAAGGACAACACACTATAATAAGCCACAGGCACACAGGCATAGATGTGAGGAAGAGGGTGACTCTGACAAGGAGCCATCCAGGCTTGTCCCAACTGGCACACAGCCTAAGGGCCCCCAACACATGAGGTGCAGATGTAACCCACTGTGGCTACTAGCCACCAGTACCTGTCAGCATGACAGACTATGTGGTGTAGGTGCCAGCTGTGTAACAAGACAGTACAAGGAAGCAGCCATCTAGTAGCTGTATACATGCACTTGTGACATATGACCCCATGTGTGCCCGCATGTGGCATGTCAACCCCCACTTGAATGGGGTATGGCCCATCCACACACTGCTGTCCCCATAGCAATAGTATGACAAGCCTGCTGAGGTCATCCAATGTGAATTACACATTTGTGAGAGCTATAGCTCAGTAAAGTGCATGGCGCATCCCATAACAGAGTACTGCTGTAGTGACAGAGTAGTTAAGTAGTATTACTAACCCCAGACCTGTCAATTGTGTGAGGTTGTGTTTGTGTGTGTGCCTGTCTGCCTCTGACTGTGTAGAGTGAAATGCTTGTTAGGCTACTGACACTTCGTGCAATACATATATTACACTTTGGCAAGGCTGCTGATGTCACTCACCTAGACATACACCTCTGGGAACATAATAGCCCTGTAATCGCTGTGGCGCTTCCTGTAACTGCATATTGCTGTAGAGTGATAAACTAGTTAGGTAGTTGTTTGAACCCCTACCTTGGCCACTGTGTGCGTGTCTGACTGGGTAGAGAGCAATGCTTTTTAGACTACCCACACTCCATACAATACAAATGCAGTACATTGCCAAGGCTGCTGAAGTACACCTGTGGGAATGTGATAGCCCAGTAATCACCGTGGCGTGTCCTGTAACTGCATATTGCTGTAGTGTGATAAACTAGTAAGGTAGGTGATTGAACCCCAGCCGTGGCAACTGCGTGTGAGTCTATGTGTGTGTGTCTGACTGGGTAGAGAGCAATGCTTTTTTGGCTACCCACATTCTGTACAATACAAATACACTACTTTGCTAAAGCTGCAGCTGTCACTCATCTAGAAGTACACCTCTGGGAACATGATAGCCTAGTAATCGCCATGGCACATCCTATAACTGCGTATTGCTGTAGTGTAATAAACTAGTTAGGTAGGTGTTCAAACCCCAGCCGTGGCAACTGTGTGTGTGTGTGTGTGTGTGTGTGTGTGTGTGTGTGTGTGTGTGTGTGTCTGACTGACTGGGTAGAGAGCAATGCTTTTTAAGCTACCCACACTCCATACAATATAAATACACTACTTTGCCAAGGCTGCTGATGTCACTCATCTAGAAGTACACCTGTGGGAACATGATAGCCCAGTAATCAACGTGACACGTCCTATAACTGCATATTGCTGTAGTGTAATAAACTAGTTAGATAGGTGCTCAAACCCCAGCTATGGCAAGTGTGTGTGTGTGTCTGACTAGGTAGAGAGCAATGCTGTTTTAGGCTACCCACACTCCATACAATACAATTACACTACTTTGCCAAGGCTGCTGATGTCACTCATCTAGAAGTACATCTCTGGGAACATGATAGCCCAGTAATCACCGTAGCTCATTCTGTAACTGAGTACTGCTGTAGTGTGATTTAGAACGGTGGTAGGGTTCCATCTCCATCCATGTCAGTTCCGGATGTGATGTGTGTGTCTCAGTGTCTGTGTATGGAGCAATGCATTATAGACTACTCACTCACAGTACATTACAAATGCCCTACTTTGGTAGTCCTGCTGATGTCATTAATTGTGCAATACACCTTTGGGGAAGATGAACTTCAGTAATGTCCATGGTGCGTAATATCACTGCATAGTGCTGTAGTATAGTATACCAGCTATGTAGGGGTTCTACTCTCAGACATGACAGGTGTGTGTGTGTGTGTGTGTGTGTGTGTGTGTGTGTGTGTGTGTGTGTGTGTGTGTGTCTTTATAACTGGTTTCCTGTGTAGAGGTGGTTGTGAGTTTGTGACACCTGTGGGCATTGTGGAGGGGTTTTGCTAATTACATTGATGGTGGCCCTACTATATATATCACAATATCAACCATACAGGGATAACAGATGTAAATGGCTGAGGGGCTGGGGTGCAAAGCCATACCCATACATATGACATCACGGCCTGTCAATCACAGTTAGCAACCCCACTGTGCCTTTACATGTGACTCACAATGGACATACCATGCCTGACAACATGGCCTGTTTGGACAGATGACACTGACATCAGGAAATGCTGTTAGCATGCTATCAATGTGGGTGCAGGGTAAATCTGCTGACCAGTATCACTCCCTGCCACATGTGGGCAAGACTGGCACATCTGATGATAAGTTCTGTTCACAGTATGGGCCAGACACCCCAGGTACAGTTCCACATGCCACTGTACATGCATGTGGGATGTGTGCACATCCTAGACACCATCCAAGTCATGGACTAGGAAACACATACATGGCAAGTGATGCACAGCATTGGCCACACACAATGGTTGCCCAGGTGCCTGGAAGACGGATGCAATACCCACCTCTGCGGGCAAATGCAGAAGCTAAAGGCCTGTGCCACAATGCAGAAAAATGTCATGTGGGCTGATGCCAATGTATACCTATCGCCTACCCTTGTATAGCCTGTTGGCACTTGTGGCCACCACACACCCATGCAGACTGGACGCTGTGTCTATAGGTTCATAGGTTCATAGGTTCATACTAGGCTATCTGCCCTAGGGCATTTATAAGCCTAGCCAGAATGTGTTTGGCTTTCGCCACCCATATTAAATTTATTTTGCTATGCCCTTTTTCGAGGTTAGTATACTGTGCCTCTGTCTAACAGTGACACAGAAGTGATACTCGGGGTAAACCTACGATCTCCCATCCACTCATCAAGATTCCTCTTGAAGAGAGTCAATGAGGGACTCTGCCTAACCTGGACTGGGATTTTATTCCAGAGTGAAGGGAGCCTCTGGGTTATGAATCTGTCCCTCCAGCATGTCCTATTTATTTCAGTGCTGAGGTTCAAGTCTCTCGAGCACGTAGCTCGATGGGATTTGGATTTTCTGAGGTGCAGCATGTCCATTAATTCCGGGTTAGACATGGCTTTATACGTCAGGCACAGATCACCTCTGAACAGGCAGTATGCCACTGAGTAGAGCTGGAGTTTCTTTAACCGGGCAGCATATGGCATCTGTTTGAACCCTTTGATCCTCTTGGTGAGGTACTTTTGGGGTCTTTCCAGTTTCTGCAGGTGTCTGGTAAGGTACATCCCAAAAGGGGCATTGTACTCAATTATGGACCTGATGAGGGATGAGTAAAGAGGCACGATGACGTCCCCTGATCTAGATGTGAATCCCTTCATGATTAGGTGGGCTATATAAAATGTTTTTCTAACCACTTTGGCCACGTGGTTGTCAAATGAGAGATTGCTATCAACTTGGGTCCCCAGGTCCCTAATTACTTCTTCTGTACTTAATGGATTACCACCTATGTGGTAATTTGTGAGCACTTTGTTTTTGCCAAAGGGGATGACTATACACTTTTTGGCATTTAGCTTGAGGCCATGGCTCTGGCACCAGTTGTCTGTTTCTATGAGGCCCTTTTGGAGGATGCTTGTGTCGGCTGGAGAGTCGATTATGGCGCCCAGTTTGCAGTCATCTGCGAACTTGGTCAGCCACAGTCCTTCCGTGTTGGCCTGTACCTCCGAGAAATATATACCGAACAAGGGAGGTCCCAGGACTGAGCCTTGTGGGACACTGGTTTGGAGTCTGACATGGCTCCAGCAATTCTAACCATGTGGGTTCTGTCCTTGAGCCAGTTTGCAATCCATCTAGTGACATAGGGGTTTATATTTAAGCTGGTGAGCTTATCTATAATGCCCGAGTGGGGTATTGTATCAAAGGCTTTTGTGAGGTCCAGGTAGGCTGTGTGGACCACCTTCCCCTCGTCAATGGCCTTGGTGACTGTTTCAAAGAAATCAACCAGGTTTAAGAGGCAGGATCTGCCCTTAACAAAGCCGAACTGGGTAGGATCCAGTGTTTGTAGGTCCCCAATATCTTTATTTATGAGGTCCATGATGATCCTTTCCATAGCTTTGCAGACCAAGCTAGTCAAGCTTATGGGGCGATAGTTTCCAGGATCCATTGAGGCACCACCTTTATTGAGAGGGACCACTGTTGCTGTACGCCACTCTTTGGGCACATATCCTGTAGTAAGGCTGAGATTGAACAGTAGTTTTATGTTTGGGTTTAGCTCTTCTTGGAGTTCATGTAGGGCAGCCGGGACACTGTCTGGTCCCATTGATGCTGTGTTTTTGCTTTGGAGAGGGCTCTTACCTGAGCATCTGAGATGTCAGGGGCAGCACTCTGCTGGGATAGATATTTGCCCTTTTGGTGGGAGGGGGAGAAGTTTGCACTGAACCTGTCAGCTAGGATGTTGGCAATGTCTGTGGGTTTGGTGTATTTTTTGTCATTTTGGACAAATTCTGAACATATCTGGGAATTACCACCCAGGTTCCTAACATAACTAAAGAAAGCCTTGTGATTATCCTTAGTGTCCTGTGCAATTTTTCTCTCGAAGCTGGCCTTAGACAATTTTATGTGTGCCCGTAGTTTTTTGCTAATACTGATCAGTGATGCCTTCCCTTTTTGGGATTTTGCTCTGTTATTTAGTAGCTTCCTCCTTCTATTGTATAGTTTGTTTATGGCTGGGGTCCACCAGACAGGACGTCTGCCTTTGGAGGATTGGGTCTTGGTTTTATTTGGGATCGCATGATCCATGCATTCCTGAAGGTGTTCATAGAATGCGTTTATAAAGGATTCTGCTGTCTGGGCATTTTCCACAGGCCGGGGCTTTGAAGGATTCCACCTCAGTTTTGAGGAGTGTGAAATTTGCTTTAGAGAAGTTTTTCACTGTGGTTTTCTGGGCAGGGGGTTGGGTCGGGATGTGAATATCCAGTGAGATTAGTTTAGGGTCTGATCTTACCAGTGAGGGATACACTTCTGGTCTGGAGCATAGAGTCTCCATGTTGGTGATGATCAGGTCCAGTATGTTTTCCCCTCTTGTGGGAGTGGTAACAAGTTGTTCCATAGCATTTGAGTTTATAAATTCTAGGAACCTTTGGGCTAGGGTGTTGGAGCTAGAGTAATGCTCCCAGTCTATGTTTGGGTAGTTGAAGTCGCCCAATATAATGGTGTTTGGAGAGACCTTCATATTTTCCAGTGTTCTCAGGAAGGCCGAGTGGGGTTCCTGGGTTTGGGAGGGTGGTCTGTAGCAGGCTATAAACTGGAAGGCAGTTTTACCCACTGTTAGTTGCACATGGATAGTCTCTGATGCTTCGTGCTTTGCCACCAACCTGGAGGTGTGGGTATCTTTGATGAATATCGATACTCCCCCTCCTTTTGTGGTTCGGTCCAAGTTTTGGGGCCGAAAAGTATGGTATGAGGTATAACCTGGTAGTGCTGGGGTGCTCTCAGGAGCCCAGAACCAGGTTTCTGTTACTGCACAGATATCGATGTTCTCCATGCTAAGGAGAGTTTTGAGTGCGTGCATCTTGAGGTTTAGACTTCTGGCGTTGAGTAGCATTACTCTTAGTTTCTTATCCCTTGTGATACCTATGGAGGTGGGTTTGTCTTTTGAGCCTTGCCTAAAAAAGGCACTATGGGGGTAGCAAGAGCCTTTGCCAATATCCGAAAGCCCAGGGGTGACAGGTGCAAGCCGTCCCTAGCGAAGTGTGTGTGTGTTGTATGGTGCGTATGTCCACATCCACATGCACTACTCCCCCCAGGGCACAGTGAAGCATGCCACCTTATATATAACACCCCCTCATACTCACTGCCCATACAACCTCCGTATCACCCATGTGGTGCATGTGTTTCCTGTGCATTGATGTGTTGTGGCAATCTCACTAGTGACAGGTCGCATTCCTGGCCCTGCCAAGTGTGTTAATGTGTGCATGTCCCTGTGTGAGTGTGCCTGTGCTGACACTGGCACCTGTTCATGCAGACAGGCACGTGTTTGTCACCTACTGCATATCTACTGTATCCCAGTAGAAGAAAGCACTCACCATCACATATATGTTCTGAGTGCTCCCCACCAAACAACACATGTGGCGCATCCAATAACAGCATCGGACTGTGATAGCACTACATAGCTGTCAGGTGTATGCTACCCAGTGCTGGTAGGTGTGTGACACAAACATGCATTGGTTTTATCCTCCCTTCCCTCCCTGACATGTATTTGCCTCTGTCTGCCTCCCCCACACCCTCTCTGGTGGATGTGGAGGCCCACACCTGCATTGCTTAGGCAGCAGCATGTGTATTTAATGTAATGCTCATGATCAGCTGATGGCCTCTGCATGTATTGCAGGCCTTCCTATCCGATTGCATGTGGAACAGGTGTGGTAACATTCCCATAGCCAATTGCATGAAAATGCACTCCACTACCTGGGAACATCCTGGTGATGTTGGCCCTTGTCTGTCAGTGTGAGCAGGTGCTAGAACTGTCATTTTGCAAAGAGCTTTTTAGATAGGTTGGGGATTTACCTCTAACAACATACACTGTGGGAAGAGGGCAAAAAACAGAAGGGGGATGTGCCTGACCTGCCTACGAACTGTAAGTGCTGCTATACTGCATGTGGAGTAAGGTTGGATTAACAGTGTTTGTCTGGATATGCCTGTAATACATGTTGCAATACCTGCCATGTCAGTTCCATGTATATCAGGAATCCCTATCTGCAGGCTCATCTGCAGACTGGGCAGTGTTGTGCCTTTGGTGTCATGTGTTAGCCACGATGCATCTATCTGTGGAATGCAGACGGTACTGTAAGGATTGCAGTCTGTTGATGGTGAAGGCCGTGACAGTTACTGACTACATATCCCTCATTGGACATATGTTGCAACAAACCCTGTTATAATGGTAGATTAATGAGGGTATCATAGCAACATGTCTATACTGGCCCTGTGTATGTGCTGTCAGCCACACCTCTGTCAACGGTTGTACATATGTCGTGCATGAAGTGGTGCATATGTGCTGTACACAGTAAACAGTGTCAACATATGTCAACACACCAGTGATATATCAGAGTGCTACACATGTCACGAACAGTAGGGGTTACACTTAATGCCATACCTTGGAACTCCTGTGGATGTTTGTACAGTACTGAGGGCTGTGTAGTGATGCTGAATGTTGGCAGTGTGTGTATTGTTAATATGTACTGTGGCCTGTGTACAGACTGTGGTAGATGTCATTGTCCTAGCTCCCCTTCTATCTGTTGTTACATGCTGCCCCATTGTATGGTACCGTATTACCTTACATGTGTGTAGGGCCATACACACACATGTCCCATACCACAGGCAGCCATCAGACCGGACTGTGTAGCATCCCAGTATATGTAGGGTCATGCTGTGAATGGCACATATGAGGATGGTGTAGGACAGATAGGCCATATACAGTACTAGTTTGCTAGCGTACCATATATGGCTGTGGCTGTGTTCACATTGGTTGTGATTATGCACTGTCACACAGGTGTGGCCTACCCTGTGCTGTGGCATGGCTGTCGAGCCTGCTATATATGCAGGTACTGTACTGTGATAACCTTAGGATGTGTGTCAGTAGCCAATGGCACACATGTTATGAACATATGTCACTTTCCACACACACCGTGTCTGTGAGAACAATCTCAATGACAGTAGCAAATGTCTACTAATATACCAGCTATACATACCAGACATCCCCCTGCACTACTACATTGGGAGTGTAGGGGCTGGAGTAGGGCTACACTCCATGTCCAGGACATATGGTGGGATGATATGGACATGTACATATCCAGATATCCATATATATATATATATATATATATATATATGACTACACATGTGTAGTATTTCTAATTACTACTGTCATGGCAACCACCCACTATGAATCTCTACATCATGTGGGCATATTCCCTGTACATTCCCTGTGTGATGGACATCCCTCCTGTGTGTGGGCATCAATGTTACAGACAGCAGGTAGCAATACCTGTTACAGGAGTACCTGCACACTCAGGGCAGCCACATATATGTAGGAGGATCAGGCCATACAGACAGACTGTGAGTAGAGTGGTGTAATGCTATGCATAGTACTGGTGTTACAGGGTGTGTGTGTGTGTGTGTGTGTGTGTGTGTGTGTGTGTGTGTGTGTGTGTGTGTGTGTGTGTGTGTCTGTACAATACTAGTTTACCTTGGTCTGCAGTCTGTCTGCATAGGTCACTACTGTGGGCCATCCTCAAGCTGGACAGAGGTGTGCCTATCATGTGTTGTCTGTCCACCACACAGGTCCTGTGTCGGATATTACACTGGCAGTGTGTGTGTTGTATGCTAGTAGTACATGGCTATATCCATTTGTGTGCCTGATGTCGTATTCCTGCATAGGGGTATGTTGCAACACATCCTGTAACAGCAGCATGCTCCAGGGTATGTTACTGCAATATTGCGGGTATGGGCCTGCATTCCTGCCTTTGTCCTCCACATGTATGGAAGCCCTTGTCCTACTGTGATACAGATATGAGTTGTTAGGTAATGGCCTATCATTCACCCCTGCTAGCATTCCTACTATCATCCCAGTCATAGCGTGGACACCCGCAACATTTGTTGGCCAAGGACCATACCTGTGATGGATATATTGACATTGCCACAAGTAATGAATGTCTCCCTAGGCCTTGACTACAGGGTGTAATTGGAGGATGCTGAACTACATCTGCTATTGGTGACTGGTACTTATCGTGCAGGTGAATCCGTTGTCAAATGCTGTACGAATTGAAGGGTTTAGCCTGGACACCATAGTATGATATATATCCTCACTGTCTGCATCGACTGTTATGTATGGGTCTTGCATACATCACTGGTTATATACATCAACATCCATGTGCTGTCAGTAATGGCATACATTATTGTATGGTACACAAATAAAGAGTGTCTGTGCATACATACCTGTGTATCGTGTCATGTCCGTTGAACTGTGAGTGGGTGTATTTGCAATGTAAGTATCCCCTTTGTGGGGCTGGTTGCCACACTAGACATGTCACAGGTACCGGTTATAGTACTTGTGGCTGGGGATATACATTTCACCCAGTACGTCCACACTACTGCTACACATGCATGGCTACTAATACCCTTTGTCTGTGTATATGTGTATGTACCCATATATTCCATATATCATATATATATATATATATATATATATATATATATATATACATATATATCTGCACATGATCATCAATGTATGGATGCGTGTGCATATCTGTACCGTTGTAATGTGTAGCCATTCAACATAGTACATTCCCTACGGTACAATGGGGTGGCTGCATGGTATGTTACAGATATTGGCCTGACATGTACAGGTGACATGGATAACTGTTGGAGCATTGTAGCTGTGTTGTGGTGGGTCCTGCTGTCAAGTACTGCATGTGCTGGATATTGGTTTGCACAGCATATGTGTTGCTGCTTGGGGGGGGGGGTACATTGTAGTAATTACCAGGTGTCCCTCATGTGTGCCACCACCCCCATTAACTGTGCTCATGGTCAGGTATGTCATACAGAGAGGGCCTGGAGTCTGTTCCCATGTGGAAATCATATACACATGTCTATCTGTATATACATATATATATATATATATATATTTTTTTTTTTTTTATGTATATCTGCGTAAGTACATATATTGCTCCCTCATATATAGAGGGAGAGAACTGGACTTTGATATAGCTCTAGCTAAGTATATGTATCCATATATATGTGTTTGTATGTATGTATATATATATATATATATATATATATATATATATATATATATATATATATATATTTATATAGATTTATACACCGAACATATTAATTTATTTTTGTACGATTGCTGTTAAATGGTTATTTGTGAGTCATACATACACACACACACACACACACATATATATATATATATATATATATATATATATATATATATATATATACAAACCTTTAGCTGTCTATCTCTTTACATTAACAGATGTATAGCTGTCCATATGTGCATGCATGTTCAGCCTATATGTGTGGCCTGTACCTCATTCTCTTGGCAATTGACATGGATGACCTTAGGACTGTGGTCAGTCATTCATGCAGACACGTACATGTTTCAGACATATCACCTCCAGTGATATATGTGTTCTACCACATACAACTGTGTAACTTGCAACATTTGAAGTGTATTAGAGCAGGATATGACAGATATCCCTATATGTGCCCACATTATGGTGCACTATGTCCATGATTCATGCTTTAAGAGGTTGTGTGGTATGTTATTACTACATTCCCTGTGCTGTTGACTGATTGTGCTGGATGATATGTACGTGGACTGAGTGGTTATGTACATCTGTCATGGTTTAATGGTAAATCACGTAGTGTATGATGTGCAGCATCCTGGGTGTGGGCCTTCCAGAGGCTGTATATTATGTTTCAGGGCAGAACAGCAGCTGTCGGATACAGAGTGAGTTAATGACATTTGAGCGGTCGTACATGGGTGCGCGCATGTATGCGCAGAGCTAAGCAATGCTAAGCTTGTGTTGCATTACCTTACACACAGCTAGCATCTACTTAGCTCAATCTATGTAGGCAATCCTTACCCACACAGGAATACACGTACACACACTTACAACTGCGTATCCATGCGTACAACTGCTGTTATGCGCTTACACATGCTTAGTCAGTATAACAATTCACATGTGCATTTAAGGCAGTACTCCTGTGCAAATATAAATGTTACTTAGTAGGTTATACAGTACAATGAAGGTAACATACAGATATCACATGGAAAATAGGATGTGCTGCAGTGGGACTTGACCCGGGAATGCGTGCGCATTAGGCGGAGGCTCTGGCCACTACACTATTGCTGTTTTGCTTCGTTTGCATATGTCTACCATAATGACATACATGTTCCCTTCCCCCAGCCCCCGAGCTCCATGTACACACCATCCATCCATTCCCCAGTTGTTGGCCCTGCCATACTACACCTCCACACATTTCCCTCTCTGCACGTCTCGGTACACCTCCAGTATACTGTCCCCACCTAAGTGTCTGCAAGCTCCTCATCTGTTTAGTCCACGTACATACCAGTCTTCCCCTGATCCTCCTCCGATACTGATGGTGACATCGATGTGACCCACAACTGTTGGTTCATCCCGCCAGGGATGGACCAGTTGTTGTATCAAGAGTAGACCTAGCTGGTCTACAGTGTTTCTCTCACTGGTAGCATCCTGCCAGGGTATTGTGTAGCAGTGGTTTGCTCACACACATGGCCAACCTCATCTCCCAGTTCCACGGTACCAATACCCCAGGTGTGACATACTGTGCATGAAGCACGCTCACACGCCCTCCCACGGTGTGCACCATATATCATTATTCCCTTGGACAGGCACTGTTTTGTGCTGCACATAGACTGCTCATAATACTGTGGTTGTGCAATGGACACATGTTCTGGTATTAATCTACACACTTATATACATTTCCTATACTGTTGGATGCCTGTGCTGGATGATGTGTTTGTGATCACAGCAGCTGAATGTGTATCCGCAGTGCAGATTATTTTGTTAATGGCCACAACAACAGCTGTTGGCTACAGAGTGACTGAGGCACTGCAGAACATTTGTAGGCGGATATGCACTTGTATGAGCATAGCACAGCATTACTGACCTCTGGTTGTGGCATCTTGCCCTCAATTAGCCTCTACATTGTTTCACCAGTGTGGTACTTGCAGAACTGCGGCCAAACAGGCTTACACCTGCTTGCTCCCGCATACACACACGCAACATTGTGCATTTTGTTCACATCTGTCAACCGGGACACTTGGACTGTATGCTTGTCTATTGTCAGCCGTGGCCTGGGGTGTAGAGCTCCACATTGATCCCAGCTATGTATCCCAAGTAATACTGGGGTGATCACATTCATAGAGAGTAACAGACATAACATAGCTATGTCCCCCATTAAACATGCTTAGTTTACATTCAACTGTCAGTATTATCCATGCTTAGGTCAGGTTTACATGTCAGGTATGACTGTTGACAAAGGTCAGTTTAAGGTGAGGTTTGATTCCTGTTTCACAGGTCAGGATAAGTTACATGCAGGTATTCGGGGTAGGTGTACATATTCCATACCTGTGTGGTACAGAAGAGGCAAATAGCTAGGGAGTAGGTAGGTGGGTAGTGGGGGTGAAATTGTAACTGTATAGTAGCCCGTAGGTATAATTGGATGGAGAGCAATAGGGAAGGTATGTCGTATGTTGGGATTTGTATGCGGGACAGGACAAGAAGTGTCGGTATCACTAGTTGATGTTGTGGTATAGAGTGTGAGGTGGGGGGAGGTTTCGCAAGGTGATGAGCCTGTGCTGCTCCAGGTGTTCTTGTGGTGTTCCTTCATGTGTTATTTACATGTGTCCTGTGGGACAGCTGTGATACTACATGTGGGTTGGGGTTCCAGATACTGGCAATATAGTGGGGGAAGAGGGTGTCACCTTCGTGTACCTGTAGACATTAAGAGGAATGGAACAGGATCTGATAGGTACATGGTGTGCATGGGGCACAAAGGGAGGGTGTTAGTAGGGGATTATCCAGGGATGTGCAGGATGGCTGCAGGGAAGGTCCACAGCTGGCCATGTTGTCTACGACAACAGCTGTGCATATGCACTGCATTTGGTGTTTGCAATGGACACTCACACCCCTGGGTGTGGGTGGGGACTTCAATAATACCTTGCGATGCCTATTGCATCGGCTTATATGCCTACAGTGGGGTGTTGCAACCATGTGTTCATAGGTGTTTTGTAGTGTATAATGCAACAACTCATATGGTTATATCTTACTTTGCCATGTATACTGGACTGTGCTGTGGTGGAATCCATATCGGGAATAGCTGCCTGTTAGGCATAAGCATGCCTGTCGACTGTATAGAATCCGTGGCCTGTCCAGCGCATGCTTCATAATATTGGTGTGTTCCTCTTACAATCTGCACCTGTCTGGCAAATACCTGGGAAATGAAACCATTAAATACAGACAAGTAATTGGGTTTATGACTCCACATCCTTCAGGCGTGTCATGCTAATGCATAACATTATTCTGTCAGCTTTCTAAGGTTGTAAGTGGAATATGTGCTTTCTGTCCCTACTTGTCCCCCCAGTGGTTTAGGTTCTGTCCAGTGGTTTAGATCTTAGAAGTTGAGAGGTATGGGCGTAAACTCTGCCCAATTTGCAATATTACTGAAATCCCTGGAGCAGTCCAAATACAACTGCACCAGCCAACATCTGCACGCCTAGACCCATAATTGCATACCCATAGTTCCCCCACCTGGCCCTCCTCTACAGCACTCACCCTTACTGTGGGTGCAGGTGGTGTCTAACCACACCACTACATACTGCCCACTCTCCACGTGTCGGGACCCATGTCGTACGTTGTCTCGACCCATGGGTCATCAGGCTTGCACAACCTACTGGTCCGTGTACGTATACAGCCTGGTTGGATAAATCATTACAGGGAATTACTCCGATTATCATTAATTTTTGGGGTGTCCCACAAGGGACATTGATGTCTTTGTTTCACAATTAGACGTGGCAGGTCTCTCCCACTGGTGGTATCCTGCCTTTGGTCTGGGAAGCAGTGGTGTGTTTACTTGTATCTGTATCTGTATGTTTCACCTGTCTAGGTGGGTGGGGGGGGGGTTGATGCTATGTGTCACACGTTTGTTGATTGGACCCCTCACCCCCATTTGCACGGCCTGTGAACATATGTAATTCATAACTGCTGTATCATATCCGAGCTATATACATTTGTATATTTACACACACACACACACACACACACACACACATATATATATATATATATATATATATATATATATATAAATATACACATTACTATATACAGATATATCTGTATATGTATGCATACATGTATATATTTATATATTGCTGTTTATATATATATATATATCTAACGACATATAGGTGTATGGGTGTCTGCATATGTATATATCTATATGTGGGTATGTATATGTATTCTGTCTCTGTATGTATACATTTGTACTACAAAAAGGGAGAGGTATATCTTCGTGTAGCTATGGGTAGATATACACACACATATCTATACATATATACATCCACATCTGGTTATTCCTTTCCTTGCCATGTAGATTAGACTTTGCTGCAGTGGGACTCGTAGCGGGTGTGGCTGCTTGTTGGGTGACGCCTCTGCCCAATGAACACTTTTGCTTACATCCCTGGCGCTGTCCATATAGACCCACATCAGCCAACACCTGCACACCTAGACCCATAACTAGCTACACATAGTTCCCCCACCCGCACCTCCTCTACAGCACCCATCCTTACTCTGGGTGCAGGTTGGGTCTGAACACACCACTACACGCTGCCCACTCTCCTCTTCACGGGACCCATGTCATATATTGTCTTGACTCATGGGTCATCAGGCTTTTCCACCTTTGAATTCCAGGTATGTATACAACCTGGCCAGAATGGTTGTCACATTGGCTTCCTTGCATGATATGTCAATTTTTGGGGCATCCCACAAGGAACACTCCTGTCTGTGTTCCAAGTTTAGATTTCATGGGTGCACTGTGTACCCCCCTGGTTGTATCCTGCCTGTGATCTGGGGAGCAGTGGAATATTTACATAGTTTGTGGGTTTGTGTGTATGTTTCCTCTGTCCAGCTGGGGGGGGGGGTGATGCTACGTGTTACATGTTTCTTGTTTGGGCCCCTCACTTCCATTGGCATAGCCTGTGAACATATGTCATTCTTGTGTGCTGTTTCCTATCATAGCTGTATATCTGTGTATATCTACACACACACACACACACACACACACACACACACACACATATATGTCTGCATACATATATATATATATATATATATATATATATATATATATATATATCTGCATACCTATATATATATATATATATATATATATATATATATATATATTTTATATATATATATATATATATATATATATATATATATTGCTGTATATATATATATATATATATATATATATATATATATATATATATATATATCCATGTGAGTGTATGGGATGTATGGCCTTAATCTCGCTTATCTATTGCTATGATGGCTTAGTGGTTAACTACTGTGACTATAGTGTACAGGGTCCTGGGTTTGAGCCTTGCTGAGACAGTGTATTTTGTTGCTGGGCGGAACTTGGGCCATTGGATCCAGAGTGTTTAAGGCACCTTAATGCAGTTGTAAGCGGGTTTGCATGGGTTTGTGCGATGGTAAGCACTGCTAACCTCTGGTTACAGTTTCTTACACTCATTAGCTTCTACTTTACTTACTCTGTGTGGGCAATGCTTATCCCCACGCAAACGCACTTGGACACACTTACCACTGCTTATTTGTGCATAGACCTGCTTACATGTGCCTTATTCATTATGGCAATAACACTTCACATGTGCATTTCATGCAGTACTCCAGTTCACATTTAATTGTTATTCTGTAGGTTATATGGCAAAACGATGTATAATTATGTTCATATATAGATTTCCCGTGGAAAATGATTTGTACTGGAGTGGGACTCGAACTGGGAATGCCTGTTCATTTGGCGGATGCTCTAACCACTCCACTATTGCTGTGCTGGTTCATTTGCATATATATTCCTTGTTATCCTCTTCAGCCTTTTCAGTTGCTTTAACCATAGCTAGGCGATGGGCAAACCAGGCACTTACGGTTAGCTGTACACGGGGTTTTAAAACAATTAAATAATAGGGTTTCTTCATTTAATTTGACTGTAATGTTGCTGTTGAACACATGGGGAATGTTGGTGGGGATATGCAGACAATTGTGAGCTGTCTCGCTCATTTATTTACACATTCTTCTGTTCTACTTTGCAGGGGCATGTTTATTCTGAGAGCTCTGCTCTCAGACACGCCCCCTGCACTCGTCCACTTAATTTTAAGGTTGGTGTGGTATGATGATGGTGGTGAAAGAGTCATTTAAATTTGATTTTGTACTTTACACCAAGTTTATGATAAATGGGGTTATGTCACTGATAGCAGTTTTTCAAGAGATGAATACTGGAAGTGCTGAACAGGTTAGGAGCTATAGTAAAGTGACTGTGGGCTGATTGTGTGCCACTTGTGTTGGAGGTACAGGAATGCTGGAGACTAGTGTGTAGAGGGTGATGGAAGGATGTTAGGCGTGTAAGTAGAAGTGAAATGTTGTAGCTAGTGAAAACACTGGTAGTTAAGAGTGAAAGGTAGATGTGGCAGTACTAGTTAGCAACACCTGTCTTCAATAAGACATAAACGACAATGACAGTTTGCAGGGATTTATAGAAGAGAGTGTTGTTTTGCTTTAAACTGTTTTAGAAAGGGGTTGAATAAGGTGTTGCTTGTCTTTAGTAGTTGGCCAGACAGAAGGAAAATAGGACCGGAGTGAGTGATTAGCTGAGTGAGGCTGGAAATGGGATGGTGTGGTCAAGCTTATAATTAGTAGAGACTGTATAGGGAGGTATGTTGGGAAAAAATATGAGGATAAAGATATATATCGGGTCTATATTAGATTGTCGAAGTATGAATACTTCGAATCACTAAAAATCGAACTTTAGTGATCGAAGTATTCAAACTTCGAAGTCTTATAAAATTATTTTTACAAGAAATAAAAACAAACAAAAGGGTATATGCAGGGGGGCAAGCCCCCGTGCACCCCCACACACCCCTCGCTCTTTAAGTATACCAACTCCAAGATTGGCTACAGTGTAGGAAACAGAAATCTTCCATCTTCCATCCCCTACTTACAACCTTTAGGTTTCACTGTTTGTGTTTTAAAAATAATTTTATAAGACTTCGATGTTTGAATACTTCGATCACTAAAGTTCGATCTTTAGTGATTCGAAGTATTCATACTTCGACAATCTAATATAGACCCTATATATATATATATATATATATATATATATATATATATATATATATGTGTGTGTGTGTGTGTGTTTGTGTGTGTGTGTGTGTGTGTGTTATAAGTGTGTGGATAAAAGCTCTGTCCTACTAATAAGAAGCACTGCAGTGTTGCTTTTGTCTTTGTCACCACCTGTTTCTCTCTTCCTGCATTTTCTTTCAAAACAAACTCATTGCAAGTTCACTACTTTGGTTGTTTGTCTATTATAAAATGTCCAGTTTCATGAAGTGTAGTTTCTATCCACTAGTTCAACTATCAACTAAATTTTATCAAGAAAATTGATGGTTAATCCGTTAACAAACTACATCATTTCAACATTTTTTTCCGCTGGTCGAAGAATTTTCTGAGAAAGTGACACAAAAAAGAAAGCCTTATCAATGGAACCATCTAAGATCTTAGCTTTCACATCATCTGGAAATGGTTAGATCCTTAACCTTGCATGTCCCTTGATAACTTTCAGAAATGGCAGTTCAAATATAGGTACCAACAGCACTGCAAGCATGCAATAGACATATTTATATGTAAATCTGCAGTGAAGGGTTTAACATTATTTTATAAATTATTTTACACGAACTGAATGATAGGACATTTTTTTGACTGAATGGAAAATAGTGCACTGTTCTTCTATAAACATGTTGTTGTAATTATTGGTAATAATAATAATAATGCTAAAAATAATAACAATTTGTTAACCAGGTAGGCCCACTGTATACACAGCCTATTTTCAATGGAGACCCAGGAGCAATGTCTGGTTAAATGACTTGCTCATGGTCCCACATTTGACAAATGAAGGGGAAGAGAATCATATTCTGCACCATTAGACCCACACCTCACAGCCTTAATCCTCTGTGTCAGATGAACCCCCCCCCCCCCCCCACACACACACACAGTACTGTGTGACTACCCTCATGGGCTACTAAAGGAGAAGGATTGGTACCAATTTAGACTAATGTACAGAGTTTTCACTAAATGGCTTTTATTCACACTATGCCAACCATTAAAGGTGAAAGGTCATGGCATACGTCCTCATATTTAGCTCAGATTGTATAAGAAAAGACGGGGAACACAGATCTACTACAAAATCTCTGCTTACAAAATACAGAGGAACCAAAATGCCAAACACAAATGCACGTAATACTGATAGGGTGAAATCTCCAACAGTAAGCATTTTTTTCTAGAGGTGAAGTACTGCACCTCCTGGGGTAAGCTCCTCATACTACCCTAAACTTTATATACCAACTCCTTGTTTGCACAATCACAAAGAATAGAAAAATGTTCCACAACATAGGAATCACTGCTCACACCTAGAAATTGTTTCTGCAGTGATTTCCTATAGAAAACCGTAACTGACATTCTGTTCTAAGCATCTTGTAAATCTGTCACTTGACATTCAGGGAATTTGATGATGACAAACTGTAGATATGCCAGACACTGACTGAGACAAAGACAAATGATGAATTATATTAAAATATCTTGTGGTTTCATTGTATTAGACATTATGAAATTCATCTAGATGTACAGATACTTTTAGTTCAGTTATCAGAACATTATATTGAATATATTTTAGAGCATTATATGTCCATTCAAAGCTATTTTTAGTTCACATAGATTTTTTGATTTATATTCAAAAGGATTTTGTTGGTGTCTTTTAAAAAACAATCATGGGAGATAATATACTGACTGGGGAGTTTTCCCAGCAGAAGCTCTGGGCTTACTATCTGAGCTGGGAGTGCACAAGCTTATTTCTTCACCTGCTAGTCAATATGGAATATCATTAGAGTGCCTGTTTGAGGCCTACTTTATACTGGACGGAACAGGGATATAGCAAAGCTGAAGAGAGATTAACACCCTGGCTCGTGTCAAATTGAGGCTGAAATTATTTGCTATGTAATGTTGTTTTTAGTATGTAACTTTCATAATCATATCATTGAAAGTGCTTGCCAGAAGCCTTAAGAAACTATCTAGATTCCATTATGTGGGCCAGATTCCAAAAGTGTTGCTTTCGGTGTAAGTCTGACCTGATTACAAAATACTTGCTCTCACTGTAAGTGATTTACTTCAGTGTAAGGCCAATCTATAAAGAGGGTTACACTGGGAGCCAGATTCCAAAAGACCTGCTTTCTGCTCTCATTGTAAATGGTTACTTACACTCAGAACAAGGTTTTTTGAATAGGGCCCTATGTTTAATTTCTAGAGGTTGAACAGATAGATTTATTTAACAAAGCAGTCTTACAGATTTTTAGAGTTACCTTATGTCAAAAAATTACAGTTAGCAAATGGTATACAGTATAATTTGTTCCAGAAGTGAAACAACCATTTAAAACTAAAATGAAAGTAGCTAATCTGCCTTAAAAAAACAGAAGAGTATAAATAATGAGCATCTTAACAATTGCAGACACACTACTAAATGTCAAAACTGTTATGGGAAAACACAGATTCAAAATTACCACAGAAATACTTCTCAGTTATGATAAACTCTCCACAGACTTACGAATAAATTGCAATTTCAACCAAGTTATATTGCACAATATATGTTTATTTTTGCCTGTTTTGTACATTTGTTTGCTATACAAGGATGGTAGTCTGGTCAGAAGATACTTTTCATCAATAGACTGGGTCAATGTAATTAAGAGCTGTTGATGCAGAGACAGTTACGTAATGAAAGCAAATACATGCAATCAGCAGTGATGAACTCCAAAACAACAGTGATAAAGAATAATATATCTGTAGAACATGTCCATTGTGTGGAAAGATAGGGCAGTGTTCATAGTCTAGGGCTGCAGAGGTGCGCAGTAGTCATTTGCGGACAGCAGCACTATGCGGATATGTAAATAAGGCCAGGGTTATGCAGTTGCATTTTATATGGAAAAGTGAAGCAATTTCTACAAGCACGTCCATTTTCTGTAAATGTGTAAGTTGTACAAAATTTGTCTTTTCGTACATGCAAAGTATTTTGCAGAATCGTAAATGGTCTGTGCCTTGGCATATCACAGGCAAGCGTGCAATGCTGTCCCACTGAAAGCATTATAGAAATGCTGCAGCTAAGAGTTTTTTTTTTTTTTTTTTTTAAGTATAGGGGTTATAACTTTTTTCACATATGGGGTATCCTTTTGTGGATACTCATGGTTTCATTAAACAATGGAAAGGGCGGTGAGATGACAAATTGAAAAAAGAGAAGACAAAACAAAGAGGTGAACACAAGGGAGACATCAAGAGTGTTTGCGATGGAGGATGTGGGAGAGGATGGACATTATGTTTTTGTCAGGGGATAGACCCCCTCTATTTTTCAATTTTTTTTGTAAGAGGTTAGTGTGGATGGAAAATAGGGAAAGGGTGAAGGAGAAATGACAAGGAAAGAAGGGCTGAGGAAGTCCAAACTATGTACCCAACCCACAGAGTCTTAAACATGTCCACTCCCAAATGGTGTTGCAGTGGGAAACACTGATGTTGAGGGGGTAGGAGCCTGTGTTGGAGCAGTGGTCAGCACCGACTAAGTGATTATTTCTTCTACATGATGAAGAGATGCTTTGACTGGCTGAATTCTCCTGTCCACTACCTCTACCAGTATGTCCTCAAAGAAACTCCAAAGTCCTCATTCAGTGAGGCTTGCCAGGCTGCCATGTGCTGGAGTGCCTGCAGGACCGGTATCTCCACTCCTACCCTGTGAGGACATTCCCAGACAGGCAGAGGGCGATATCACCCTAGCTTGGGAGGTACTTGCCTAGTCTGCTCCTGAGGGATTTAGGTTCATAGGTTCATAGGCTGGTACTAGACTATGGGCCCTAGGGACTATACAAGCCTAGCCATAACAATTCCCTGGCTATTTTTTCCCACAATATTTACTTCCCTGGACCCCTGTCTAGCAGGGCGACTGACGTGATCCCCGGGGTAAATTACCTATCCCCCATCCAGTCGTCAAGGTTCCTTTTGAAGAGGGCCAAGGAGGCACTATGCTTGACATGTATGGGCAGTCTAGTGCACAGTATGGGGAGTCTCTGGGTCAGGAACCTATCCCTCCAGCATATTTTGTTTATTGTGATGACAAGGTTTAGGTCCCTGGAGAATGTGGCTCCAGGATGTGAACCTGAATAAAAGAAAAATAAAATGGAAGAGAAGCAAAACAACAACGGAGAAAGAAACACATAAGCAAAATAATAAATAAAAGTGAAAAAAGGGTACGGAGAGACAAAACAGATAAGTACAATAAATAGACACAATACTGTTTTAATGCAAGGTAACAACTCAATAAACCACTGCAGAAAAATGTCTTTATTGAAGTAAACTTGTGTATGGAAAGTGTTTATGCATATTCTTAGGGGAAGTGATTGGTGAAGTGCTTATGTAACTGTGAAGAATGTATAACAGTAGTGCTTATGCACACTTGTGATGAATTGAAATGGCACTGGTTTTGTATTTCATTTCTGCACTTTTCAAACACGTTTTACATTACCCAGACATCTGTCAGAAAAGAAATCGGTTAATCATGTATAAAAATGATAGTATAGCACATTTCTCTTGATCTGTTCCTGTCTTCATTTACATTTCTTTGAGTTGCAAAGGTATAACAACATTTGTTTGGAAGAGAACTACTGAAATTTGTTTTAAAGGCATTGCTGTATTACTGTTTATGCTACCATTTAAGTAAAAGAGAGTAGGATAAACTTGTTTATCTGTATTTGAGGATCACTATCACTTCACCGACAGTTCAAATCTCTGAAAATGATTAACCTGTACGTTTTTGCAGGGGGGCACCACCCACATTGGGGGCTGCGCACTCCACACCCCCTACAACTTAAATATACCAACTCCTCGATCACACTACAGTGAGGAAAATGGCAAATCCCAGATTCTGCACTGTACGGTGATCCTAATACACAATTGTCAGCAATTTGAATCTTTGGCGATATGGTCTCGGCCATATCGACTTCGGAGATTTGAACTTTTGACAATGTGATAGGGAACCGTATTTGAATGCATTCCACATATACTCATTTTATAGTCTCTGTAAGCATTTCTTATTTGTCTTTTTCTGTCTGATTTAAACTGTTGAATGCATACATGTGCATTATTAGAATACAGTAGTTAAGTATTCTATCGAATTGAGAAGGACAGTAAAACAATATGAAATGAGTCCTGTTTTTTGTTTTAAAAACTGCATCTAACATTCTGTGGAAAACAGGAACTGCAAAGGCTGTAATGTAACAATTCAAGGAAGTGTGAATTTCCTTTGCTGCAGAACTTCTCTGATGTACAGTAAGTAATAGGGAAGTAAAACAACTTGTTCTCCCCTCTCCCAAGAGGCATTCTGCCTAGGGTATGGTGATTGTCATTTCAATGGAGACCCAGGAGCAATGTCTGGTTAAATGACTTGCTCATGGTCCCACATTTGACAAATGAAGGGGAAGAGAATCATATTCTGCACCATTAGACCCACACCTCACAGCCTTAATCCTTTGTGTCAACTGAACCCCCCCCCCCCCACACACACACACAGTACTGTGTGACTACCCTCATGGGCTACTAAAGGAGAAGGATTGGTACCGATTTAGACTAATGTACAGAGTTTTCACTAAATGGCTTTTATTCACACTATGCCAACCATTAAAGGTGAAAGGTCATGGCATACATCCTCATATTTAGTAGCTCAGATTGTATAAGAAAAGACGGGGAACACAGATCTACTACAAAATCTCTGCTTACAAAATACAGAGGAACCAAAATGCAAAACACAAATGCACGTAATACTGATAGGGTGAAATCTCCAACAGTAAGCATTTTTTTCTAGAGGTGAAGTACTGCACCTCCTGGGGTAAGCTCCTCATACTACCCTAAACTTTATATACCAACTCCTTGTTTGCACAATCACAAAGAATAGAAAAATGTTCCACAACATAGGAATCACTGCTCACACCTAGAAATTGTTTCTGCAGTGATTTCCTATAGAAAACCGTAACTGACATTCTGTTCTAAGCATCTTGTAAATCTGTCACTTGACATTCAGGGAATTTGATGATGACAAACTGTAGATATGCCAGACACTGACTGAGACAAAGACAAATGATGAATTATATTAAAATATCTTGTGGTTTCATTGTATTAGACATTATGAAATTCATCTAGATGTACAGATACTTTTAGTTCAGTTATCAGAACATTATATTGAATATATTTTAGAGCATTATATGTCCATTCAAAGCTATTTTTAGTTCACATAGATTTTTTGATTTATATTCAAAAGGATTTTGTTGGTGTCTTTTAAAAAACAATCATGGGAGATAATATACTGACTGGGGAGTTTTCCCAGCAGAAGCTCTGGGCTTACTATCTGAGCTGGGAGTGCACAAGCTTATTTCTTCACCTGCTAGTCAATATGGAATATCATTAGAGTGCCTGTTTGAGGCCTACTTTATACTGGACGGAACAGGGATATAGCAAAGCTGAAGAGTGATTAACACCCTGGCTCGTGTCAAATTGAGGCTGAAATTATTTGCTATGTAATGTTGTTTTTAGTATGAAACTTTCATAATCATATCATTGAAAGTGCTTGCCAGAAGCCTTAAGAAACTATCTAGATTCCATTATGTGGGCCAGATTCCAAAAGTGTTGCTTTCGGTGTAAGTCTGACCTGATTACAAAATACTTGCTCTCAGTGTAAGTGATTTACTTCAGTGTAAGGCCAATCTATAAACAGGCTTACACTGGGAGCCAGATTCCAAAAGACCTGCTTTCTGCTCTCATTGTAAATGGTTACTTACACTCAGAACAAGGTTTTTTGAATAGGGCCCTATGTTTAATTTCTAGAGGTTGAACAGATAGATTTATTTAATAAAGCAGTCTTACAGATTTTTAGTTACCTTATGTCAAAAAATTACAGTTAGCAAACGGTATACTGTATAATTTGTTCCAGAAGTGAAACAACCATTTAAAACTAAAATGAAAGTAGCTAATCTGCCTTAAAAAAACAGAAGAGTATAAATAATGAGCATCTTAACAATTGCAGACACACTACTAAATGTCAAAACTGTTATGGGAAAACACAGATTCAAAATTACCACAGAAATACTTCTCAGTTATGATAAACTCTCCACAGACTAACGAATAAATTGCAATTTCAACCAAGTTATATTGCACAATATATGTTTATTTTTGCCTGTTTTGTACATTTGTTTGCTATACAAGGATGGTAGTCTGGTCAGAAGATACTTTTCATCAATAGACTGGGTCAATGTAATTAAGAGCTGTTGATGCAGAGACAGTTACGTAATGAAAGCAAATACATGCAATCAGCAGTGATGAACTCCAAAACAACAGTGATAAAGAATAATATATCTGTAGAACATGCCCATTATGTGGAAAGATAGGGCAGTGTTCATAGTCTAGGGCTGCAGAGGTGCGCAGTAGTCATTTGCGGACAGCAGCACTATGCGGATATGTAAATAAGGCCAGGGTTATGCAGTTGCATTTTATATGGAAAAGTGAAGCAATTTCTACAAGCACGTCCATTTTCTGTAAATGTGTAAGTTGTACAAAATTTGTCTTTTCGTACATGCAAAGTATTTTGCAGAATCGTAAATGGTCTGTGCCTTGGCATATCACAGGCAAGCGTGACAATGCAGTCCCACTGAAAGCATTATAGAAAAGCTGCAGCTAAGAGTTTTTTTTTTTTTTTTTTTTTAAGTATAGGGGTTATAACTTTTTTCACATATGGGGTATCCTTTTGTGGATACTCATGGTTTCATTAAACAATGGAAAGGGCGGTGAGATGACAAATTGAAAAAAGAGAAGACAAAACAAAGAGGTGAACACAAGGGAGACATCAAGAGTGCTTGCGATGGAGGATGTGGGAGAGGATGGACATTATGTTTTTGTCAGGGGATAGATCCCCTCTATTTTTCAATTTTTTTTGTAAGAGGTTAGTGTGGATGGAAAATAGGGAAAGGGTG
This sequence comes from Protopterus annectens, assembly GCF_019279795.1. NCBI lineage: Eukaryota > Metazoa > Chordata > Ceratodontiformes > Protopteridae > Protopterus > Protopterus annectens. The sequence continues at coordinate 401,428,430 of NC_056727.1, forward strand.
AAGGAGAAATGACAAGGAAAGAAGGGCTGAGGAAGTCCAAACTATGTACCCAACCCACAGAGTCTTAAACATGTCCACTCCCAAATGGTGTTGCAGTGGGAAACACTGATGTTGAGGGGGTAGGAGCCTGTGTTGGAGCAGTGGTCAGCACCGACTAAGTGATTATTTCTTCTACATGATGAAGAGACGCTTTGACTGGCTGAATTCTCCTGTCCACTACCTCTACCAGTATGTCCTCAAAGAAACTACAAAGTCCTCATTCAGTGAGGCTTGCCAGGCTATCATGTGCTGGAGTGCCTGCAGGACCGGTATCTCCACTCCTACCCTGTGAGGACATTCCCAGACAGGCAGAGGGCGATATCACCCTAGCTTGGGAGGTACTTGCCTAGTCTGCTCCTGAGGGATTTAGATTCATAGGTTCATAGGCGGGTACTAGGCTATGGGCCCTAGGGACTATACAAGCCTAGCCATAACAATTCCCTGGCTATGCTTTCCCACAATATTTACTTCCCTGGACTCCTGTCTAGCAGGGTGACTGACGTGATCCCCAGAGTAAATTTCCTATCTCCCATCCAGTCGTCAAGGTTCCTTTTGAAGAGGGCCAAGGAGGCGCTATGCTTGACATGTATGGGCAGTCTAGTGCAGAGTATGGGGAGTCTCTGGGTCAGGAACCTATCCCTCCAGCATATTTTGTTTATTGTGATGACAAGGTTTAGGTCCCTGGAGAATGTGGCTCCAGGATGTGAACCTGAATAAAAGAAAAATAAAATGGAGGAGAAGCAAAACAACAAAGGAGAAAGAAACACATAAGCAAAATAATAAATAAAAGTGAAAAAAGGGTGGGGAGAGACAAAACAGATAAGTACAATAAATAGACACAATACTGTTTTAATGCAAGGTAACAACTCAATAAACCACTGCAGAAAAATGTCTTTATTGAAGTAAACTTGTGTATGGAAAGTGTTTATGCATATTCTTAGGGGAAGTGATTGGTGAAGTGCTTATGTAACTGTGAAGAATGTATAACAGTAGTGCTTATGCACACTTGTGATGAATTGAAATGGCACTGGTTTTGTATTTCATTTCTGTACTTTTCAAACACGTTTTACATTACCCAGACATCTGTCAGAAAAGAAATCGGTTAATCATGTTTAAAAATGACAGTATAGCACATTTCTCTTGATCTGTTCCTGTCTTCATTTACATTTCTTTGAGTTGCAAAGGTATAACAACATTTGTTTGGAAGAGAACTACTGAAATTTGTTTTAAAGGCATTGCTGTATTACTGTTTATGCTACCATTTAAGTAAAAGAGAGTAGGATAAACTTGTTTATCTGTATTTGAGGATCACTATCACTTCACCGACAGTTCAAATCTCTGAAAATGATTAACCTGTACATTTTTGCAGGAGGGCACCACCCACATGGGGGGCTGCGCACTCCACACCCCCTACAACTTAAATATACCAACTCCTCGATCACACTACAGTGAGGAAAATGGCAAATCCCAGATTCCGCACTGTACGGTGATCCTAATACACAATTGTCAGCAATTTGAATCTTTGGCGATATGGTCTCGGCCATATCGACTTCGGAGATTTGAACTTTTGACAATGTGATAGGGAACCGTATTTGAATGCATTCCACATATACTCATTTTATAGTCTCTGTAAGCATTTCTTATTTGTCTTTTTCTGTCTGATTTAAACTGTTGAATGCATACATGTGCATTATTAGAATACAGTAGTTAAGTATTCTATCGAATTGAGAAGGACAGTAAAACAATATGAAATGAGTCCTGTTTTTTGTTTTAAAAACTGCATCTAACATTCTGTGGAAAACAGGAACTGCAAAGGCTGTAATGTAACAATTCAAGGAAGTGTGAATTTCCTTTGCTGCAGAACTTCTCTGATGTACAGTAAGTAACAGGGAAGTAAAACAACTTGTTCTCCCCTCTCCCAAGAGGCATTCTGCCTAGGGTATGGTGATTGTCATTTCAGTCATATTTCATATCTCTCAACTGTCCAGATTTTCACAGAATGTCTAGATTTTTGCCTCAAGATTTCGGTCTGTTTCTTATAACATTTTTGGTTGTCTGGCAAATCAGGAGGATGATCTGAGAAATGAAATGGCTAAATAATATCATAGATTTGAGTTTCAAATTTCATATCCTTTAGGAAATGCATTTAATGCATACCATGTTATTCTAGCAACTTTCTAAGTTTATAAGAACAATATTTAAAATCTGTCTCTATTTTTGAGCCTTTGTAACCCCATTATGTCAGGCTTTGTTCAGATTTTTTGTGGTAAGTGGTTGAGAGGCATGCATGTTGTATGTGCAGCTAGAAATACTTATGAACAAACATTATAAACGTATATCTGACATAACTATGGTGTGCAGGGTCCTGGGTTCGAGCCTTGCAGAGGCTGTTTAAACCCATTGGATGGGAGATAGGAAATTCACCCTGGGGATCGCATCAGCCGCCCTGCTAGACAGGGGTCCAGGGAGGTAATACTATGGTAAGAAATAGCCAGGGAATTGTTATGGCTAGGCTTGTACAGACACTAGGGCCAATAGCCTAGTACCAACCTATTAAGTTAAGCAATTTATGTTTAGTAATCTGCCATAAAAACTGACAATGTAATATTTATAAAAATTATTACAACTTTTTCAGTGCAATGCTGCACAATTTTTTACATCTATAACTGCAACTTTATTTCATAACTGTATATTATTTGCAGTCGGCATTACTAATATTGGAATATTACTAATACATTTACAAAGTTAGGTATACAGATGTTATTTTCATACTCTTTACTGACATTTCCATTTATTAGTATAACCTGTTATTACATAGTACAACTTTCTCTCTTTCTTGAAAGGGTGGATGCCTGATTACATAAATGCTTATGCATTTCAGAATGTCACCACAAGTACATATTTTTAAGTAAAGATATCTTGCTGTTGAAGTACATGCACTTATTCAATTTTTAACCCCTTTTGTATTTTATATGTATATCTGTATATATAGATATATCACCATCATCCACAACCCCCCTTTTTCCCATTTTCTACATGAGGTCGGGGTGTCATGTTGACAGTCACCATCTCTCTCAAAACAATGCCACACTCCTGGCTTCTTCAGTACTCATGCCTGGCTATCACAGGTCTTCTCTCACACAATCCATCCACGTCTTTGCTGGATGCCCTCATTTCCTCTTACCTTCTTCCTGTCTGTCCCAAATCTCCTTCACCAGACTGACTTCTGCTTTTCTGAACATGTGCCTAAACCACTGTAATATTTTCTCTTTGATCTTTTTTGCAATTGGAGCTACTTTGGCTTCTCCTCTTATGTTTGCATTTCTTTATCCGTTCAACAGTGTGCATGCTGCCACCCCTCTCAGGCACTTCATCTCCGTCACCTCTAACTTTCTCATCTGCTCTGCCTTTACTGCCCAGATTTCTGTACTATACAATAGTACTGCTGCACTACTGTTTTGTACACCTTACGTTTCAGCTTCATAGGATCATATGATTATAGGAGGTTACTAGGCTATTGGCCCTGAGGCCCTTACAAGCCTAGCCAAGAATGTAGCCCATGTTCCAACAAGTCAGCACCCTAAGCCACTGTCCAGCAGGGACAAAAGTGGAATCCCAAGGGTGTAGTTTCTGTTCCCCATCCAGTAATCCAGGTTGCACTTAAAAAGGGTTAATGAGCTATAGCAGCATAGAAAGTTAAATTAGTACCAGGCTAAGTGTCCTTATGAGCCATTCCAAGCCCAGCCAATTACCCCATGTGAGACTCACACCTTGCACCTTGTGCCTGAAGGGTTTGTGCCTTAACCACTATGCCAACCTCCCACCTCCCACACTCCCACACTTCTTCAATTTTCTTCTGTCATATACTACACCTGGCATTCTATACCAGTTGGCTGCAGCCCTTCTGACTCTAGCTTTGACCTCTTCATTCAGACTTCCCTTCTCCTCAACCACCCCTCCCATATACTTGGAACTGTTAACCTGTTCCACTATTTTCCCTTCTATCTCATTTCTCAGGTTCTTCAGATTTCCTCAGTTTGCTGCTATTACCACTGTTTTATCTGTACTCATTTTCATCCCATGTGTCCTCAGGTTTCCATTTTCATTCCTTTATCCTTTGCTGAGGTTCTCACTCAGAGTCTGCCTGTAGTGCCACATCATCTGGACAGAGCAGCTTTGTTGATCTGTCCCCACTGACCTCTTTGCTAATATAGTCAATCACCAGTATGAACAGCAGTGGGCTCAGAGTTGGACCCTGATGCACACCCTCTCCCACTGGGAACCCCTCTGTGAGACTGAACACTGCTCATACTCAAGTCATTGGGTTCTTGTACATAGTCTGCACTAATTCTACCAATGTTTTTGGGACTTCAAACACCACAGGACTGCTCAAATCAACTTTCTTGAGACCTTGTCATATGCTTTCTCCAAGTCTACAAATGCCCAATTGGACTTTTTCTACATCTCTAGTTTCTTATCAACTATTTGTCTCACTGCAAACATTGGGTCAGTTGTACTGCATCCTGATCTGGATCCAAACTGCCATCCCCCATCTTACTTTCAAAACATTTGCATATCCATTTATCAATCACCCTGTCCAGAACATTCATGCAATGTGCAAGGAGTTTGTTACCTCTGTACTGCCCACAATAGTGAACGTCCCCTTTGATTTTGTACACTGGCATGAGTATGCTTATTCGCCAGTCATCTGGGATATGTCTTTCTCTACACACTGCTATGAGTATCCCCAAGAGCCATTTCTCCCCTGTCTCACACAGCATCTTTATCAAATCTGCCGTGACCTGACTTCATTTTCCTTCGTGCTGTTCTTCTGTGGTGGCCTCCTCCTGGTGCAGTACAGCTTCTGTGGGGTTTTCTTCATTCAGGAGCTGCAGGAAGTACTCCTTCCATCTGCCTTTTGTCATGTGGACTGGTGAGCAGGTTGCTGCTGGCATCTCTTATGGAGGGTGTCTGACTGTCTTCTTTATCTTTCTGTCTTTGTCTTGCAACCTGATGCCACCGACTGAGTCACTTTCTAAAAACTGGTAGAGTGCCTCTAATGCCCTGTTCTTTGCTATTGCAACTCCTTTCTTAACCTCTTTGCTAGCCAAGCAGTACTCCTTCTTAACCTGCTCCATCTTTTCTATCTCCCACATTTTCCTGCACTCCGTCTTTCATTGGATTACTTCCTGGACTTCTGCATTCCACAACCAGCTTCCATTACGTACCTTATTTCCATAGCTGGCTCGGCCACATATATATTCTGTAGTCCTCGTACATGTTGTTTTGAGGCACTGACATTCTTCTTCAGCTCCATCTATTTCTTCTGGTGCTAGAACCATGCATAATTCCTTGAACTGCAGTAGTTTCTCTCCAGCCAACTTCCAGGTCTTCTGACTGGTCTCTGTTAACATTACATCCTTCTCTGAGCACTGCTTGCAGCTGATTTTGGCAATCAGTGATTTATACTCTGGGCTGACTGTTTCACTGGGGATAACTTTGTAATCACTGGATTATATCCTGGTGCCCTTTCCTTACTAGGAGGAAGTCTGCCTGAATTGTATGTTGGCCACTCTTGTATGTGATGTTGCAACTGTCTCTCTTTCTGAACCATATGTTGGCTACCATAAAGCCATTTGCCAGACAGAAGTCTAGAATGGACTTTGCGTCTTTATTCCTGTTGTCCCACCTATGTGGACCTAGGCAGTCCTCATATCCTGTTATGTCTGCCCCAATACATGCATCCAAGTCACCCGTTATTCACACTTTATGGATTAAAAAATTTACTAACTGTAGAATTCTGGCCTTCTCAATGTAACCTGGTTAACCCACTCATCTAACCGGTCAGCACTATGCTTTTGTAAATCATCATACCTCTGATGGCACTGCTGACTGAAGTGAGTTATACCTGTTAGGCCTGACAGGTGGTCACCCAACTCCTGCCAGATATTGATTTTCTTCCATGAACTGTGATGCAAGCACACCTGGGTCTTCTCCAAGTATGAGTCAGGCAAAAGGAAGAGCATTACTATGTTCTCTTTCTCAGACCAGCCAATATGTTGGCCTCATGCTTTCACAGGTGCTGCCATCATTCGAAGAGCCAGAACCAGAATTAGGAAAGTATGGTGAGAGCTGTATTAAGCAGGGTTAGAGCCACTCACTGCTGGGTGTGACATCTCCTTGACCAAAATCTTTTTATTAGCATGCTTGTTAGATCAGGTACTGATAACACTGGAAGGTTTGGTGTAACCAAAATTGCTTTATGACACACTGTATTTTAGTAGTTGATACAGAGCTACATATCTGTCCCTGAGGAGAATAAAGTGCTCAGCCTGGAACTGATGGTCAAGAATTGTGTATTTAATGTTAAAATCCACAAATAATTGATGCACAAAGACCATCCAATGAGTTTATATTAAGCAGTTTTGTCCTAATACCTTCATGGACTTCCTCAGAACTGTTTTTAAAGCCCACTACATTGTGAAACGAGAACTCACCCATTTGATAGATCTACTTTCACAAATGCAGTTTATACATTCAGGGTCTCATGGTAGTGACCCTTCACCTGGATGTAGTTTTTGTGCATTACACACACAGGCAGTCATGGATGAAGGTGAATGTGACAAAAAACAGTATATTCGACTACTACCGAGTGGTGATGGAACTTATGGTAAAATCTAGCACAACATTGGTCGTAACCATAGGACTATCAACATTTTGGGAACAAATGGATGAACTCAACATCTCAGGGATGTATGTCTTCAATAATGGTTTGTGGTTGGAAAATATTTACTTTACTGAATGTATAAACCTTGAGATGGTCCTGCAAGGTTTGTGATGTTGCAAATTCCTGAATGGAGTGACAGAGCATTCTGGATTTTTAAGGGACTTATTGATATGTTTGACTTGCATGGTTTTGAGCTTTTAAAAGTGATGTGCAATCACATTTTAATTTTAGAGCTTTTGAATGAAGTAGAGGATTTGAACAACAAAATTACTGCTGATTCACTGCTTGAGTTTTACAAATATAAATGATTATATTTTCAATAGGATGAACAATTATTGTGATTTAGTAAAAAAACAGAAACAGAGAAAAATTAGAAAGAGATCAGAAAAAAATGTAGAAGAAATAGTGCATATTTGTTATATTCCAGTCCCAGTGGAAATGATGGAATTAATTGGAGCAACACTAAAAAATGAGGTGAGAGGGTAAATGATCCACACTGTGATGTTGATCAAAATGAAGGCTTGAACTATATAGAAAATGTTGGGAATGTATTAACAGTTGAAGAAAAGAGTGGAGCTTATGAAGCTGACCCTTTAGAATATCACCCCCCCCCACACACACACACACACACACACACGCAGATCACAGAGGGTCATGGAACAGGGGTGGAACGTGGAGCACACCTCTTCTACACAAGTTTGGCCCCAACAAGCTGAGCCCGTAAGGGCTCAACACCGGAGAAGGAGGCCATATGTGACCTTAATTTAAAGAAATTGAGTGGTAGATTAATTATTAATGATAATGGAGATAAGTTAATTAAGAAAAAATGGCTGTAACATATTTAATTGCAGTCATTTAGAAATTACTGACAATTTTTTTCTCTGTTTGAGAAAGGTTTTTCCTTTGTTCCTAAGAAAAATTTTGATGTTGTAGAAGTTATATTAGAATTTAAATTATTTGCCAGGGGAATTAATTTAGTTATATATTTTAAAGACAGGCCACCACATTTAGTTTGCACAATCTTTAAGAAAAAGAGCACTTTTAATCCACCTAGTGACCCGATAGTGCAGAGTTTTGAGAAAGCCTATATTTCTGTGTTATACCAACTAGACTATAGAAGAAGGGGCCATAAGTTTTATAACTTAAATAAGGAGGAGACTATGCTGTTAAATACACTTACAAATGATAGAACAGTTTGTTTGATGAAACCTGATAAAGAGTGTGGTGTGATTTTCGAAGCTGTGAAATATACTCGGGCTATAAATAACATTTTAAGGGATGAGACCACATATATACAAATTTCTAGGAATTAAATTAACATTAGTTTCAAAAGGATTGATTTAACCCAAGAGGACTGGTTGTTACAAGGACAAACAAATGTAAATGCATACAACTTTTTTTTGAACAAGGTAACATAGAATTCCTTCTATTTTGGGGATACCAAAAGTACATAAAAACATCAATGATCCTCCATTTAGGCCAATTGTAGTGGCTGAAGTTTCCAAAACTATGCACCTGGTCCTATGTGTGTATAGGAAATTAAAACAATATTTTTTCCAAAATGCATTATTTATTCAAATACTCATGGGATTTTTTAGGGAGAATTAAAAATAATTATTCCATGAGCATCTGTTGTTTATTGCAATAGATGTTTTTAATTTATTTACTTGTATTCCCCATGAATCTGTTTTAACTTTGGACTATTTAAATGCTAATGAAACTAAGATAGCCATGGATTGTACAAACATAGTAATGGAAAACAATTTTATTTTCTGTGAAGGGGAGATATTTAAACAAATTAAAGGGGTATCCATGGGAGAAACATGTGCCCCCATGTATGCCAACTTAGTCATATTTGCATGGGAAAGCAAATATATTTTTAATTCATCTTACTATCAACATTGCTCTTTATATTTGTGATATTTAGGTGACATTTTATACTATAAACTAGAGGGAGTGATTACGAACACTTCATGACTAAGTTTTTAAAATTAACCTACATATCTGACACAATAACGATTTAATACTACTGTTTACAAGAAGGATGGGCATTTTTCTTCCATGGGGTATAGAAACTCAACTTTTAGTAATAGTTATTTACATTTAATAGATACCATCCTATAAAATTAAAGTGAGGTTTGGTAAAAGGGCAGTTCATCAGGATATGTAGAATGGTATGTGATGATGATATTTTTAAGACTGGAGTGTACAAAACTGTTACCCCAGGAAATAAATTCATGGTAAATATCACTAATTAAAGTGTAGTGATTTTTAGCAATGCTTGGAAGGGGAGTTTCACTTGAAAATTCAGGCACTAACCGCTACCAGAATAAGTTTTTTTGGTTGGGTTTGAAAAAGCTTATGTTGTTCAATACAATAGTGGACACAATGAAGGTTTGAAAATTATAAAGAATAACTGGAACACATTTGAAATTAATGAGACAAGGTCCAATTTGATTAGCGATTCCCCAATTTTTGTGTTTGAAACAGCAAAAAAAAAAACTGAAAGATTTTATTGGAAAACACTGGAAACAATGAGAATATAGATAAAAAAAGAACAAATCTCACCTCCGCCTGTTTGTGCTCACCCCGAATTCCTTAACACATTTGCGTTAATGATTATGAATACTGCCCTTAGTATTGAATTTCAGACTTTTAAGGACTAAATATAAAATGGTCTTAGTTAAGAGAAGAAAAAGTGACCAAGACTTTGAGCAGAGAGTACAGAACAGATATCAGAAACAACAAACTTGTTACAAATAAGAGGTAGTTAATAAAATAATATGGATGTACAAATATCAGCAACCTGAGACAGCAAAATACTTGCATGTTGCTGACTAAAACAGGTAGCTAAATAATTATTTTCTAAATATATAACATGTAAAGTTGTTTTTAATACATGCAGGGAAAATTCCAGACTACCGTAGAAATGTTTTAAAATGTACACTTACCTCTAGTTAGAACAACAATGATGCACAAGTAACTGTATTGGGGGGTTTTAATGGATAGTGAAATCAGCTAGTGACCAGGTTGTTGGCTAGTGGTAGGCAGAACTGAAGTTTAAAAATGTATATCTGAGAGAGGATGTGAAAAATACAGTCCTGTCTATGGCTGACAGCAAATTCGCATTTTCTAGAGTCAAGTTGGCAATGTTGTGTAGATTCAACTAGAGTGAAAAAGATACATACTTTGTAAGGCATCATTTAAAGAAGTTTAGTGATATGTGAAAGGCCTAGACTAGACAAATGAAGGACATACACAAGCTTATTTTTAGATCAGATTGGTTAATGGGGCTGTGAGTTTCCATTTTATGAGGCTGGCAAGCTTCTGTATTATTGTTAGTTTGGTTAGCATACTATAGATTGATGTTTCATTGTTTGTTTGGTTGGTGTGCATATAAAGGGTTAAAAAGGGCTTCAGGCTCCAAGACATGTAAAGAAGACTGCCGTACACCTGTTCTACTTGTGTTAGATCGGTTATATTTTTACTAGTTGGGCTTTGTGTTTTGAAACGCATTGACTTTGTCTTGCTAGTGCTAACACTGAGTTTTATTGCAATCAAACCGCTTCCTGATGTTGCTGGAGTTTTGAACAGAACTATTTTTTTTTTTGTCAGCTTTAAGCCCAAGCAAGAATTAAGTTGAGGCCAGGAATATAAAAAATAAAATTACAAATAGAAAAAAGAAATAATAATAGGGCCCAAGACAGATCCCTAATTGACTTCTGTGGTAACAATGACACTCAGAATAAAAACAAATAAAACTCTAATGTGGTCTTTAGCTACAGTGCTTGAAAAATGAATCTGAACAACTCAATTAGCTGTTATACAACATCCAGTTGTGAAAAAAAACTAGAAATTAAATGTGCATGGTTTACAATTTCAAGGGCATACTTAAAGTTAACAAGGATAGCATGAGCATAAGACCATTATCCATGTTAGACAGTGTCCATTTCTTGATATATGGCATTAATGTCACTAAAACTGATTCCAAACCCATGTTCAAATGGCAAAAGTATTATAGTTACCAAAGTCAATAACCTGACTGTAGACCACTATTTAAATATTTTTCAAGTTTCAAGTAGTTGAAACTAAAATTAAGACAGAAATTGGAAGAGTTAGATGTGATAGGATTTTTTTGATATGAAGATTATTATAGAGGTTTTTAACTGCATCAGGATTTTGCCCAAAGAAAAGAAAAGGCTGAAAATATAAGGCACACATTTGGGAATAAAGAAAGAGCACTTTTAAATAAATGTATGCATCTCACATTCAACATGAGTTCCCTTGATGGGAAATTTAAAGAGAAAGCTGAGAAAAGATCTGGCAGCCACTATCATAATGAGAAATCTAGGGCTTGATGGGGCATGTAGATCAGAGTGTGTGATATACCTTTAAGAAGCTTTCCAGTGAGCCAGCACGTACATATAAGTACATGTAAGTAAGAGTGCCAGTTTGCGTGAGCAGCCAGAGTGAGACCATGCTAGTATGTAATCAGTCAGTTAGATAGTTTGTTTAAATTTGATGTTCCTGCCATCCATCCTGATTTATTTGTGTACAATAAACTTCTTAAATGAACACCCAAGCCTCAACGTCTTCTTAATGCACATAAGAAGAGTGACATGGTATCAAAATGGGATCCAGAATCACAACCATGAAGCAACCAGTTAAAGTTGGAGGAATATACAGGCGTGGAGCATCCCTACATCTCAAATGACTAAAAAAACAGGTCAGAAACAAATTGCAAGTACTAAAACTTGTTTGAATTATTTATTTTGTTATAAATATAAAACTAAGCACTCAGAGCACTCCAAACAACTTTCTTATTAAACAAAATGTCTGAAACTGCAACATATTGATAAAAATATTCAAAATAATTAAGAAAATGTTTGAAACGATATCCGAATTGCATAAAATGTACAAAGAAGAGAAAACAACCATATTTTTTGTTATGTACTACTGTTTTGTATTAACTAAAGTTATTCAAAGTATCCAAAGTGTGCAAAGTGTTTGCAAGTGTGTGCAGTATTACAGTACAGTTATTACACAAAGTAAAGTTGTTTCAAAGAATATTTCACAAAGTACAGTTATTTCAAAGCAAATTTCTGAGAGTGCAGTCTTTTGAAGAGCTTATTGTGCATTTGAATATTATTACTAGTACCTGTTGTGTGAATGTTCATACATAATTACAAGGGCCATTTTGCATTGTGTTTTACTATAATCTGCTGGCATGGCAGAAGGATTTTGCAGACCCACACCACTTGTATTTGCTAACAATATTGCAGTTAATTGGAGAGTGTTTGAGCAGGAGTACAGTATTTTCATACATGCTGCTTTTTCTGACAGACACACATGCAAAGGCATTTATTCTGTTTCATTTATCTGGTTCAGAGGCCATTGAAAGAGATTGTTCATATTGTGGTACCGGCTGAATCAAGGGAAGACCCAAGAGTGCTTAAAACATACATTTAGAGAAATGTGTAACCCCCAAACAAATACTACAATGGAGCGGCACTTATTTTACACACAGGATCTTTGTGTGTGATTGTGAAACTTTTGCAGCATATATAACTGACTTGAGAAATAAGGATAAAACTTGCAGATTTGGTGATTTGAGAGATGAGTTGATAAAGGACAGGCTTGTCTGTGGTATTAATAATGAGACAGTGAGAAAGATTTTGCATCGAAACAGTGATTTAACATTGAATAATGCCATTGAGATTTGTCAGATATACAAGCTTACAGAAAAGCAAACAAGTATGCTTACAAATGAGAATAGCTACAGAAGGCATAGTGACAAAGCTCATGTGGATAGTGTGGAGCATGTAGTTAAAAGAAACAGGCCCAGGCACATGGCAGCTACTGCAGGTCCTGTAACAGTCTCTGGGAAACTCTGAGCCTTTCCAGCAAATTCCAGACCATGCTCAGTGAAGCATAAGGGTGAGTCAGCAAAGTCAAAACATGTTCCCCCACCCAACTTCATAGTCAACTCTTGTAATTGTCCTGGTAATCATAAACCCAAAAAAGAGAAGTTCTTAGCTTTTGGTCAGCAGTGTCATTCTTGCAATAAATGGAATAATTTCAAAAGGGTTTGTAAATCAAATAAGGCACATTCTTTTTATTAGAAGAGGGCATTCCAAGAGGCAAGTTGATAATTAGAAAGCTGGAACAGTACTTTTTATGTTGATGGTGTGTCTGTGCTTGGTGAAAGAGTTAATGTAGTAGATTTGTGGGCAAAGAATGAGATCTTTTGTGCTGTTTGTCTTAATGGGAATCCTATAGAGCTCAAAATAAATACTGGCTCAAAGTGCAATGTTATGTCAGCAGAAACATTTGCTAGATTAAAAGCTGTAGAACAACTTGATTTGACAAAGTGTGTGAAGCTTTTTGCTTATGGTGTTAAAGAGATTCAAACCAAAGGCTCAGTAGTACTTTCATATTATTTTGCTGGGAGCAGCTATGGCTTGCAATTTTTCATAGTCAAGAGGCATGTACAGTCATTATTAGGCCTCAGAGGCAGTTTGAAAATGAGACTGCTCTCATTTAATAAAGAAGATCACCATGTAAGCCTGAATGACAACAGCTGAAATTTTGCCAAAACTATTTTTTCTGAGTATGCTGATATTTTTGCAGACAAGCTAGGCAAACTACCAGTTGTCTACTTCATGAAGTTAGACCCAGAGGTCAGTCCAGTTATTAAACAAGTACCGAAAGTTCCAGTAGCTATGCAGAACAGAGTCAAAGCTGAGTTAGACAGAATGGTGCAGCTAGGAGTAATTTGTCCAGTAGAAGAACCTACTGAATGGGTATCCTCCATGGCAGTAGCTCATAAGAAAAGCTTAGATGTTATCAGAATATGTATTGATCCAAGAGATCTGAACAAAGCATTAAAAAGGCCTCATCATCCAATGTACACAGTCAATGAAGTTGCTGCCCTCATGCCAAATGCCACTATTTTTATTTTCTGTCTTAGATGGAAAGAGTTAATTTTGACAAGTTGTGCTTGACCGAAAATCTTCATTGTTAACCACAGTCGGTATGCCATTTGGAAGATACAGATTTCTGAGAATGCCATTTGGAATAAATTCTACCAGTGAAGTGTTTAAGCATGGAATGGAGTAAATTATTTCTGGCTATCCCTGTGCTATTATAGTATATGATATTCTAGTAGGAGGCATTGGTGAAGTTGAACATGACAGAAACCTCAAGAAAGTTCTAGAAAGAGCATGTGAACTGAATCTTAAGCTGAATCCTCAGACGTGCAAATTCAGGCTATGAGAAGTTACTTATGTTGGTCACTTGTTTACCACTTCAGGATTACGATGTGATCCTTCAAAGCAAACATCAATTCTCGAGATGCCAGCTCCAGACAATGTCTAAGCCCTATAACGTTTTCTTGGCATGGTTAATTATCTAGGCAAGTTCAATCCAGATTTAAGCCAACTTTCAGCACCATTACGAGAGCTGACATGCAAAGATGTAATTTGTTTATAGTCAGAACAGCACCAAAGAGTATTTGATGTCCTGAAACAGAAAATTGCCTACCCACCAACTCTCAGCTACTATGATGTTCACAAACCAGTTACTCTTTCCTGTGATGCTTCTAAGTTTGGTCTAGGTTCAGTTATTCTTCAAGAGGGTAGACCAGTAGCCTATGCATTGAGAACTCTTACCCAGACTGAGACGCAGTATGCCCAGATTGAGAAAAACCTTTTGGCAATTGCATTTGCATATTTGAAGTTCCATAATTATATTTATGGTCGTCCTATCCAGATTGAAACTGATCACCAACCTCTTGTTACTATTTTGAGAAAGCCTATGCATACAGCTCCAGCTAGACTGCAATGATGCTCAAATTGCAAAAGTACAATTTCAATCTTGTTTACACAAAAGGCAACCTTCTTTATCTTGCTGATACCTTATCTAGATTGCCCAGAAAAAAACACAGAACAGCATAATACTGAGCAACTTGATTTTGAAGTCATGGAAGTGAGAAATTTTTCTTCCACACATCTTGATGAGTTCAGAACTCACACAGCTTCAGATTCAGTTCTTCAGAGGCTAAACGTCTTTATCAGTTGAGGATGGCCTTCAAAGCAATCTTGTTTACCAGTAGAACTACAACCTTATTTTCCATACAGAAATGAGATTTTGTCACACAATGGTATTATCATGAAAAGTCCTAAAGTAATTGTTCCAAAATCCTTGCAACAAGAGTACAAAGATCTTGCATCATGGCCACCCAGGAACTGATTCTACCAAAAGAAGGGTGAGAGGTCTAGTATTTTGGCCTTCTATGTCAAGAGATATTGAGAAAGTACTTTCATCTTGTTCAGTATGTAAGAGTACAAAGCTCCATCAACAAAAATAACCACTTCAGTTAAGGCAGATTCCTGAACTACCTTGGTCCACAGTAGCTACAGACATCTTTGAGTGGAATGGTCAATATTATTGGGTGTTTGTAGACTCTTATTCAAATTAGTTCGAGATTGACCTACTTCCCAACCTAACTTTCAGTACTGTCATTACTTAGTTGAAGTGACATTTTTCTGTCCATGTTAGTCCACACAGAGTTATTTCTGACAATGGTGCACACTTTATTAATCAGCAGTTCAACAGATTTGCAGAAGAGTGAGACTTTGGTCATATTACGAATAATCCTGAATACCCTTAGTTAAACAGCTTGGCTGAACGTGCAGTTCAAAGTGCAAAACAGCTGTTAGAGAAATCCAGACATGACCATACCAATGTTTTTCTAAACTTGTTAAATCTCAGAAACATTCCCCGTGATAAATATCTTGGTTCACCTGCCCAGTGACTTATGTCAAGACAACCAGAACCACATTACCAATCAGCAGTAATTTGTTGGTTCCAAGTGCTAAGAACAACAAAGCAGTAAAAGCCCAACTGCTGAAAAAGTCTTTGGCCCAGAAGTCTTACTATGATATAACCAGCAAACTGCTCCATTCTTTACAAAAAGGGGAGATAGTGAGGATGCAGACATCAAAAGGTTTTGATCGCATCAGTTTTGTGAAAAGTTTGTGTCAAGAGCCGAGATTGTACATTGTGGGATCACAGGGAATGGAATTCAGATGAAATCAGAAGCATGTGTTACCAGTGTCCGAAGCAGTGTTACAGCATCTTGCCTGTGACAAAGACTCTAGTTCTCAGAGTGACTTGTCCAATGTTCTTGTTCTAGAGGACATTTCATCAGCAATCCCCATTCCTGAGAAAATGCCCAAGAGTCCACAAGCAGAACATTCCCCAGTGACTGTTCCTGTTGCTAAACGCAGTCCTAACTATTTTGAGATCAGGCTGCATCTCGAAACCTACATCCAGATACACAGCAACCTGGAAATGACTTGTTTTTCTTTATTAGTGTCTGTATAATTGTATGCATATTGAAATGTCATTGTTTATATGAGACAGCTCAGTAAAGAGGGAGCATATAGATCAGAATATGTAATATACACTTAAGAAACTTTCCAGTGAGTCAGCACATGCCTATAAGTACTGCACTCATGCCAAGTAAGAGCAACATTTTGAGTGAGCTGCCATGTAGTCAGTCAGATACTTTGGCTAAGTTCAATGTTCCTGCCATCCATCCTGACTGTATACAATAAACTACTTGAACGAACACCCAAGCCTTAATGTCTTCTTAATGCACATAAGAAGAGCAACAGGGGAGAGGTGGCCATCTTGTGAACTCCTGTGAAATGGTTGGGTGGTTCAGAGTACTGAAAGTCTTTTAGTAAATTAGAGAGAACTGTGTGCTGTGCCTAGAATGTAATGTCCACCATAAGGCAATTTTTTGCTACAAATGAATAAGGTCCTGCAAGATCCTTAGAGGTAGAATAAATAGTCTGAAGTGTTTTTAACAATCAGCAAGATTATGCCTCCTTCGTTTCTGAAAGTACTGAGTCTGCATTCAATAAATGGCATGAGGAGGAAGACAGACTTTAGCCATGTGTCTGATGTGGCTAGAGCATCTGAGCTGTTGAGGAAGAACCAGAAAGATCAACAAGTAACATTTGTTATTAATACTGCTATAAATGAAGTGACATATGGTTATCTGTTTGATAGCAGAGCTAGTAGACAAGCTATATGCTGAGGCATAAAGAAAAAGGAGATATGTACCAAGCAATGGGTAGAGGAGATAAGTACCAAATTATGGTTAGGGAAGATAAATGCCAAGCTATGGTTATGGGACAGAAGTACCAAACTAAGGTTAGGGGAGATAAGTACGAAGCAATGGTTAGAGGAGATAAGTACCAAGCTATGTTTAGGGGGAGATAAGTACCAAATTATGGTTAGGGAAGATAAATGCCAAGCTATGGTTATGGGACAGAAGTACCAAACTAAGGTTAGGGGAGATAAGTACCAAGCTATGATTAGGGGAGATAAGTACCAAATTATGGTTAGGGAAGATAAATGCCAAGCTATGGTTATGGGACAGAAGTACCAAACTAAGGTTGGGGAGATAAGTACCAAGCTATGGTTAGGGGAGATAAGTACCAAGCTATGGTTAGGGGAGATAAGTACCAAATTATGGTTAGGGAAGATAAATGCCAAGCTATGGTTATGGGACAGAAGTACCAAACTAAGGTTAGGGGAGATAAGTACCAAGCTATTGTTAGGGGAGATAAGTACCAAGCTATGGTTAGGGGAGATAAGTACCAAATTATGGTTAGGGAAGATAAATGCTAAGCTATGGTTATGGGACAGAAGTACCAAACTAAGGTTAGGGGAGATAAGTACCAAGCAATGGTTAGAGGAGATAAGTACCAAGATTTGTTTAGGGGGAGATAAGTACCACATTATGGTTAGGGAAGATAAATGCCAAGCTATGGTTATGGGACAGAAGTACCAAACTAAGGTTAGGGGAGATAAGTACCAAGCTATGGTTAGGGGAGATAAGTACCAAGCTATGGTTAGGGGAGATAAGTACCAAGCTATGGTTAGGGGAGATAAGTACCAAATCATGGTTAGGGAAGATAAATGCCAAGCTATGGTTATGGGACAGAAGTACCAAACTAAGGTTAGGGGAGATAAGTACCAAGCAATGGTTAGAGGAGATAAGTACCAAGCTATGGTTAGGGGAGATAAGTACCAAATTATGGTTAGGGAAGATAAATGCCAACCTATGGTTATGGGACAGAAGTACCAAACTAAGGTTTGGGGGAGATAAGTACCAAGCTATGGTTAGGGGAGATAAGTACCAAGCTATGGTTAGGGGAGATAAGTACCAAATTATGGTTAGGGAAGATAAATGCCAAGCTATGGTTATGGGACAGAAGTACCAAACTAAGGTTAGGGGAGATAAGTACCAAGCAATGGTTAGAGGAGATAAGTACCAAGATTTGTTTAGGGGGAGATAAGTACCACATTATGGTTAGGGAAGATAAATGCCAAGCTATGGTTATGGGACAGAAGTACCAAACTAAGGTTAGGGGAGATAAGTACCAAGCTATGGTTAGGGGAGATAAGTACCACGCTATGGTTAGGGGAGATAAGTACCAAATTATGGTTAGGGAAGATAAATGCCAAGCTACGGTCATGGGACAGAGGTACCAAACTAAGGTTAGGGGAGATAAGTACCAAGCTATGGTTAGGGGAGATAAATGCCAAGCTATGGTTATGGGACAGAGGTACCAAACTAAGGTTAGGGGAGATAAGTACCAAGCTATGGTTAGGGGAGATAAGTACTAAGCTATGATTAGGGGGAGATAAGTACCAAATTATGGTTAGGGAAGGTAAATGCCAAGCTACGGTTATGGGACAGAGGTACCAAACTAAGGTTAGGGTAGATAAGTACCAAGCTATGTATAGGAACTGAGAAATGAGGTACCTCAAATTACAGGACAACCATAAGTTTTAAGTTTTTTGTCATTGACCATGTAACCTGTGATACTGGGTTGGTCTTTTGAATGATGCTCTTGAACGGAAAGAATTAAAATTTCAATTGGCAACTAACACTACTGAGGGCTGGGGTTTGAATGACATGGTCAGGATCAGTAGTGTTTTAAAGCTTAAAGCAATATGTTTTTAAATTGCATTTGTACTGTTTTTTTAAACTTTATATCATAATATATATATATATATATATATATATATATATATATATATATATGGGTCTAGGACACATGCTCGACTAGCATATGTGCGAATCACAAAACATCGAACACACATACACGAAAGCGCTTAACATCAAAAAGCACTTCCATGTATGTGTAGTTCAAAAAAAAAAAAAATCTACATTTCTGCAGGGGGGCTTCACCCCCTTACACCCCCCACACCCCCCTACTTTATTATTCTCACTCTAAGATCGCACTACAGTGGGGAAAAGGGAATTTTCCCTTACCCACACTGTAGTCCGATCTACGAAACAGGCACACATACACGGAAGCGCTTGTTGATGTTAAGCGCTTTTGTGTATGTGTGTTTGATGTTTTGTGATTCGGACATATGCTAGTCGAGCATGTGTCCGGATCCCATATATATATATATATATATATATATGTCATTAACTCAGAACCTTCGATTAAATGAATTTGATGTAATTGTTTACTGTAGTTTTCTAATATTTAATTATGATGTATTCTATTTAAATTGTTTAAATGGAGTGTGGTTTAATTAACCAATAAGATGGCATATTTTGTAAGTGCCGTAGTAAAGCAATAATTGTGGCAGGTATTTATACTGGTTTTTATATTGAAGATTGATTTTGCTTCTGAAGAAGTCCATGTACCAGGAAGAAAGCGCTTAACTTGTTATTAAAAGAGTGTGTTTTTCACTTTCCAGCTCCCATTTTTATTTTATTTGGGTTACTTCAAGTTTTCTACTGTGGTTCTTTGGTATTGTTCTATGCCTTGGATAATGTAATCAGCTGAGAACAGTAGAACTGATGGTATAGTACACTCTGTGAATGAGACTTTATTTGCATCAATTGGTAATTTAACACTGCTTATCTAGCAGGCTTCCCAACAAATTAATTGCTTTGCCTCGCAAAGAAATATTTTTTAAAGGATGACTATGTTAAACAATCTTTATTTAATTCCCAGCCTTGTGAAAAAAGTTTGACACCATCTCAGAGTTGTATTGCTGTAAGTGATGGTTACAGATCGAATCAGATTCCTGCAGCACTGACCGTGGTGACCGGTGGCAATAAGAAAATGGAGTTATCGATTTTGCTTGGTGATGGTTCATTACATGATTGGCTATACCTCAATATTGACTGGGGTTTGGATCTATCATCTACAGAAGAGATTCTGTGTTTCTCTGACAAAAAGTTAGCATTGCTTCAGGCCAAGTTAGCAAATAATTTGCAAGTTACAACTTGAGAATAGCTACTTTAAGGAATGTATTCAGCTAAATTTAGTCCCAAAGGGTCTGAGGTATTGGAAGTTTCCGACCAGTCTAGTGAAGGGTTCTATACTCATTAAGATCTGCTATCATTATTTAATCGACATGGACATGAATTAATGGAGGTACTGATAAACCATAATTTGAAACAAATGGATTTGTTAAATAATGTGATTATGGTTTTAGATGGAATGTTAACTATGGATTTGATGTTTCAAATGAAATATAATGAATATGGGGGGGGGGCTGTTTATAAAGCCGATGAATCTATCAACAAGGTTAAAACAAGAGACTTAAAAAACTTCATAGAGATAAAATTGATTACGGTGAGGGCAGGGCTTTTCCCCACCCACCTACAGTTATGTTTTCTGGCTATAATGAACTTTTGCACTCTTCTCATCCCATTAACTCAACAATAATAATGAATCTTCAGTTATTAGTGATAATAATTTTGGTGAACATGACAATCAATATGATGGAGAGTTCCCTTTAGTCTACCCTCCCCTCAGGACATCGGAATATTTAATCTTCAGGTAGTTATGCTTTTGCCTTAAGTAAGCATGTTGTGCATTTACATAGTCATCATGAATAACATCTGCTGACTACATTTGCAAATCAACATTGTAGAGCTCTTTGTGGATTAACACTACATTCATCTGAAACCTGGGAATGTAAACACCACCCACAGTGTACTGCAAGGGAATAAACTGTGAAAATCTATTGAATTTTGAAAGGAAGGATGGAAGAAAGGATATTGTTGTATTGAACAAAACAGATTTACTGTGAGCTAGGAAAGAATTTGGCATGTGCCTACCATTTTTTTTTCTTCAAGAGGCTGCAAGGTCCCACTGAATATATTGATGCTTAAGTTGCTAAATTAAAGAATTGAGTCAAAGACAAATGAACATGAGAATTACATGCTTGATTAGTCTGAGACTTATTTTGAGACAGAACCATGGTGTTAAAATTAATTGAACAAGGACAGAATAACATTTAATGTCAAGTACAATGATTGCTATGCAAATAATTTTGCCATAATGAAAGTATGTTACAAAAAAAATCTTATGTATGTGAAATAACATGTGAGGATGGGGCATTCCCTTTAGACTACCCTCCCCCCAGGAGACTGGAACATCTAAAGAATCAGGACTGGAGTAACCTGAATTATACAGCAAATCAATGTATAGCTCAGAATACTCAGAATCCAGATTTTCAAGCCTAGAGAGGCAGGAGAAGGAACTAGAGGGGGCATTTTGGATAGTAGATATATTAACTGTTGTGTGACAATTATAGTGGTGCTGTTGTCAGTGATTGTTTGGTAAACCTTTTTGAAAAAGGTCTCACCTTTGTTCTCAGTTTGAGAGCCAGGGTTCATGACACACTGATTGATTTAAAGGTATACACCCATAAGTTTAATTTGGGGAGGTATTTTTTGCAAAATAATACCCAGAGTTTGAAAAAAATCTGATGTTTGTAAAAAACTCCTAGTACCTTTAATCCCCCTATGTTCCCAATGGTGTCTTTATTTGAAAAATTGTGTGAACATGAGATTAGACAGATTATTAAGTGTCATCATATTCCTTATATACAAGTAATTTGTTGTCTGCTGAGTGTTTTTTTATTGAAAGACATTATAAAAAAATCAGGATATAAACAACTGAGAAATAAGACCTATGAAACCAGATAAGGGTGGAGGCTAAGTGGTTACGAATACATATGATTATGTTAGTAAAATGTTGGCAATGTTATTTAGTGACACATATGAAGAAGTGTGTATTAATCAGAAAAAAATATTTTCTACAGAAGGGTGAATTATTTTCTGGAAGAATAGGACCTGAATGAGTATATTACAGGTATGAATTAGAATTTTGGCAAAATCTAACCCCAGGACCCCCAACATTTTTGGCATTCCTAAGATCCACAAAAACTTAGATAATCCACCTTTGGGTCCAATTGTGGATGCTAAGTCTTCAAATACTTTTAGCCAAGTTTTTGGATTTTCAGTTGAAAGATGTTATTCACAACATTTCATAGTTGTATAAAGATTCAGAGAATTTTTTAACGAGGATTTCAAATTCATTATTTCATGAGAATCTGTTTTTTGTTACAATTAAAGTTAAAGATCTTTGTTCTGTCATTCCACATGAACTTGGACTAACTTGGCTTACGAATTTTTACGCTTGAATACTAGGATTGATCATAGTTGTATTAAAACATTCCAGACCTGGCTGGGCATGGTACTAGATAATAACTTTATTTATTTTGAAGGTTGGATATTTAAGCAACAATGGTGTGGCCATGTGGTGCTGCTTGTACCCCTTGTTTTGCAAACATTGTTTTGGCACATTGGGAGAACAAATTTGTTTTCTCCTTCCCTTACAATTGTTGGTTATTATATGGCTGCTTTTTAGATGACATTGTATTGTTCTGGTCAGCTGGCATAGTTAAATAACAGGAGTTTTTTCAATATTGGAATTCAACAACTGATTTTTTTAAGATTTACTCTGAATTGGTCTTGTGATCAGATTATTTGAATATTGCTACTTACAAACACAGGGAACTGGGTTGTCTTGAGTCTAACATCTTTAGGAAACCCACATTTTCTAACTACCTGCATCACCATAGTAGTTGGCACCTTATACATCAGAAGAGATCATTAGTTAAGGGCCAACTAAAGAGACTTTCGCGAATGATCTCACAGAAGATATTTTCAGAGATGAATGCTTAAAATATATTTTCATGCTGGAACTGAGAGGTTATCCAAGTAGCTTTGTCATCCTGATTATGAATGTGGTAAAAATTAAAATGGACCAGGGGATTTTTTATCCTTTGTTATGAAGGGGCAAATTATGTAATAAGTTGGTTTTAAATGTGGATCAACCTGGTTATGAAAGAGCATTTATCCTTACTTATTTTAGATTTGCAGGATATCAGAAGTGTTATTAATAAGACCTGGTCTATTTTTTGCAGTAAAGAATGAATATTTGGAAGTGTTGGGATCCCAACCAAAATTTATGTATAGGAAGGATATATGCTTTAAGGCATTACTGTAAAATACCAGCAACAAAGGGGAAACTGTGGGTATGAATAAATGTGGACACTGCAAACAATGCAGTTTTACCTTGGAAGGGACCACTTTCATATCAAGGATTATGATAAAATTAATTTACATTAAAACTATTATTGCTTTAGTAAAGGTATGGTTTATGTGGCACAGTGCCAACAATATCCCTTCCTTTGGGTTCGAAAAATCATGCAAGCTTTAAAAGCTAAGATTTGTAGACATCTATATGATATTAAAAACAAAGATGAAAATAGTGTACTGTACAAGCACCATAAATTACAGGACAACCATAAGTTTTTTTGTCATTGACCAGGTAACCATAAATTACAGGACAGTCCCCTAAATACAGAAAATGCAATAAGGGATCTGGGGACCCAAGTAGATAGTAATCTCTCCTTTGATAATCATATTGCCAAGGTGGTTAGAAAATCCTTCTCTGTGGCCCACCTAATCACAAAAGGGTTTGCATCTAAAACAAAAGAGGTTATTGTGCCTGTCTACTCATCACTCATTAGACCCATCATAGAATACAACACCCCATTTGGGATGTACCTTACAAGACACTTGCAACAGCTGGAAAGGCCACAAAAGTACCTCACCAAGAGGATTACTGGCCACAAACAGATGTCCTATGCAGCCCGACTCAAGAAACTCCAGCTGTACTCGGTTGCATACCGCTTACTCAGAGATGATCTCTGCCTGACATACAAGGCCATGTCCAACCCAGAATTGATGGACATGCTCCACCTAAAAAAAAAACAAACCCCGGAGAGCCACACGCTCTAGAGATATAAACCTCACCACAATGATAAATAGGACACACTGGAGTGATAGATTCCTATTCCAGAGACTCCCCATGCTTTGGAACAGGATTCCAATATACATCAGGCAGAGCCCCTCACTAACACTCTTCAAGAGAAACCTTGATGGGTGTATGGGAAACAGAAAATTTACCTTGGGGATCACTGCAGTGGCTCTGCTGGACAGTGGCGCAGGGAACTAATGGCTCTGCTGGACAGTGGCGCAGGGAACTAATGGCTCTGCTGGACAGAGGCACAGGAAACTAATCTAAGGGGGTGGCGAAAGCCAACACATTCTGGCTAGGCTTATAAATGCCCTTGGGCAGATAGCCTAGTACTTACCTATGAACCGATGAACCTTTGATACCTAGGGTGATCCTTTGAATGGTGTTCTTGAAATTATAGAATTAAAATGGCAGTTGGTAACTAATACTATTGAGGGTTGAGGGTTGAATGACATGGTCAGGATCAGTAGTGTTTTAAAACTTAAAACAATATATTTTTTGTAATTGTACTTTTACTTTTTTTTTTAACTTTATGTCATAATATATATGTCATTTAAATCAGCACCTTCAACGAAATTAATTTGATGTAATTTTCTAGTATTTAATTATGATGTATTCTATTTAAATTGATTAAATGGCTTGGGGATTAAGTGACCAATAGGATCTCATACTTTTTTAAGTGCCGTGAGAAAGCCGTAATTGTGATAGGTATTTATACTGTTCTTTAAATTGAAGGTTGGTTTTGTTTCTGATGAAGACCATGCAGTACAAAAGTGCTTAACTTGTTATTAAAAGAGTCTGTTTTTTACCTTTTGGCTCCCATTTTTATTTTATTCGGGTTACTTTGAGTTTTCTACTGTGCTGCTTTGGTTTTGTTTTATGCCTCAGGTAATGTCAAGAGCCAAGAATGGTAGAGCCAATGGTGTAGTACACTCTGTGAATGAGAATTTATTTGCATCTATTGGTAATTTAACACTGCTTTTATAGCAGGTTTCCCAGCAAATGAATTGCTTTGCCTCACAAAGAAATATTTTTGGAAAGGATGACTATGTTAGTCAAGCTTTATTTAATTCTTAGTCTTGTGATACAAGTTGGATGTAATCTCAGAGATGTGTTGCTGTGAGTAATAGTTCCAGTTCCAATCAGATTCCTGCAGCATCGATCATGATGACCAATGGCAATTAGAGAATGGAACCATTGATTTTGCCTGGTGGTGGTTCATTACATGATTGGTTATACCTCACTACTCACTGGAGTTTGGACCAGTCATCTATAGAAGAGATTTTGTGTTTCTTTGACAAAACGTTAGCATCACTTCAGGCTAAGTTAACTAAATTTCACAAGTTAAAACTTGAGAATAACTACTTTAAGGAATGCATTTGGCTGAATTTAGCCTGAAGGGTCTGATGTACTGGAAGTTTCTGACCAGCCTATTGGAGGGTTCTGTACTGCATAAAGACCTGCTATCATTGTTTAATCGACATGGACATGAATTAACGTAGGTAGTGTTAAAACATAATTTGAAACAAACAATTTTGTTAAACAATGAGATTACGGTTTTAGATGGAATTTTAACTATGGATTTGATGTTTCAAATGAAATATAGTGAATATAGGGGTGTCTTCACAAAGCTGATGATACTATCAACAAGGTTAAAACAAGAGATTTAAAAATCTTCATAGAGATAAAATTGATTGTGATGAGGGTAGGGCTTT
The DNA here is from genome assembly GCF_019279795.1 of Protopterus annectens. NCBI lineage: Eukaryota > Metazoa > Chordata > Ceratodontiformes > Protopteridae > Protopterus > Protopterus annectens. Next base: position 401,454,139 of record NC_056727.1, read on the forward strand.
TCCCCACCCACCTACATTTAAGTTTTCTGGCTATAATGAATTTTTGCACTCTTCTCATCCCATTAATTCAACTAACTGGAATAATGAATCTTTAGGTATTAATGAGGATAACTTTTGTGAACATGACAAGCAATATGATGTGGAATTCCTTTTAGACTCCCCTCCCCTCAGGAGATCAGAACGTCTAAGGAATTATGAATGGAAGAACCCAAATTATATAGGAAATCAACTTATGGCTCAGAATACTCAGAATCCAGGTTTTCAAGCCCAGAGCGACAGGAGAAGGAACCAGAGGGCACATTTCAGACAGTAGATTTATTAACTGTTGTTTGGAAGACTCACCACAATTTTAGAGTGTACAATTACAGTGGTCTGCTGTCAATGAATGTTGGGCAAACCTTTTTGAAAAAGGTCTCACCTTTGTTCCCAATAAGAGAGCCAGGATTCATGACACACTGATTAACCTAAAGCTATATACCCATATCTTGAATTTGGGGATGTATTTTTTGCAAAATGATACCCAGAGTTTGAAAAAAACTGATGTTTATAAAAAAACTAGTAAATTTAATCCTCCTGTGTTTCCAATTGTGTCCCTATTTGAAAAATTGTGCAAACATGAGATTAGACAGATGTATTAAGTGTAATCATATTTCTTATACTAGTAATTTGTTGTCCGATAAGTGTTTTTTATTGATAGACAGTATAAAAAAATTGGGATATAGACAATTGGAAAATAAGACTTATGAAGCCAGATAAGGGTGGGGCCCTAGTGGTTATGAATACACATGGTTATGTTAATAAGATGTTGGCAATGTTATTTAGCGACACATATGAAGAAGTATCTATTAATCAGAAAAATATTTTCTACAGAAGGGTGGATTCTTTTCTGCAGGAACTGGTCCTGTATGAATATATTACAGATACTGAATTTGAATGTTTGACAATATCGTACCCTAGGATCCCCAACATTTTTGGCATTCCTAAGATCTGCAAAAACTTAGTTGATCCGCCTTTTCATCCAGTTGTGGATGCTAAGTCTTTAAACACTTTTACAATAGCTAAGTTTTTGGATCTTCAGTTCAATAATGTTATTCACAACATTTCATACTTGTATAAAAATTCATAGCATTTTTTATCCAGGATTTCAAATTCATTATTTCACGAGAATCTGTTTTTTGTTACAATTGATGTTAAAGATCTGTATTCTGTCATTCCACATGAACTTGGACTAACTTAGTTTTATGAATTTTTATGCTTGAATACTAGGATTGATCACAGTCATATTAAAACATTCCAGACCTGGCTGGGCATGGTACTAGACAATAACTTTATTTATTCTGAAGGCCAGATATTTAAGCAACAATGGTGTGGTCATGGGTGCTGCTTACATCCCTTGTTTTGCAAACATTGTTTTGACACACTGGTAGAAATACTTTATTTTCTCCTACCCTTACAATAATTGTTGGTTATTATATGACTGCTTTTCAGATGATATTGTATTGTTCTGGTCAGCTGGGATAGGATTTTTTTTTCAATATTGAATTCAACAACTGATTTTTTAAGATTCACTCTGACTTGATCTCATACTCAGATTAATTATTTAGATATTGTGATTTACAAAAACAGGGAACTGGGATGTCTTGAGTCTTTAGGAAACCCACATATTCTAACTGCCTGTTTCACTATAGTAGTTGGCAGCCTATACATCAGAATACATCATTAGCTAAGGGCCAACTAGTGAGACTTTCATGAATGATTTCACAAGAAGATATTTTTAGAGATGAATGGTTAAAATTTATTTCCATGCTGGAACTGAGAGGTTATTCTAGTAAATTTGCCATCCTGATTTTGAATGAGGTAAAAATTAAAATAGATAAGGAGATTTTTTTATCCTTTGTTATGCAGGGCAAATTATATAATAAGTTGGTTTTAGATGTGGATAAACCTGGTTACGAAAGAGCATTTATCCTTACTTATAATTTAGATTTTTAGCACATCAGAAGTGTTATTAATAAAAACTGGTCTATTTTTGCAATAAAGAAGGAATATTTTGAAGTCTTGGCACTACAACAAAAATCTGTGTAGAGGAAGGATGTTTGCTTTAAGGCATTAGTGGACAATATTAACCCCAAAGGGGAAATTGGGGGTATGAATAAATGTGGATGCTGCAACATTGCAGTTATAGCTTGGAAGGGTCCACTTTTCATATTAAGGATTATGATAAAATTAATTTACATCAAAAATATTATTGCTTTAGTAAAGGTGTGGTTTATGTGGAACGGTGCCAACAATGTCCTAGCTTTTATATTGGAAAAATGATGCAGCCTTTCAAACCTAGGATTTATAGACATGTATTTTGTGTCTTTCGGCTTTTCCCGGTTAGGGGTCGCCACAGCGGAACTCCGGTCCGCTAATGATTGGTAGTGGATTTTTACGTACCGGGTTACCAGCCCTGATGCACAACCTTCAATGAAGGCACGCCCCATTCATGTATGCCTCCACACAGAAGATGCTCTAGCTGAGAATCGAATGGGACGTCTTGCTATGAGGCGACAACGCTACCGCAGCACCACCACCGCAGTGATTTATAGACATGTATAATATATTAAAAACAGAGATGATCATAGTGCACTGTACAAGCACCTTAAGTTACAGGGCAGCCATAAGTTTAAGTGTTTTTGTCATTGACCATGTAACAGTTGATATCAGGAGCATTCCTTTGAATGATGTTCTTGAAGAGAAAGAATTAAAATGGCAGTTGGTAATTAATGCTACTGAGGGTTGGGGTTTGAATGACATGGTCAGGATCAGCAGTGTTTTAAAGCTTAAAGCAATATATTTTTTGTAATTGCATTTTTACTGTTTTTTTTATATTATAATATATATGTCATTTAACAAATAGCCAGGGATTGTTATGGCTAGGCTTGTACCAACCTATGAACCTATGAACTCACTACCTTTGATTAAATGAATTTGATGTAACTGCTTAGTGTAGTTTTCTAGTATTTAATTATGATATAGTCTATTTAAATAGTTTAAATGAACTAGGGATTAATTAACCAAATAGGATGGCATACTGTTTTAAGTGCTGGGGAAAGCAGTAATTGTGGTAGATATTTATACTGTTTTTTAAATTGAAGGTTGGTTTTGTTTCTGATGAAGTCCTTGTACTAGGATGAAATCACTCAACTTGTTATTAAAAAAGTGTGTTTTTCACTTTCTGGTTCCAATTTGTATTTTATTCGGGTTACTTAAAAGTCCACAGTTTCCATAAGCAATTTTATGCCTAATTCTACTAATCCCAAATGTTTAACTTACTCACATAAGTTCAGGGTACTTAATGCATTTTGTATTCAAATGAGGCCTTTTATGTTTATCTCTATGAATTCCATTAATACACCAACATGCACAACACCTTATGCACATAATCGTTTTGCCTGCTTTTCTTCACATAAAATACATCTTCAGCTAGTTATGCTTTTACCTTAAGTAAGCATGTTGCGCATCGACATAGTCATCATGAATAACATCTGCTGACTACATTTGCATATCAACATTGTGCAGCTCTTTTTGGATTACTGCTATGCTCAGCTGAAACCCAGGAATGTAAATACCATCTAAAGTGTACTGCATGGGAAGAATCTGTGAAAATCTATTGAGTTTTGAATGAAAGGAAGGAAGACAGGATATTGCTTTATTGGGCAAAACAGATTTATTGTGAACCAGGAAAGAATCTGGCACATGCCTATCATTTTGTTTTCAAGAGGCTACAAGGTCCAACTGAATATACTGAGCCTTAAGTCACTGAATTAAAGAACTGAGTCAGACAATGAACATTAGAATTACATGCTTGATTAGTCTGAGACTTACTCTGAGACAGAGCCATGGTGTTAAAAATGAATTGAACAAGGACAGAATAACATTTAATTTTAAATACAATGATTGTTATGTCCATAATTTTGCCATAATGAAAGGATGTTACAGAAAAATATTATGTAAGTTGAATAACGTGAGATGAGATCAAACTAATATTTTGCTTGTTGACTTCAATTACCTAAGTTTTGACTGGCACATTTACACCTCTAAAAACAGTTATGCTCAGACCTTCCTAGAGTTTGTTGATGCCAATGTGCTGGAGTATATTGTAAAACTGACCTCTAGAAGCTCTAAGATCCTTGACCTAGTCCTTACCAACCTAGTGCCCACCTGTACCCCACCTCTTATTACCTCATCCCTAGTTAAATCTGATCATGAATTAGTCAATTTTTGTGTCAGGCCTAGTTGTATTACCCCATCAATGAATGAAATCACCTTGAGGGACTTGTCTAGGGCAGAGTTACTTCAGCTTGTAGGGGATACTTCAGCTTGTGGAAGACATATGCACAATTCCCAACAATCCTTGCAAATAGACCCAAATGAGAGGGTTGTTTCATTCATCTCAAAGTTTTACCAGCACTTAAACAGCTGCAGAGAAAAGTTAATACCCATGTGCCCTAACTATATTAGTAAATTAAGGAATAAGCCTCTCTGGTTGAAGTCCCGTATAAATAAATGAAGGAAGATAGTGTAAAGTTGCAAGAAATTCCCATCCCCCTACCTCAAATCCACACTGAACCATGACAGGAAAGAACTTAAGAAGACTACTAGAAAATATAAAGCAAAATGTGAACTAAAGGTAGCCTCAGATACAGAAGGAAATTACAAATCCTTCTTTAGCTATGCCAGATGGTTAATGAAAAATGTGCAAAAGTGCTCTGAGCTCGTCCATAACAATTAGTGGTCACTAACTGGCTCACTGAAAGAACCCATACAGTCAGAATAGGTGAATCCACCTCCAACAGCAGACTTGTAACCAGTGGTGTTCTACAGGGATCAGTCCTAGGACTTCTACTGTTTGGAATCTATTTCTCTGAAGTACAAGCAAAAACTAAAGGTCTGTAGCTGACAAAGTTTGCTGATGACTGCAAACTGGGAGTGGTCGTAGAATCTCCAAACAATGTCAACATTCTACAAGAGGGTCGTACACAGGCAAATCATTGGTGCCAAAGGCATGGCCTTAAGCTCAATGCAAAAAATGTATTATCATCCCTTTTAGTAAGAGCAGTGTTCCTGCTAACTACCACATTAGTAGCAACAACTTAAGTATGCACTCAGTGGTCAGAGACCTGGGCATATAGGTTGACAGCAAACTTACCTTTGACCACCATGTCTCCACAGTGGTAAGAATGGGTTTCTATATCGCTCATCTCATAAGTAAGGGCATTGCCTCCAGATAAAAAGAAGTTATAACCCCCCTGTATTCTTCCCTCATCAGGCCAATAATTGAGTACAATGCCTCTTTTGGTATGTACTTTTGGTATGTACATTTCCAAGGACCTGCAGCAATTGGAGAGACCACAAAGGTTCCTCAAATGGAAAATTCAAGGTCTTCAGCATCTGTTTAATGTGAATTGTCTAAATGAAAATAAGGGTAGAACATGGCTAGGCTTCTAAGGGCCCTAGGACCATTAGCCTAGTATATTCCTATGATCCTATAATATCATGCAATCTGACCCAAAGAATACAGCCAATATATTAGAAGAGAAATGTAATGCTAACTTTACTTCGCCTACACACATTATTAACCCTACTATCCTTGAAGACATAGTTTCAGCTAAAATCACCTTGCAACAAGTCTTAGAATCCTTGTCAGACCAGACAACATACCAGGTTGTATTCTCATCAGTACCAAGTATGCACTTTCTGAGCCTTTACTTAAACTGTTCAGCCTCAGCCTGTCTATAGGGTTTATTTATTTTTCCGCCTCAGCCTATCTAAAGGGTTTATTTATTTATTTGTCTTTGTGTGCTGGGAATGTCCTACTGGGTGATACCCATTTTCAGCAGAGGCCTGGGGAGAAAAGCCCCATTTGCTTATATTGCATCATACTAAGTTCCAGTTAAACACAGAGTAATTACTTTTCTATTTAAATTTATACGCAAACAGTAGTTACAGTTATATATTCTAATATCTTACAGAGGAGGAAGTTACTAATTTAAAAGCCCTAGTGGATTGTACAGACAGCAGATATGTATAAAAATTGTTTTGTCATTTCAGTGAGAGGTTGACAGTATTCTGTTTAAGGAGAGAATTTGCAGAGTATTGTATGGTGAACACAAATTCTTAACCTTGTCATGAGGATGTGCAGGACCAGGACTGGTTAAGCTGTTGTTTAAGCAGTGGTTTAAAGCTACTGAGTTTGTCGGAGTGTTTTATTTATGTGGAGATACTATTCTAGAGTTTTGCAACATACTGGGAGTAGAGCGAGTCTCCTGCAACATGATTTGACTTATTTGTAAGTAATAAGAAGTTGTTACTAGAGCGGAGGTCCCTTGCTGGAACCTTGCTGGAAAGTAGGGCAGTAATACGTTTTGTAGTGCAGGACATTTGTCTGGATGATGAATGAGTTTGTGTGCTGTAGTTATTTGTGAATTTGTTAGGTAGTTGTGTAATTCAACCCAGTTTAATTGCTTTAAGCTTTGACAATTGTGGGTCCTATAAGGAAGATTGATTGCAAATTTAGCTATTTTATTGTAGCAGGAGGCAAGTTTCTTTCTTTGAGTATTGTTTAAGTTTGTTAGGATAGGAGCAGCATTTAAGAGAGTTGGCATTAAGAAGGTGGTAGCTAGAGTTTTTCTTGTAGTATCAGTAAGGAATCCATTGATCCTATATAGAGAGTGTAGTTTCTGGTGTGTAGGTTTATTGGTGTGCAGTATATGCTGGTGATATTTGAGATTGTCATCTATTATAATGTCTAGAAGTTTACTTTGCCTGATCAGATTTGTGCCTATAAATCTACACAAGGGTGGCCTCTCTATAGACCCCAGTTATTATAGGTCTATCAACCTTACCAGCCATATATGCAAAGCCATAGCAGAACTCATTTATGCAGACATAGGCAACTTAACTGAACTCGACCCCACTCAGTTTGGTTTTGGGAAGAACAGGTCCTGCCTCATGAACCTAGTACGATTCTTTTAAAAGGCTAGAGGCTATGGACAGTAACCACTGTGTGTATACTGCTTATATTGACCTGACCAAAGCTTTTGAAACGATTTCCCATGCCTAAATTATGATAAATTAGACAAACTTAATGTAACCCCCTATATTGTTCGCAAACTAGATATCTATCAGATCTTAGGTGGTGAAATTTTCCAGTACACTCTCTGAATGTGAAATAATATTGAGTGGGGTACTACAGGAATCTGTACTAGGCCCACTCCTGTTTGACATTTATTTTGCAGAAAACCAAGCCAACCTTAAAATAAATGCTGACATACTAGCATGGGGACAGACCAAAGAACAGAAATAAATAATGACCATACTCTTTTTCAATACATTTCTAGTACAGGGAGAAGTATGTAGATTTGAAACCAATACAGAAACATCTGATTACAGTAGAAGAAAGCTGGACATTATTAATTCCTAGAATAGCTAATGAAAGAAATGCCAGTGATAATCTTACTTAAGAATTGTAAAATGCAAATAACTATTTCATAATGTGTTCTACTGGTCAGAAATGCCAATGCAAACTGAATATAGTGGCTTATGAATGGGACACTGATCATAATCAGCTTATGTGTTTAAGACATCAATGCTAAGAAATTCACCTTGAGACCAAAGCTGTAAAAGTTTTCTTTTCACTTGGTTTGCATGACGTATACAGCATACAGATTGGGCACATTTCTATTGTAACAGTATAGCTACTGTGAAAAAGGATGATGATAGCAGCAGTATTTGCTATGTTCATGGGGACTGCATACACTGTCCAATGCTTTTATATACATATCAGTGGTGTCTACGTTTGTGTATCTGTCTGTGGTATACTACCTTTGAAGTTTTGTGTACCTGGAGTGTCCTGGGCAGTTTCAGGTTCATGTGTTTACTACTCTTATATTCTCACTGTCTGTGCTTCCTCCGTCAATGATGTGGTGATGGCTTCTGTTTAGTAAGCCTTCTGATAGGTCTGCTGCATAATTTGCTTGTCTGTGAACTGTGAGTGCTTCATTGCCCTTTTACATAAGGACCAAACAGCGTTGGCCCATTTGGTGCATAATAGCTTATCTGTTCTGCAACATTTTTCTCTTGCTTTCTAAAAGTTGCATTTTCTCTTGTATATCCATTATTTCTGTTGACTGACCCTACATAGTGCAAACTAAATTTATGAATTCTGCTCAAAGTGTTTTGCATCCAAGTTAAAAGTGTATGCAAATCATGCCAGGGCACATCTACGGGCTAGGCTTGTAAAGGCTCCAGGGCCATTAGCCTAGTACACACCTATGAACTTATGATATACGATGTAGTGCTTTCAGAATATAGAAAGCACTGCTAGACACCATAAACTGATTAAGGACCACTGACAACTCTGCAAGCTTGCAGACAAGAAGTTAGTGATTTTTGTGATCATGCCTGAATTCCAGAAATGTGAAAAGCTGCTAATGCACCCTGGTAGATTAATGTCTGCTTTGGCTGTTACCAACAGTGTCAATAAAATGTGATGGAGATAATCATAATAAAAATGAGAATGACAATATAAACAAGGAAATGTTGCCAACTACACGTTTAATGTTAAGATGGCATGGTTCACATATCTGTTGAACTTTGACCTTTGCTCTTTCTGACTACTTCAGCTGTTCGTAGGTAGGTACTAGGCTATCGCCAACCAAGAAAGTTATTTTCCTGTGCCACTGTTGAGCAGAGACACAGAAGTGATCCCTAGGGTGTATTTCCTATTTCCTATCCACTTATCAAGATTTTTCTTGAAGAGTGCTAATGAGGAACTTTGCTTGACATAGATGGGTAGCTGGTTCCAGAGTATGGGAAGTCGTTGGGTCAGGAATCTATCCCTCCAGCATGTCTTGTTTATTGTGGTGACAAGGTTTAGGTCCCTAGAGCATGTAGCTCAGAGGGATTGAGATTTCATTAGGTGTAGCATGTCCAACAGCTCTGAGTTTCACATAGCTTTATATGTTAGGCAGAGATCTCCTCAGAGTAGGCGATATGCTACGGAGTAAAGATGGAGTTTTTTGAGACGGTCAGTGTAGGGCATCTGTTTGAGGCTAGTAATCCTCTTTGTGAGGTACTTCTGTGGCCGTTCCAGCTGCTGCAAATGTCTTGTGAGGTGCATTCCAAAAGGGGCGTTGTACTCTATAATTGGTCTAATGAGTGTCGAGTAGAGGGGAACAATGACCTATTTTTTCCTAGATGAGAACCATTTTGTGATGAGGTGTGCCATGTAGAAGGATTTCCTGACTACTGTGGTGATGTGATTATCAAAGGAGAGACTACTGCCCACCTGGGTCCCAAGGTCTCTTATCATACATTTGGTGTTAAGTAGACCGCCGCCTATGTGGTAGTTCATGGGTACAGAATTTTTACCAAAGGGGATGACAATGCACTTTTTGGCATTGAGCTTGAGGCCATGGCTCTGACACCAGGCATCTGTCTCAGTGAGGTCCTTCTGTAGGATGTCCACATCATTTGGGGACTTGGCTATGGCTCCTAGTTTGCAGCCATCTGAGAACTTTGTTAGCCAAAGGCCTTCTGTGTTAGCCTGTACTTCAGAGAAGTAGATACCAAACAGGAGAGGTCCCAGGACTGAACCCTGTGGTACTCCACTTGTCACTGGTTTGAAGTCAGATTTGGAGTATGAGTGTGGGTTCTGTCAGTGAGCCAATTGGCAACCCATCTTGTGATGTAGGGATTTGTACCTAGTTTAGTGAGTTTAGCTATAATTCCAGAATGGGGGATGGTGTCGAAAGCCTTGGCGAGGTCAAGATAGGCTGTGTGACCCACGTTACCCTCGTCTACAGCTTTGGTGACTGCCTCAAAGAAGTCGGTCAGGTTCAGGAGGCATGATCTGCCTTTCACAAACCCGAACTGGGTGGGGTCCAGAGTTTGGAGGTTACCAATGTCTTTGTTTATGAGTTCCATGATGATACGTTCCATGGCCTTACAGACCAGGCTCTTCAGGTTAATAGGGCTATAGTTCCCAGGATCAGTGGTGGCTCCCCCTTTGTGGAGTGGGATAACTGTTGCTGTGCACCATTCAATGGGCACAAAGCCTGATGTGTGACTATGATTGAACATGGTGCTTAGGTGGGGAGCCAGTTCATTCTGAAGTTCATGTAAAATGCAGCCTGGGATGTTGTCCGGTTCCATGGATGCTGTGATTTTGGATTTAGAGAGTGCAGCTTTTACCTGAGTAGTTGTGATTACAGGGACTCTGCATTCTTCCTGTATGGATATGGGCCCTTTAGGTTCAGGCATGATGTTTTTACAAATAAAGTCACATAAGCCTGGGACAGTTGAATACATAAGGAGGAAGTTTGAATGAATGCCCTGTGTGTGTGTGTGTGTGTGTGTGTGTGTGTGTGTGTGTGTGTGTGTGTGTGTGTGTGTGTGTGTGCGAGAGCGTGTGTGTGTGTGTGTGTGTGTGTGTGTGTGTGTGTGTGTGTGTGTGTGTGTGTGTTCAGTTCAGCCATTTACACCAAGACTTTGAACCCTTGTTTAGACACAAGCACAAATGCAAATAAATTGGATAGTAACTTTTCTGGAATAGCAGAGGTTAAAAACTTAGTCTCAGTCCTACAGGGTTTGTATTTTTGTGCCTGGTCAAATGTTTCATAAATATTTCATGCATAGATTGCACTAGATTACATTTGGTTGATAGCAGAAATGGCCAACAGTCTTATCTAGTCTGCTCTTTAAGTGTCTTAACATTTTACTTCCTCTCCATTCCATTCCTTCTTGATTGAATTTGTGGATTCTTTCTCCACTACCCATTCTGGTACTCCATTCTAAAGATCCACAATCTACTGTTAGAAAAGCACATTCAGAGACCTAGGGAGTAATTAATCTCTACATTTTGCTGCCTGTACCCCAACCCTTCCCACTCTGTCCTTCCTGCTCAGAATGAGCTTTCACATCTCCCTGATGTAACATTATATCCCTTCGGTCTTTTCTGCTCTCAGATGAGAAGAGCTCTAACTCCTCTAACCTCTGCTGGCATTCCTTCTCATTCATTTCACATAACTTGTAGGTAGCTTTCCTCTGAATTCCTCCAAGTAGCCTAATGTCCTTTTATGTCTACTGTCTCCAGAATTGCAAAGATACTCAACACATGGAAGCATTACCTCTTTGCTTTTGGAATGTATCCTCATGAGGGTATACCCTAGGCATTCTCTTTGACGCTTGCCACTGCTCTCTCACTCTGCTGTCATTGGTCCAATTCACATGTCATCAACACCCCCTGATCCTTCTCTTGTCCTACTACTACCAGTTTGATTCCTCTCAGTAAATACTTTGCATTAGGGTTGCTGTGGCCTAAGTGCAGTACTTTGTACAGAAGCATAGCTGGTCAACCAGTGCCCTGGGGTGGTACTAAAAACCAGTGGCCTTCCTCCTCAGCTCATCAAGTGAAGAACAAAAAAATAGAAAAAACTCACTGTAATAAGCTGATCACAACATTGTAAGTGATCGGCTTATTACATTTGCAGCACAAATAAAGGAAACCAGTGCCAAAAAGAGCAAATGTCCCAACTAGGGTTGCCAGGTTTCTTTGCGGCTAAAACTGGACTAAAGTCACGCCCCTCGCATCACACATAACTCCACCCATTCCCACCCCCTCTCCCACCCATGCCCCACCTATTTTGTGACATCACAGTGACATCAGCTGATGGGACCACCCACTTTGATGACTTAAGCCGTACTTAAAGGGGAGAAAAGAACACAGGCGGCACTAATTGCACTGCTAGGCTGCTGCAGATGTAAGTACCAGTATTGATGAAAAGTGTCAATATGGTGCATTTTTCTCCAGTTATTTATTTTCTATGTTCCTAAACCTAATTATGGATGATCCATGGAGATAAAGGTCAAGAGCTAGCAGCCTGTGCACATGGTGGTAAATCTGATTAAAAAAATCCAAAAAAAATGTAAGCAGTTATCTTTGCTATTAAAAAATTGTAAGTTTTGATTTACCCCATAAGATCGCTTAAGTCAATAACATCACTTTACTGCTCATTCAGAAATGATGATCTTAACATTCCTTGCATTTTAAAAGTTCTGTCAAATACTGTTTGTACTGTAGGATGTCCACATCATTTGGGGACTTGGCTATGGCTCCTAGTTTGCAGCCATCTGAGAACTTTGTTAGCCAAAGGCCTTCTGTGTTAGCCTGTACTTCAGAGAAGTAGATACCAAACAGGAGAGGTCCCAGGACTGAACCCTGTGGTACTCCACTTGTCACTGGTTTGAAGTCAGATTTGGAGTATGAGTGTGGGTTCTGTCAGTGAGCCAATTGGCAACCCATCTTGTGATGTAGGGATTTGTACCTAGTTTAGTGAGTTTAGCTATAATTCCAGAATGGGGGATGGTGTCGATAGCCTTGGCGAGGTCAAGATAGGCTGTGTGAACCACGCTACCTCGTCTGCTTACAGCTTTGGTGACTGCCTTAAAGAAGTCGATCAGGTTCAGGAGGCATGATCTGCCTTTCACAAACCCGAATTGGGTGGGGTCCAGAGTTTGAGGTTACCAATGTCTTTGTTTATGAGTTCCATGATGATACTGCCCATGGCCTTACAGACCAGGCTCTTCAGGTTAATAGGGCTATAGTTCCCAGGATCAGTGGTGGCTCCCTTTGTGGAGTGGGATAACTGTTGCTGTGCACCATTCAATGGGCACAAAGCCTGATGTGTGACTATGATTGAACATGGTGCTTAGGTGGGGAGCCAGTTCATTCTGAAGTTCATGTAAAATGCAGCCTGGGATGTTGTCCGTTCCATGGATGCTGTGATTTTGGATTTAGAGAGTGCAGCTTTTACCTGAGTAGTTGTGATTACAGGGACTCTGCATTCTTCCTGTATGGATATGGGCTTTAGGTTCAGGCATGATGTTTTTACAACAAAGTCACATAAGCCTGGGACAGTTGAATACATAAGGAGGAAGTTTGAATGAATGCCCTGTGTGTGTGTGTGTGTGTGTGTGTGTGTGTGTGTGTGTGTGTGTGTGTGTGTGTGTGTGTGTGTGTGTGCGAGCGTGTGTGTGTGTGTGTGTGTGTGTGTGTGTGTGTGTGTGTGTGTGTGTGTGTGTGTGTGTGTTCAGTTCAGCCATTTACACCAAGACTTTGAACCCTTGTTTAGACACAAGCACAAATGCAAATAAATTGGATAGTAACTTTTCTGGAATAGCAGAGGTTAAAAACTTAGTCTCAGTCCTACAGGGTTTGTATTTTTGTGCCTGGTCAAATGTTTCATAAATATTTCATGCATAGATTGCACTAGATTACATTTGGTTGATAGCAGAAATGGCCAACAGTCTTATCTAGTCTGCTCTTTAAGTGTCTTAACATTTTACTTCCTCTCCATTCCATTCCTTCTTGATTGAATTTGTGGATTCTTTCTCCACTACCCATTCTGGTACTCCATTCTAAAGATCCACAATCTACTGTTAGAAAAAGCACATTCAGAGACCTAGGGAGTAATTAATCTCTACATTTTGCTGCCTGTACCCCAACCCTTCCCACTCTGTCCTTCCTGCTCAGAATGAGCTTTCACATCTCCCTGATGTAACATTATATCCCTTCGGTCTTTTCTGCTCTCAGATGAGAAGAGCTCTAACTCCTCTAACCTCTGCTGGCATTCCTTCTCATTCATTTCACATAACTTGTAGGTAGCTTTCCTCTGAATTCCTCCAAGTAGCCTAATGTCCTTTTATGTCTACTGTCTCCAGAATTGCAAAGATACTCAACACATGGAAGCATTACCTCTTTGCTTTTGGAATGTATCCTCATGAGGGTATACCCTAGGCATTCTCTTTGACGCTTGCCACTGCTCTCTCACTCTGCTGTCATTGGTCCAATTCACATGTCATCAACACCCCCTGATCCTTCTCTTGTCCTACTACTACCAGTTTGATTCCTCTCAGTAAATACTTTGCATTAGGGTTGCTGTGGCCTAAGTGCAGTACTTTGTACAGAAGCATAGCTGGTCAACCAGTGCCCTGGGGTGGTACTAAAAACCAGTGGCCTTCCTCCTCAGCTCATCAAGTGAAGAACAAAAAAATAGAAAAAACTCACTGTAATAAGCTGATCACAACATTGTAAGTGATCGGCTTATTACATTTGCAGCACAAATAAAGGAAACCAGTGCCAAAAAGAGCAAATGTCCCAACCACCTTATTCAAATAAAACAGGCACTGAGGAGGAGACACGAGAATGATAACCAAGACCGTGGGATTAATGATAAATATTTATTAAACCACGAAAAAATGTAATACCATAAAATGATTAACTTAATCACTGCATTTTTCGTTCACACTTACAACTTCATCAAACAACACCGTCCCAATACTCAATTTATGCTACCAATTATCCAGTAAGATTATTCAAGCAATGTTATACAAAAAACACATAGCAGCTATTAAATAACAGTCTACTATGTGTAAAATATAAAAATATAAGATATAAAAGATATCTGTTGTTGTTGTTGTTGTGTCTTATGGCTTTTCCCAGTTAGGGGTCGCCACAGTGCAACTCCGGTCCGATAATGATTGGCAGTAGATTTTTACGTGCCGAGTTGCCAGCTCTGATACACAACCTTCAACCATTCATGCATGTCTCCCCACAGAAGACGCTCTAACTGAGTATCGAACAGGACAATGTCTTACTGTGAGGCGACAATGCTACCGCAGCACCACCATCTGTAATATATTGATTTAAATAAATGCAAAATCAATATATTATATATATTATATTATATATAATCAATAAGAAATAAAAACACAGCAATAATTACTGTTTCTAAACCACTTTCTTTGTGAGATGGAAAGGAACTTAATCTTTTGAACTTTACTACCATTTAGTGGTACAAATACATTACTAATTCAAAAACTAAAAGTGTATTTAACTAACCTTAAAACTAGAGTAATATGAAAGTGACCCTAACTAACCCTTATTTATAATCTATCCACTAGCTTTAGAACGGGGGCAAGGGAAACATGTTTGTTTGTTGAGATGAGGGGGTTTGCAAGCTTCCAAAATTATTCAATTCTTGTCTCCCATTCACCCCCCTCAACTTCATTAGGCACTTCTTCTAGTACAAAAAATGAAAAATTAGCATCTTTGCAATTTATAGTGTGCTTATATAGTGCAGTATTAATATCTTTCTTGTAAATATCATAAAGGTGCGCATATATTCTTCTTTTAAGAGCTCTTTCTGTTTTCCCCACGTAAAATGCTGAACATTTTTTACAGTCACCGATATTAGCAACTACTTTACTATCACAATTTGAGAATTGTTTACCGTTTACTAGTCTATCTCTCCTCTTTATATATATATATTCTCAGTGTCTTTTATGTGGGGACACTTCCCACATTTAAAGGTCCCTTTTCTTTTACTAAATTCTTTTCTAGTGAGGGGCCACTGCTCATGAATATTTTTCACATTTCTGTCTCTTTTATAGGTGAAACTTAATGGCTGTTTAAAAATTGTATCCAGATCAGAAAAAAAAACCTGAAAACATCTTCATTTTTTTTAAATAATACTTTTAATAGCAGGGGCTTCATTATTATAATTCAAAACAAATGACCCAGTGAATTTACCTCTTTCATTATTTAACCATTTTACCTGCATCGCTAAGGTATTAATATTCTTATTAAAACCCTTTCCCTAAAATAGGACTAAATCTGTTAGCTCTCCCCTCTTTTACTTCCTTTTGGATGTCTTCTATCATTTTACCAGGATATTTTCTTTCAAGAAACATGTTTCTTAATTTAATGCTTTCATATAAGAAATCCTCTTCATCAGAAGTCATTCTGGAGATTCTGATAAATTGTCCTTTTACAATGCTTCTTTTTTGTTTGTATGGATGGGCACTGGTGAAATATAAATAAAAATTTGAAAATGTACTCTTTCTAAATACTCTAGATTTTAATTTTTTGTTATTCAAATCCTTATATATTGTAGCATCCAAATAATCCACGGACTCCTTTGTAATATTAAAAGTAAACTTTAAAAACTCAATAGTGTTATTTATATAGTTTTAAAAATCATACAATTTTTCTTCTGTGACCTTCCAAAAGATACACAAATCATCCAACTACCTATTGTATAAACACCAACAATTTTTACAAGGAGAATTAAAAATATATTTTTCTCCCATGTATTTAGAAATATTTTAGCATAACTGGAGGCCCAACATGCCCCCACATCTACTCCTTTAACTTGTTTAAAAAATTTCCATTCAAAAATTATAAAATTATTGTTAAGTACCATATCTAGCAACTTCATTATAACTCTAAGATCCTTAAAAGTAAATTTCTTAGCTTCCAGTAAAGCTTCCTTAAGCTATTCCATTCCAATGGTATGGGGAATAACTGAAATTAAATCAATAATATCAATTGTTACAAAGATAATGTTATTACTGAAAACCTTTTGATAAATGGTTTTCAAAAAGTCCCATGAATCATTTAGTAGTCCCATATGCTCCACCCATACTGCTTTATTCTTCAATCTATGTATTTTGCTATTGCGTGTGTTTTTGACCCATTAGCAGAAACAATAGGCCTTAAAGGGGGATTATCTAGGTCCTTATGCACTTTAGGAATACCAAACATTGAGGGTATTACTTTATTTATTTATTAACATTTGTTGACCGGGAAAGTCCGACTAGATTCCACAGATCCTGTTTCAGCGAAGGCCCGGGGAGAAACGCTTGTTTTTTCTATTAACAAATACTTATATAGATCTTATATACATACCCCCCAGATCACATGACTTAAAAGTTAATTCATATCTTATACTTTAAAAAAAAAAAAAAAAAAAATATATATATATATATATATATATATATATATATATATATATGAAGGGGGTAAAATTGATGCTATTTTATATTGACATCTGATGAAATGGGGTTACCACGAAAGCACTTGTGTCTATTAAACTTTTTGTACTGGATCCTGTAGCTGTCTCCCAGTCCTGTTATTTTTGTTGGAATTTTGGACACATATTCAATGCAGAACCTGTGAGCTTGAGAGGTTTGGTGACTATGTTGTTTTATTACTTATACAGATCACAATCTATCATTTCGTCATATAATAGTTCTCTTAGGCCAAAATCTATTTTTAGAATACGTGATGTTAATTTAATTAATTGATACTCTATTGTATTTTTCTTCATTTCCCAATAGTTCTTCCATCTTACCCAAGTAGAGAATTTTGTCCATGATATCCATTCCACCCCGCCCATCACTCCTCATTATTCTAATATTTTTATTGCTACTCAATTCCTTAAGCAGTTGCCTCTCCTGATAAAGAAAGTTGGACTACACTTTAGATTTACTTAAAGCATCTCTCAACTCTTTTTCTACAACAGCTTCCAAATTTCTCAATTGAGGATGTAACGGAGGGTTAAAAGTACTTTTCTTCTTGAAATGTTCTACTTTTTCTTTATCTGATTCCCCCGTATATTAAGTCTCAGTTTTTCTTTCTAACAGATAGTTTGAAATCAATGAGCAACTTGCTGATCTCACTTTTTTTGGTTAGGCGCAAATTTAACCCTTTCATGAACAAATTAAAATTACTGATGCGGAGAACTTTTCATAATTGCATACCGGTTCGGTCGAGGCCCGGGTTAACAACGACCGCCACCAGTACTGTTAGCCAACAGGGTGCTGGCGGAAATTGGGCTACTGTTGGCCGAAGGAGAAGAGGAGGCGGCGTGCCCAAAGGCAGGAAGATAGGAGGAAGGTTAGGAGTGTAGCAGTGAGGGTAGGAACTTTGAATGTTGGCAGTATGACTGGTATAGGAAGAGAGCTAGCTGATATGATGGAGAGAAGGAAGGTTGATATATTGTGTGTGCAAGAGACCAGATGGAAGGGAAGTAAGGCCAGGTGTTTAGGAAACGGGTTCAAATTGTTTTATCATGGTGTGGATGGCAGGAGAAATGGGGTAGGGGTTATACTAAAGGAACAATATGCCAAGAGTGTTTTAGACGTGAAGAGAGTGTCTGACCGAGTGATGTTTATGAAGCTCGAAATTGATGGTGTAATGATGAATGTTGTTAGTGCATATGCTCCTCAAGTTGGGTGCGATGGAAGAGAAAGAGAAATTTTGGAGTGAGTTGGATGAAGTTGTGGTGAGTGTACCCAAGGGTGAGAGACTAGTGATTGGAGCGGACTTTAATGGGCATGTTGGTGAAGTGAACAGAGGGATGAGGAAGTGATGGGTAGGTATGGTGTTAAGGAGAGGAATGCAGAAGGTCAGATGATTGTGGATTTTGCGAAAAGGATGGACATGGCTGTGGTGAATACGTATTTTAAGAAGAGGGTGGAGCATAGGGTGACGTACAAGAGTGGAGGAAGATGCTCACAAGTTGATTATATACTATGTAGGAGGGCCAGTCTTAAGGAGATTGGAGACTGTAAAGTGGTGGCAGGTGAAAGTGTAGTTAAGCAGCATAGATTAGTGGTATGTAGAATGATGTTGGTGATCAAGAAGAGGAGGAGGAATGTGAAAGCTGTGCCAAGGATTAAATGGTGGAAGTTAAAAAAGGGTGATTGTGAAGTGGAGTTTAGGGAAGAGTTAAGACAGGCACTGGGAGGCAGTGGAGAGTTACTGAATAGCTGGGTAACTACAGCAGAACTAGTAAGGGTGACTGCTAGAAAGGTGCTTGGTGTGACATCTGGACAGAGGAAGGAGGACAAGGAGACCTGGTGGTGGAATGAGGAAGTACAGGAGAGTATACAGAGGAAGAGGCTGGCGAAGAAGAAGTGGGATTGTCAAAGAGATGAAGAAAGTAGACATGAGTATAAGGAGATGAGGCGCATGGCAAAGAGAGAGGTGGCAAAAGCTAAGGATAGGGCATATGGAGAGTTGTACGAGAGATTGGACACTAAAGAGGGAGAAAAGGACCTGTACCGATTAGCTAGACAGAGGGACAGAGCTGGGAAAGATGTGCAGCATGTAAGGGTGATAAAGGATAGTGAGGGAAAGGTACTCACAAGAGAGGAGAGTGTGTTGAGTAGATGGAAAGAGTATTTTGAGAGGCTGATGAATGAAGAGAATGAGAGAGAGAGAAGGTTGGATGATGTGGGGATAGTGAATCAGGAAGTGAAACAGATTAGCAAGGAGGAAGTAAGGGCAGCTATGAAGAGGATGAAGAATGGAAAGGCTGTTGGCCCAGATGACATACCAATGGAAGCATGGAGGTGCTTAGGAGAAATGGCAGTGGAATTTCTAACTAGATTGTTTAATGAAATTTTGGAAAGTCAGAGGATGCCTGAGGAGTGGAGAAAAAGTGTTTTGGTACCTATCTTTAAGAATAAGGGTGATGTGCAGAGCTGCAGTAACTACAGAGGGATAAAACTGATTAGTCACAGCTTGAAGTTATGGGAAAGAGTAGTGGAAGCAAGGTTAAGAAGGGAGGTGATGATTAGTGATCAGCAGTATGGTTTCATGCTAGGAAAGAGCACTACAGATGCAATGTTTGCTCTGAGAGTGTTGATGGAGAAATACAGAGAAGGTCAGAAGGAGTTGCATTGCGCCTTTGTAGACTTGGAGAAAGCATATGACAGGGTGCCTAGAGAAGAGTTGTGGTATTGTATGAGGAAGTCGGGAGTGGCAGAGAAGCACGTAAGAGTGGTACAGGATATGTACGAGGGTAGTGTGACAGTGGTGAGGACTGCAGTGGGAGTGACAGATCCGTTTAAGGTGGAGGTGGGATTACATCAAGGATCAGCTCTGAGTCCTTTCTTATTTGCAGTGGTGATGGACAGGTTGACAGATGAGATCAGACAGGAGGCCCGTGGACTATGATGTTTGCAGATGACATTGTGATCTGTAGTGAGAGTAGGAATCAGGTTGAGGAGACTCTGGAGAGGTGGAGATATGCTCTAGAGAGCAGAGGAATGAGGGTCAGCAGGGCTAAGACAGAATATATGTGTGTAAATGAGAGGGAGGGTAGAGGAATGGTGAGGATGCAGGAGTAGAGTTGGTAAAGGTGGACGAGTTTAAGTACTTGGGATCAACAGTTCAGAGTAATGGTGAATGTGGAAGAGAGGTGAAGAAGAGAGTACAGGCAGGGTGGAATGGGTGGAGAAGAGTGTCAGGAGTGATTTGTGACAGACGGGTATCCGTAAGAGTGAAAGGGAAGGTCTACAAGAGTGTAGTGAGACCAGCTATGTTATATGGGTTGGAGACAGTGGCATTGACAAAAAGGCAGGAGTCAGAGCTGGATGTGGCAGAGTTAAAGATGTTAAGATTTGCAATTGGTGTGACTAGGATGGATAGGATTAGGAATCGGTATATTAGAGGGTCAGCTCATGTTGGACAGTTTGGAGACAAAGCAAGAGAGACGAGATTGCGTTGGTTTGGACATGTGCTGAGGAGGGATGATGGGTATATTGGGAAAAAGATGCTAAGGATGGAGCTGCCAGGTAAGAGGAATAGAGGAAGGCCTAAGATAAGGTTTATGGACGTGGTGAGAGAGGACATGCAGGCGGTTGGTGTGATAGAGCAAGATGCAGAGGATAGGAAGAAATGGAAAGAGATGATCCGCTGTGGCGACCCCTAACGGGAAAAGCCGAAAGAGAATGATGATGAACAAATTAAAATGTGTTTCATCAACTTCTAATCTACTATAACTAAAGATATTAAAATTCTGAAATGTAAAAGTGTTTCCTCTGAATAATTCCTGTATTACTACAACCTTCCTTTAAATTAATGTTATTTCCATTAGATATCTGTGTGACTACTAACCCTGCCTCCAATTGTAACTGTATTCGACTGTGGGTTTGTTTTTTTATCCTCTCTGACCTCCTCGAGTTGGGAAATTCTAAAGGGTAAGTTAAATCCAAATTAAAGCCCTCTTCACTATCATTACTACCATAATATTCACCCTCATTATAATGTCTTTCATTCATTGTACAATAGTCATACCTATGCCTTCCATTTCCTCCCTTATATTCGTCAGTGCAATGTGTGTTCACTCTGTATGTATTGCAAATGATTGTCCCTCCATTTGGGCTTAGGATAACATTTATTTTCTTTATATTCCAGTATATCTCTCCCTAATTTCCTACTCTTACTTTTAGAAATAAAAGCACATTTTTCATCAATTTTCTTCCTGATATTCAAATATCAATCCTTTTCCCCTTCCAAAGTAAATAACAAATCATTAACAATTTTCTTATTAATCTTATCAGTCTTCTATAAACCTTTCATTTCCATCTCATTTTGCTTAATGATTGATTTCATGATAGAAAAACCACAAGTATCAAAAATCTAATTAGTTCATTATAAAATTCTGACCCCTCCTTAACATTGTTGGGGTATTTGTATACCCTTAAGCCTTTTGGCACTACATTGCTTGAATAATCCGATTTGATAATTGATTATGTATAGTAGTATAAATTGAATAGTGGGAGAGTGTTGTTTTAACAAGTCTGATGAAGTTCTAAGTGTGAATGAAAAACATGGTGTTAAGCGTTTTATGGTATTGCATGTATTTGTGGTTTAATAAATATTTATCATTAACCTCACGGTCTTGGTTACCATTGTCGTGTCTCCTTCTCAGTGCCTGTTTTATTACATTTAGATTTATAACCCACAGCTCTTCTACTGAAGAGCAACAAAAAACAAACAAAAAAACAAAGGGACATTCCGTATACTGGCACACCAACCATTAGGGTAGCCAGATGCACACAACAGGCCTTCCATCCTCCTTCATGCTGCAGCCATTCAGATCCCATTTCTGTGCCCTGTCCCAAACCCTCCTTCAACAGATTTTATATAAAAAAAAAAATTCTTCCTTTAAACTTTAGCAAACAGTTGCTAAAGTTTATACCCTGCCAGTATTATGCAATAGCAGCTTTTAAATGCAGGTATTGCATTAAAGAGACATTGTGATTTGCTGATTGTTTCTCCCAACACTTTGCACCCTGGTCATTTGCCCATCTCACCCTGCCTTAGCTACACTACTGACTTTTTGTTTGTTTGCATTAAACCTTTACTGCCACTTTTCTGCCCACTTTTCAGCCATTCCAAATCCTTCACTGCTGTGCTTATCGTGTTTTTATCTGCAAAGAGGTTGATCCTGTTCTCCCTTCTATTAGATATGTCTGAGATAACTCCCTGAATAGTACTGGATTCAAGACAGACCTCTGAATTACTCCATTAATCACTTCCCCAATTCCTGACATTATGTGTCTTACTACATCCATATGTATCCTTCCATTCAGCCATGCAGCTAGCCAGTCTCCCAGTTTTGGTTGTAGCTCTAACCCTTCCAGTTTCTCTGTTTGCATCAAAAGCTTTGCTAATGTCCAGATTGGCCATATCTACTGGTAATCTACTTACACCTTAGTTGTAAAACTGTTACAAAGGCATTTTTATGGCATTGTTTCATTTACTTTCATTGTCGTGTGAGGAATCAGTTTGAGATATAAATTAATTTGTAATCTGACTACTGTAGGGAAGACAATCATAGTACACCAGCTCTATAGTGGTTAAACTGTTACCTCCCTCCTGAAACAAGATTCTGTTTTTTTTTTCATTTGTTAACCAGGTAAGTAGACTCGCCCAAAGACCATTTTCAGCCACGGCTGTGTCATTAAGAAATACAAAAAGGAATGGTAAATTATTACTTCACAACAAATTACTCCGTGATTTCCGTGAAACATTTTGTGGAAACAAAAATGAACAAAAAAAAAAAGCAACAAGCTTAATAAGGAAACACTTTAATAAGAAAACATTTTGCGTTTTAAGAAATATTTCACAAGGGAAGCACTAAACAAGCTTATCAGCAAGTCTCTTAGCAGTCTAATGCATCAATTCTCCTGAAGACACCAGCAAACTAGATTATAGAGTCTTTATTAAGGTACCCTTATAAATCTGCTTCTCTTCCACTTAACTTGGGCCAGATTTAAAGTCTGCAGCCAGAGTTATAAAATCATGCTACTGATACTTATTTTGTACTTTACCACAAAATGTGATAACTGGTTGTTATTCCAAGATTCCTTAGTGTGAGTACTGGAATGATGAGACTTAGTGTGCGAAAAGGCAGATTCATATGTGCTAAGTCTGATATTGCCATTTCCCATTAGTATTTCCTCTTTTTCTGAGGTATGGCAATCTGTGTAATCTACTTTAGGAACTCCACACCATTTTTTGTACAGGTGTAGGAGTGTCTTGTTTTCAAATGACTAACATTGCTGCTTATAAAGCATATATGTGGTGTCATGCTGATGTAACACTAGTGCCATGGAAATGTTAAGATGGAAAGAAAGGTTTGTACACCAACTTCACTGTAAGGCTGCCCCTCCCCTACTCTGCCCGCCATTGTCTAATATTAAAAAAAAATAGTTTCTGACAGTTCCGCATTGCTGATATTTGTCCTTTAGGAAAGATGGATGGAATATTTCAGAATTCCTCAGTTCTTCCCAGGTTTAGTGACACTAAAACATGTCTGTGTAACAAAGTAACCGCACCTTTGGTGCATTAATAAATTAATAACAATGACTCTAATTAAAGTGTATAAACAAGTGACTTTCTTGATCTTACTCAATCTCCCAATAGTGGATGGCGGAAAAGTAGTGACCCTGCCCAAGATGCAATATTCAGATGGTGGCAGTGACCCTGCCTAGTGATACATTGGATACACAGTGGGAAGGAGAATTCACATGTATTTGGTGGCAGTTACCAAACAGAGTGTCACAAAATGATGTGTTGAAATGGGAATGCTCGCTGTGGTAAACATTATGAGTCTGTTGAAGACATACATACTCAGTGGAATGGCATACTTCTATGGTGTAGCAGTGAATTTGCCCTAAGCACAACAATAACTAAAGAGTAGACTGTCTGGGGAGCATATGTATGATGCACAAATGAGATGCTGCCAACGACCATGTCAAAGGATAATAAACATTGTTTTATTTTATTAAGTCATAGATTGTTTACATTTTCAGGATGCACAATTAGCTAAATCTGTTTTTCTTAAGCCTTGTATTTCAGGAGTCATTTTGCAATATTGAAAATGTGAGCTGTCTAGAGAAATGCTGTATCCAAAATGGAGATGGGGTGCAATTTATAATGTAATTTTATGTATAATAACAAAAATCTTGGTTAAACTCCTGAGTTAGATGATGTTTGAGGCTGATTAGTCCAGTTCTAACTCAATGTTAAGGGATGGCATGTTATCAGTAGTGAAACCATAACACAATAGTAGTGATCCTACACAATGGCAGTAGAACTTTTGTGCGCTGGAACAAGAGAGACTCTGCCATTGTTACAGTATTACTGTAATAACAGCAGTCCTGTTGGAGGTGAACTATTTTGATTATTTCATTGAAAATGCCCAGTCATACATAATTCAACAGTAGAACAAGGTATATCTAGGCAACAGTGGACAAACCAGAGGATGGCAGTGACTCACCTACTGTATGTTAATCAACCCTACATAATCATACAGAAATTGCACAAAGGAACAAGTGTGACACTCTATGGTACAGCAATCAAGAGACAACAGTAACCATGTTTATAATGTATTATTCAGCTGTCTTCACTGGCTTTTTACTTACATAACTATTAACAGAATAGAAAGGGGGAACTGCATGTCACTAGTCAGATGATGTTATTGCAAGTGTAGTGAGAATGTGTGTGTGCATGACGAGAGAGTGCCCTGCCTTTTCTATATCTGCTTCCACAATGATCTAATATGTATTTATATCGCATATAAATGTTATCTCTTTTGCAATTCTGTAAGGGTTTGTTTTCCTCTGTTTATCTTTCTTTCTTGTAAGAACAAACATTTTGAAAATTGTCCCTAATAGAAAATGTTTTCCTTTTGCAGCTTTCTATTGCTTGCCTTTTTCCTGTCTGCCTATAACTTACATTTAGGAAGGAGCTAAGGTAAACGAATGGTTAGTAGTCATGCTGTTTTTCATTCATCTTCTTTATATAAGTTTATGATGCTGCTAATTACTTTCTTCTTACCCTCCTGTCTGAGTGTTTGTGCCTGTTCTAAGCATTTAGCTTGTGCTACCCTTGCAGTTCCTTTACTTTTTATGTTTTATTCTCTTTTTTCTTCCTTGTACTGTCCTTAGTTTCACACAGTAGCAACATATAGTACATACCCCTCATAAAAAGGGGTCTATATTTATATATATTTGAAGTTTCAAAACTTCGAACCTCATATGTTCGACAACATATGAGTGGAGTTTGAAACATCAAAAATATAATAAAAAATAAAAAAAAACATACCCAAATGCTCTGAGCAGGGGAGCAACCCCCCTGCACCCCCCACTTAAATATACCAACTCCGAGATCGCACTTCAGTGCAGAAAAGGGAAATTTTCCCATTCTGCACCATACAGAGCTGTTGCTTTTCACTGTTGAACTTTTTAAAGTTCGATCATATGGTGTTGATCATATGACATTCAAATTTTAAAACATTCGAATAATTAATAGGGACCCCATAAAAAGTATCCTCCATGCAGTTTCTCTGGAGGAGTGTCATCTTATGGAGACTAGAGGGCTTGACCTATGTACACAAACTATTGAACTGGGTTCAGACTGACGACTGACAATGGCCCAAGTAATTCAGACATGATCAGTCCAAAGTGCTAAAGGGAATTCATGTTATACTCAATGTAAACCCAAGTATACAGCTCAGCTAAGCGAGTAAGGCATATTAAGAAAACTCTGGCTCCCTGCAGTATCGTGGCTGCTTGTCCACCAACTCTCTATTCCCCCACCACCACCTTAGAAATATACCATACAATAAAGTAAATTGCTCTTCAGAAAAGAAAATCCCCCATGGGGTGACGTGGAGTGTTACAGGCCTGGCATGGTAGAAGGGAATGAAAGGGTCACTGATGGTCAGGAAGCGATTACTTCCAACATGAATACAAAACAATTTTGCTATTAGTATTATGAAGCAAAATTAAAAACTTGACTTGTTAGATTGCATCATTACACTGATTACATATTTAGTACATTAACTTCATTTAACAATGTTGTGACACACTGGATTTTATAACATGGCTGTTATACTTTCATTTATGTTCAGGTCTGTATGACTCGATGAAAAGCCCATGTGTTTTAATATGGGACACACTTCAGGAGAGTGAGTCTAGTTATCACAAACAAATGAATGCTATTTCACTATGGAACATTCTGAAAGGCACATTCCAAATGATTCTGAAAGGTAAGTGAATATTTAAGATATGCATTTCCTTTTATATGCTGGAAAAAATGTGTGCAGTGGACAATTTTGCTATAACTACATATTTAGGTTGACTTGACATTTTCCTGGCAGTCCAAGGAAGTATTTTTTACTTAATTTTTTCCCCTCCTAAAATCACTTCGGACCAAGTCCATTTGGTATCTCTCAAAATTATAAATACCACTTTCATAGGTACTGATAATATTGATGGTGTTCGGTATATATTTCTCGGAGGTACAGTCCAACACGGAAGGACTGTGGTTGACCAAGTTCACAGATGACTGCAAACTGGGTGCCATAATCGACTCTCCAGCCGACACAAGCATCCTCCAACAGAGCCTCATAGAAACAGACAACTGGTGCCAGGGCCATGACCTCAAGCTAAATGCCAAAAATTGTATAGTCATCCCCTTTGGCAAAAACAAAGTGCCCACAAATTACCACATAGGTGGCAATCCATTAAGTACAGAAGAAGTAATTAGGGACCTGGGGACCCAAGTTGATAGCAATCTCTCATTTGACAACCACATGGCCAAAGTGGTTAGAAAAACATTTTATATAGCCCACCTAATCATGAAGGGATTCACATCTAGATCAGGGGAGGTCATCGTGCCTCTTTACTCATCCCTCATCAGGCCCATAATTGAGTACAATGCCCCTTTTGGGATGTACCTTACCAGACACCTGCAGCAACTGGAAAGACCCCAAAAGTACCTCACCAAGAGGATCAAAGGGCTCAAACAGATGCCATATGCTGCCCGGTTAAAGAAACTCCAGCTCTACTCAGTGGCATACCGCCTGCTCAGAGGCGATCTGGGCCTGAGGTATAAAGCCATGTCTAACCCGGAATTAATGGACATGCTGCACCTCAGAAAATCCAAATCCCATCGAGCTACGCACTTGAGAGACTTGAACCTCAGCACTGAAATAAATAGGACATGCTGGAGGGACAGATTCATAACCCAGAGGCTCCCTTCACTCTGGAATAAAATCCCAGTCCAGGTTAGGCAGAGTCCCTCATTGACTCTCTTCAAGAGGAATCTTTATGAGTGGATGGGAGATCGTAGGTTTACCCCGGGTATCACGTCTGTGTCACTGTTAGACAGAGGCACAGTATACTAACCTCGAAAAAGGGCATAGCAAAATTAATTTAAAATGGGTGGCGAAAGCCAAACACACTCTGGCTAGGCTTATAAATGCCCTAGGGCAGATAGCCTAGTATGAACCTATGAACCTATGAACCTATGGATATCTGCTGAGAAGCCAGGAGTCCCATCCAGGAAAAACACTCCATCAGCTCTTCAGCTTGAGTCTCTCTAATGGTTATATCCACAAGGTGTGGAAAACAGCTGTTGTGGTGCCCTCCCATAAGGTTGGCACCTCTAATAACACTGGGAATTCTAGAGTTATTATTCTCAGTAGTATAATTTACAATGGTATGGATCTTATTGTAGCTGACCTATTAATATCAGTGACATATCACTGCCTCTACACCAGTTTATCTTTTGTAAAAGGTAGGCCATGTCTCTCAACCATGTTGAGTTTTTTTTTTAAGAAATTTTTATTGATTTAACATATATGGAATATATACACAGAAAAGAAGAAATTCTTTTTTGCCAGGTTTAAGGAGGGTCGTGATACCATTCCAGGATTTTTTGGGGTTTGTCTTGTGGTTATTTTGGAATATAGAGAAATAGGATTTGTGGTCAGATATGATAAGTATTTTGAGTTACGAGGTACTTTAAATTAATTTAGGGAGAAAGGAGACTTATGTTTCTGGTAGTGTTTCCAGGCTTTGTCTCATAGATGCATCAAGGTTGTGGTTTCCTTGGTTAACCATGGGGCAGTGTTACATTTTATACTTTTGGCTTTGTGTGTGCAAAAGTATTTAATAGATTTAAGAATATTGTATTAAAGTGGGTGACAGCATTGTCTAAGGGGAGGGTTCCAGTTTATGTGTTTTAGAGAGTTAGAGAATATTCATGGTTGAAATTCTTTAGGGAGCGTGTAGATATGTAAGTATGGGCTAGTTGTAAGGAGGAAGGGATTTAGGGAGCGTGTAGATATGTAAGTATGGGCTAGTTGTAAGGAGGAAGGGATTTAGGGAGCGTGTAGATATGTAAGTATGGGCTAGTTGTAAGGAGGAAGGGAGCCGATGAGCGAAAGAGGGCAGGTGATCACTAGGGGAGTCAGATAGGGTGCTGCTATCAGAGATATATTGAGGGTGAGAAACTAGAATACAATCAAGGGAGCTACTGGAGGTATAGTCCTTGGAGAGTCTTGTAACAGAGTTGATTACCTGTGAGAAGTTATAAAGGCTGAGGTTTAGGGAGCTTGTGGGAGATTGAATGGAGGTCCAGTTAATATTAATGTCACCAAGGATTATGGTCTCATTGCTAATATTAATGGAGAAGCAGGAGAGGATATCCTGAAGAATAGGGATGCTGTCTGCAGGAGGTATGTACAGAGCAGCTATGCATATGTGTTTGTGTTTCTTCACTTGAAGTAGTGCCAGGGTTAGTTCAGCGCTGGAGAATTGGGGAATGGGTTTAGTGTAGGAGCAACTGAAAGGGAGGAAGACTACAGGACTGCTACTCCACCCCCTTTCTTATGGGTCCTGTCTTTCCTAATGATGTTGTAGTTGGGAGAAATACTTTCAGAGTCTTTGATAAGGGGATTTAGCCAGGTTTCTGAGATAGACAGTATGTCTGGTTGATTATGGAGAAGGCAGGCATGGAAGTTAGGAATTTGGTTACATAAACTTTGAGCATTCATTGTAGTGAAAAAATGGGCTTTCTGGTTGAAGGGGGGGTGAGTAAGGGTGTGTTTGAGTTATGAGGAGAATAGGGGCCGGGGTTAGGGTGGATGTCCCCAGAGAGATGCATGGTAATGAGTTGACAGATATGGGAGAAGAGGTATTTAGAGTGCTGTGTATCTGGTTTGAGAATCAGGTAGTGAGTAAGAGTAGGATTGCTTTAGATTGGAGAACAGTGATTATGGATGGATATACGTTTGTAGGTAAAAAGGTGAAAATCATGTAAGCAGTAGAGGTACTAGTGAGATATGATAGATGTGGAGTGCTTGTCATTTATGGGGAGTGGATGGGTTGTGTGAAAAGGAGGAGAGTGATTAGTATTTGAGGACTTGTGAGAAGGGTAAGGCAGAATAGGGAGAGGAGAAGTATTAGGCTTATAGACAACATATATTTTCTGGGCATAGTTGTTTATCAAAGCTTCAAGCTATGGATGAATTTAAAGCAGGGTGGAAAGTGGAATGGGATGGCTTAAATGTAGGTGGTAGATAAGGGGCGGTGGGAATACTGGGACTAGATGGAAAGGGGGGTGGAATTGTATGATGTAATGAGAGTGGAGAGATATAACTGGCTTGCCTGGATATGGGAGTGGTTTAGTGACTATAAATGTAGAGATAGTGGGGGCAGGTGATATTTGGGGGCAGGATAGGGGAGTGGAGTGAGCCCAAAGAGCGAACAGAGCAGGTAGATCCGAGACCTGAGAGGCAAGAGTGCCGAGAACCAATCAGTCAGATCGAGCACTGGGATACTAGTTAGCAGGTGAGGTAGACTGTGTTTGGCAGAAAAGGCATGGCAAAGGGGAGAAATAAAAGTAGTTTGAAAAGGAAAACTATGCTCCTGTGATGTTAAGGGAGTTTGTACTTCAAATGTACAAGCGAAGGATGGATTATTTCTTGTCTGTATATGCTAGATCTAAAGTTGTGATTCAGCTGTGCACATGAAGTATGCCTTGTGTTCTCATGCCATCTAGTGGCTTAAGTGGGGAACACCAATTGAATTAACCAAAAAAAGCTTAAACTAATGGACGGAAGACAAAATGGGGGATAGAGATGGCCTCGGGGTAGGTCTGCGACTGTGCTAGCACTACTAAGGCAAAGATTATTATTACTAATCCATCTGTTTAGTGTTTTAGCTGATGCTAGAATTTTAGCTTTATTCTGTTCAATAGCATTTTCTATACTAGATATGCAGTCAAAATATCCAACTAAAATGAAACTACCCTTCCAATGCTTTTGTGATAAGTTTAAGTGATCTTTAGCCAACTATTCCATGGATCGAATAAAAATGAACTAGTGTATAGAAGTGGCCATTATATTTAATTATTACAAATGTATGCATTCCTTTGTGATCATTAATAGATTCCATGACTGTAGGCATTACAGTAGATTTTCTCCAAAGTATAGCAGTTTTCTTTTTTTGTTAAAAGAAGCAGATGATAACATTTCTTAACCTAAGTTATTTAGATATTGGATATCTTTTTCTATCAGGTGAGTCTCATGCAATAATATGATGCCTCCTCTATTTAATTTTAAATATTTCATTAATGATTTCCCTTTGTTGCCATTATTTAACCCATTTACATTAATAGACAATAGTTTAAAACTACCCATACTGTGTTTTTGAGAATATTTATTTTACCAAGAGATAACATGACACATCTATCCACATATATTAATGTAGTTGTGTATAATACTCTAATGTATTCCTCCAACACTATCTGAAGCCTCTGTAATTTTGTGAATTTGTTCTTTGTACAAACTAAACTACTAAAACCTGTAAGTAACAAAAAGAGAAACAAGTCTACAACTGTAATTATATATATTGCTAATAAAACACAACCTACCATGGATACCAAATTTCTTAGCTTGTGCATCAAATTGACAAACTACTAAACTGTTTTTCTACCAACCAAGACCAAGAATTTCATCAAAAACTAGCCAAGAGCTACTGTGACTTACATATAATTAATATTATATATTATAAGTTAAAAAATTAAGAGGTTAGTTACTTAATTGTATATTTTGCCATTTAATACTGTTTTCTCCATTACTACATAAAAGTTTAATAATCCACATCTATTAATCACAAATAATAAATAATCTGACAGATAATGTAATACACATATATTAATATAACAGTACTATTATTATCTATTAAATATTTCTAATTATTTGGTCATTTAGCATTATTATATCTAAATCTTTAAATATAAAAGTAGAACAGAGTGGGACAGGAAAAGATACATTTATCTATAAACTTATAGGTGACAGGCAATCTAAGCTTACCAAACTATTATACAATAGGAGAATTAATACATATATACATTTATCATGGGAAAAAAATCGCTGTTCCATGACTTCGACATTCTCAGATTTCGAACGTTACAGTTCAACAGAAGAGTGTTCGCTATTTTCAGCATTCACTCTTCTGATAGGGAAACCATTACTAAGGTTAAAGGGAATAACTTGCTATTCAACAGAGTCAAAAAAACATTCATAGCCTATATTGTATTTAAAGTTATATAATGGCCATTTTAAAACACATTCTCCTCTCCCATGTTCAAACATCTTGAAAAATCTACTCTACTTTCTATCAAAATGACAAAAACTGGTTCAGCAATAAAATGCCCAAATTTCAGCTCTTGCATATGAAATGAGTTATTTCAGGTAATCTTAATAATCCAGTGATGTACAATAAGAAAAAAGCTTCAAAGTTCATGTAACCATATTTCAGATTTCAGTTTCCAGGATTTTCGTTTTGAAAATGTTTTATCTAATTTTCTGTAAGAATTATATGAGATCTCATACATTTAGTTTTTTGCCATATACAGCTATATGTAAGATATGTCTTCCTTATAAGTAGTTTACTATAATAATATATTTTTATGCTTTACTTGTTCACTGATATTCTAACTTATTTTGTATAACTTGCATTTCTAAAATCTGCCATCAAAGTTCTAGTCAATGATCAGCTGTCTATTTGAAATTGTAGCATGTGTATATATTTCTTAACTTACTGAAATTACTGTTTTATTAACATTACATAAAATATGTTTCTTTCCTTGTGCATTTTCTTATTATTCATAAGGTGATTACTCTTCTTATTAATTCTAGTATTGTATGCAATCGACTATTTATAAAAGAAGTCATGCCTGTTGAATTTATATGTGTATGTCGTCAGCAATTGTGTACTATTGTTCTGGCCTGAGTGTCACATCCTGACATTAATATTTAATTACAGAATGTGAAAATGATAAATCGCAACAGCTGATAATCTCTCCTGTAAGTTCCTCATTCTTCTTAATTCCTCTAAACTATTCTAATCAGTAACAAACAACTATTTTTTTTTTCCTTCCCATTAATATATGCAGTTGTTGGGGTTAATAAAACTGCAGCATAAACTATTATCATTCAATGCAAGCAAATTATATATTGGAGACAGCACAATATAAAACAGTATTATAGCTTTTGTGATTCCAATTCTTCACTTCTAAATAAATGCATGTTTTAAATAAATGTTATGTTGAGCAGTTGCTACAGTTCAGACCACACATGGAGCACTGTAGTGCTCAGGTTTGACTGCAAATGCAATACTGGCTTTTAAAAGTTGACACTGCATTAAAGAGAGACCAAGATCAGTTGATTACACCCCAACACTTTGCACCCAGGCCAGATGCCCCTCTTGCCCCATCCTGGCATGATCTCTGAATACCAAAGTATTGGGTGATGCTTCTGGCTTTAGTCTTAATGTAAATGTGACTGATTTGTGATACAATTTGATAAGGAGCTACAACTGAAAGGTAAGAGGGCTGCCTCATATTGTAAAGGATCATGTTCAGGATTTTTACAACACTCGTTGGGGTGCAGACAAACTGGTTCAGAAAATTTGTAGTGATGAAGTCCATTCATTTCTGGACATACATGTTAGAGGATGCATTAATTTCCTAGTTAATGATAGGGAAGATGAAGTCTCCATTAGTATAATGTTTGACTTAACGTATAGGGGACTCAATACTAGTTAGGAAGGAGTTATCTGTGGAGGGGAACATAGAGGGCGATCAATAGTTAGCCATGATGTGAAAATGGTCTTGTTAATGGTAAGTTGGACATAAATGAGTTCCAGATTGATGTCTTATCTAAGATTGTTACTTTGTTTAACTATTCAGAAGGTGAAGTATTTTTTTGTAAATATTGTTTTTAAAAGTTTTTATTGGATGTTCAGTTTGTAAAATAATCACAACAAAATTTACAGACAGAGATTTGTGAACATAATAAATGAAAAAAAAGTCAGCTAAGCCTGACACACAAAAGAAAAAAAAACAACTATTTACAGGAGTGTCCATTAACCAAGTCATTCAAGTTATTATACATTACATTAAATCGAAAACGCAGTTATTTTTGTTTGTCAAGCAGACCTCTAAGTTTTGTCCATGCAGTGTAGCAAGAGGTAATCCTGGTTGTTCTTCACTTAATTGTAATGATTTCCAAATGACAGATTTCATTTGCAATATTTATAAATTTTTGAAGGAGCATGTAGATTTGTTCTTCTAATTCTGAGTTATTACCTTTCTCTCTATAGATAGTATAGACCACAAAATGCGATATTTCATTTTTTAACACATATTGGAATGAGTGTTAAAAGGATTAATGATTTAGATAAAACAAATTTATCTCCCAAGCCTGTAAAAAGAGATTAACGTTATTCCAAATAAGGTGTTAAGACAGTACAGTCAAAATACATGTGTTGCCAATCAGCTTTAAGTTAATGTTTACATCTCCAACAAACTTGTTTCTGCTTGAACATTAATTCAGTTTTATGTGGTGTGAAGAATGATGTATGCAAAAAATTCCAAGTAAAGAGATTCCATATAAGAGATGAAGTTGTATATTTAGAAGGTATTAGAATTATTGTTTAAACTTCATCAGTCGAATTTGGGTAAAATAGCTCCAATAATTGTCATTGCAATTTTTTGTTTATCTTCTTATAATTCTATATAATTTAGATATGAAACCCTGTCCCAATATGTTTTGTTGCATTAAGGATATTAGATATTCAATTAATTTTGGGATATGATCTGTTGTCCTTGGTTGCATTAACTTATTTTCACCTTCTACAAGTTGTCTGCAGGACTGTACATCTAGCCACATGTCTTTATCAGTTTACTATTAAAATGTCAAATGGAAAAATAATTTCCATTCGACACACCAAATAAAAAAAAAAATTCAAAATATACAACACGGCACAATGTCGAATCAGCTGAATTGTCATCACAATGAACAAAACAACATGGTCGCAACAGTCACCAAGGCCATAGACAAGGGAAAGGTGGTTCACACAGCCTACCTTGATCTCGCCAAGGCATTCGACACCATTCCTCACTCGAGTATTATAGAAAAACTCACCAGCCTGAACATAAACCCCTACGTCACAAGATGGGTTGCCAACTGGCTTACAAACAGAACACACACAGTAAGAATAGTGGGCTCCAGGTCTGACTCTAAACCAGTCACAAGTGGTGCCCCGCAAGGCTCGGTTCTGGGACCCCTACTGTTAAGCATATATTTCTCAGAAGTACAGGCAAAAACAGGAGGGATATGGCTAACCAAGTTCGCCGACGACTGCAAACTGGGAGCCATAACTGACTCTCCGGCTGACATGGACATCCTTCAAAAAGGCCTTCCTGAGACAGATACCTGGTGTCAAAGTCATGGCCTCAAGCTAAATTCCAAAAAATGCATAGTCATTCCTTTTGGGAAAAACAAAACACCCACAAATTACCACATAGGCTGCAGCCCCCTTAATACAGAAGAGGTAATAAGACATCTGGGGACCCAGGTAATAGTAATCTCTCCTTTGACAATCATATTGCCAAAGTAGTTAGGAAATCCTTCTATGTGGCCCATCTAATTACTAAGGGGTTTGCATCTAGAAATAAAGAGGTTATAGTGCCCCTCTACTCATCACTCATCAGACCTATCATAGAGTACAATGCCCCATTTGGGATGTACCTCACAGGACACTTCCAACAGCTGGAAAGACCACAAAAGCACCTCACCAAGAGGATTACTGGCCTCAAACATATGTCCTATGCAGCCTAACTGAAAAAACTCCAGCTGTACTCAGTGGCATATCGCTTACTCAGAGGTGATCTCTGCCTGACTTACAAAGCCATGTCCAACAAAGAATTGATGGACATGCTCCACCTAAAGAAATCCAAGTCACTGAGAGCCACGTGGTCTAGTGAGCTAAACCTTGCCCCAACAATAAATAGAACATGCTGGAGGGATAGATTCCTGTCACAAAGATTCCCCAAGCTTTGGAACAACATTCCTAACTACATTAGGCAGAGCCCTCACTAACACTCTTCAAGAGAAGCCTTGACGAGTGGATGAGTAACAGAAAATACACCCCTGGGATCACTTCATTAGCTCTGTTTGACAGAGGCTCAGTTAATTAATCAATGGGGCGGCAAAAGCCGACACACTCTGGCTAGGCATAAAAATGCCCTCGGGCAGACAGCCTAGTACCTGCCTATGAACCTATGAACCTATGAATGAATTCAGCAGATTTGACATTGTTGCTGAACAGATTACATGATGCACATATAGGCGCTCAGGTAAAGGAAACTCCTATACTTAACATAACATTTTTGCAGGGGGACAGGCCCCCCTGCACCACCCTGTGGGGGATGTGCCCCCCACACCACCTGCTAACTATATATTTAAACTCTGAGATCACACTACAATGAGGAAAGGGATGAATTTCCCAAATCACACTGTTCCATGATCTCTGTAGAGTACTTCAAGTTTATGTTACTGAATGCACCGTGCATTTGCTGATATAAACATTCGAACATGGAGATGTCCTGCAAGATGGAAATTCGAACATCCATGTTTCCAGTTTTCTATCTGCGGGCATCTCAACTCGAGATTTTAATAGTAAACTGTCTATTTGTTGTTAATATAATCAAGAGAATATAGTTGTTCATCTTTCATTAATTGAAACCAATATAACAGATTTTTCTTTTTAAATGTGATCATTGTTTCTAACTTTGAGGTGGAGATGTTATTTTGGGTATATGCCATAGGACATATAAGGAAGATCCATGCTTTATATGCCAGGTTTCTATATATACTTTTTTAAAAAAGTGCTTAACATAGTAGAAATTAAAAAGGAGTGACTTGTTTGGTGACTTTTTCCCATAAGTAATCCTTTAATAACTAATGTAGACCATTTATTATGAGATAATTATTAGAATATTTAGGGAGTTTATAAAAAGATTTCCTAAAAACTCTTTCCACTTAATGGTGTATTATTAATCCAAAGATATATTGTTTTTAAAATTGATGATAATGAATATAATTACAGTTCTGGTAGCCCTATCCCTCCTGCTGCCCAATCTCTCATATGATGGTTTAAAACAATTCTTTGCTTATTGGGTTATCAGAGAAATCTCAAAATTAAAGTGTTAAATTCTTTAATACAATGTTTTGTGTGTGTGTGGGGAGGTAATGCTAGTGATTGTATAATATATAAGATTTTTGGTTATAGATAACCTCTCTTCCATTATGAAGAAATTTGTATTCCATTTGACCATTAGATTCTTTATATTGTTTATAATGTTGGTATAATTATGTTTTTTTTATATCTTTAATGTTATCTGTTATAATTATTCCTAAATAATTAATTTTCTTTTCTTAGACAATATATTTAATGAATTCATTGTTGATTCTATTCATACAGTATTTGCATTTATAAGTAGGATTTTTGTTTTGTCATTGTTAAATG
Source organism: Protopterus annectens (assembly GCF_019279795.1). Classification (NCBI taxonomy): domain Eukaryota; kingdom Metazoa; phylum Chordata; order Ceratodontiformes; family Protopteridae; genus Protopterus; species Protopterus annectens. The sequence continues at coordinate 401,490,997 of NC_056727.1, forward strand.
TTAAACCAAATCTTCCTTGAAATACAACCATTGCTAAGATAACTGCAGATAGAGAATTATCATTGTCATTTAATGTCAGTAGAATGTCATCAACAAACAGTTGAATTTTAGAGTTTAAATTCTCATTTATGTTAATATCTTTTATATCTATATTTGATCTGAGAAATTAGCAAATGGTTCTATAATTAGGGTAAAAAGCAGAGGGGAAAGATGACAACCTTGTTTGGTTCTTTTCAAAATTTATATAGAATCAGAAGTAAAAGTACCTATTTTAACCTTTGAAAAACAATCATTATAAAAAAGATTAATAAGCTGTGTAAAGTTACTTGAGAAATTATATTCTTCTAAAACCAATGACCACAGCGCGAAGGCAAGCCACAAAGGAACTCAGGCTGGAGAAATGTTGTTAACGTATATTTAATAAGACCGTTTTCACTCCTCACATAGAAGAGCTTCTTCAGACAAAAGTAAAAAGCGCCAAGCGCTACTTTTTAAAAAAACAACAGCTGATAATTTTTGATGTCACTTCCTTTACAGCTAGTTGCATACGGAACACTGTTATATTTAATAAGTACAAGGTGCAAACAATGAACTGCATCAATCTACCTAATTTCGACAGTGTTTACTTACAAAAACAATGCTTAATATTGCCCTAAAGTAGTTTATAATACAAAAAACATGTTTTAAAAACATCAAGCTATTTATCACAGATACACATTTACCCCAAAAAGTAGGAGGGGTAATGAAAGCAACACATTAAAGGGGTATATCTAATGCATGTGTTATTAATACTAAAAGTATTCAATAAAAATAATACTAAAACCAGGAAGTAATATTTCTAGTTTACCGAGTCAAAAGCAATAATAATATCAAGACTCCTTAATGTTAAGGAGCGTGGCCAGTATGAGACTAGGATAGCAGCGCTTTTATTCTGCTCTGCTAGTACATATATTTCTGACAGGAAATTTTAATTCTAAATAATCCTAAACAACTCAAGTGAATTATGATAAACTTTGGTGTACTAAAGGATTATATCAAAACTTTTCTTAAAATTCAGCTATTTTCCTGTCAAACTCTGCTAGAGAAAAATTCAGAAGGTAACAATATGCTTAATTTCTTGTCTAACTCGCTCCCTAAAACTTTAATTTTGCCTGAAGCTCTCTCTCTTTTTTACAAATATTGAGGTGCTGTTGCCTTTAGTCTGTTCATCCAATACAGTGAGCCTGAATGTGTGGTACCCTGCACTGACGGTGTGTTCTGAATAGTCTTGACACACGTCTCAGTAGCAATGCATATATCAATGTTTTCCAGGGTAAGGAGTGATTGTTGGGAGAGGAATTTTTCATTAAGACTCCTATCATTGAGCAGCAATAGTGTTATGTTATCTGGAGTTTGTTTTGTTATGTTGGAAACATTTGATAACTGACGTTGCCTAAAAAATATACAATGGAGGTAGACAAAGTTTTAGCCACTATACAAAAGCCTTGGGAGGATAGGTCATCCCTGGCAAAGCAGTTAGGATTGTCTACCACCTCTTCCCAAGCTGTTAAATATTAGAACTCTATTGAAAGATACCAGAAGCTAAGCCAATTATTGAAATCAATGGCCTTGTGTTTGTAATAGAGCATCATTCATGGTGATAAGATGCTGCTCAAGGCAGGGTTCATACCTGCCTCAAAGACATACTCTGAGAGATCCATCATGTCTTTCTTCATATAGCCCAGGGAGGTGCAACTCAATCATTTACACTCATATGTACTCTGTGTCATATGTGTACATGTGGTGCAAGGACTTGAGTGCCTCTGTGATGTAATGAATCCTGGCACGTGATAAGCAACTGATTGTGCCCCTCTCCTTGCATAGCCTGATAAATGGTGCATCAGCGTGTTTTGCAGCTGCGTCAGCTATGTTTAGAATGTTGGATCTTGTGGGGGTTTGCCTAATGGGCTTTTGGATTGAGATACTGTGATTCTTTGATGTATGTTTCAAGGTGGGTGCTGCCTATATTGTGTTTGTGAGGTTGCTGAGACTGCTTGTGTCTTGGGTTACATTTAGGAGGCCTTTGTGGTTTAGGTAGGTTACTTTCAAGAATAATGAAATGCAGATCTATGAGACTGGGCTGATCTGTGTATGATAGGTTTAGTCTGGTGTTTTGTGGTACTGACAACTTGCTTATTTATAATATTTTCATGTAAGAATTTTGTCTCAAATAGCATTAAATAACTGCATCTCACAGACACTGTGTTAGCTTGTTTAAGTAAAAGGTGGTTTCCATTAAACAATAAATAATTGCTAAATATTCTCAAGATGCCCATTTTAACCAAGCTGGCTACAGAGATGGCTGAAAAGTGCAAATCCATGGCTCTGGGTGCTTACTAATGTGGGCTGAAGGGGAAGTAATGCTTATGAGGTTTGGAGTTGATTACTGAAGGTGCTATCTGACTGATGGTGGAGATACAGCTGGTCTCAGCACAGTTGCATGCAGCTAACAATCAATGATCCTTTGCTCCTTCTGTCACCAGAAGCAGAAGTGTAACAGTAATCCCAAGCTGCTTCATGAGAAGTTGTTTTAACTCAGATGTTGCTGTGTTCAGTGCACTTACTGTAGTCTTCTCTTGATAGATACCCTGGAAAGAACCTACAGCAGCTGGATGCAACAGAGAGCCAAGCTGCATAAAGAGTTCTTCACCAAAACTGCAATCTGACGATTCATTGAAGTCCCATACACACTGCTCAATCAAAGACCAACAGGAATCAATGTGTCTCTGCTTCTTCTCTCACCAGAAGCAAATAAGTGGCATTAATCCTAAGATGGCTCCAAAGAAGCAATTTTCAGGCTTTCCGGTGATTGGTAATCTCTGTGAAGGCTAGGAAATAATGTTCCTCTGCTCCTTCTCTTACTAGCAACAAAACAGAAGCTCTGTTCCCAGGCTGATTCCTTAAAAGCAGTTCCTAGGCTCTCCAACAGTTGGTAGTCTAGTCCCAGATGTTACACATGTTAAAAGTAATATGGAAAAAGAGATTGATACTGTGAATACTGAAGTGCACTTATTGAGCAGGATCATACAAAACAGAAGCTAACTCAAGCGTTATGAGTCAAAGGGGAGGTCTTTCCCAGTTAGACCTTTACGTGCCCAGTAGAATGAACAAAAAAGATGAAACTGGGAGGAGCTTCCAATGTCAAATTTACAGTAACGGCATTGTAACTAAATAAGAATGCAGCTAAACAAGCAATCCTATTTCTCAGCTCCTCACACTAATTATCTAGATTTAATTCTTTTTCAATCAGTGAATGGAAAAAGATTTTGCAACTGACTCTAGAACCTACATGAAAAAAAACTTAAGGTAAAACAAAATTTAAAATAAAATGAACTTGTAACACATTGCATTTAAGTTACCTGGCACTTGTTCACTAAAGCAATTATATAAGTCAGCACTAAAAAATTAAAAGCACTACACCCTCACAAACTCCCCTTGAGTACCTTGGTCACCATTGGCCCTTTTTTCAATTATAAAGGAATTCCCAATACTATTCTAGCATGTCCAAAGGTCAGTTGTCAATCTCCTCTCCGGTCCAGCTGGTGAATCTGGGAATCTTGAGGCAATATTACAACTGCCTCATGTACACAGACAACCCTGCCCTCCTCCCAACAAATTCCAACACATTTGAGAGATTCAACCATATAGCCAAATTGGAGGCTAAGCTCTCTCAACTCAGTACTGGCGTAACCAGTCAGGAGGAGAAGGAAACCACACTCACTACAATTCCGGTCTCACACAGACCTACCATGACAGCAAACCAAACACATAAACACACAAAAACATACTCAGAGGCTCTAAATAAAAATCTGCCTAAGCAGCAGAGACCTCCAAAGCAGACACCCAAGCAACTGCTACCCCAAAACAAAACACGTGCAACACATAGCTCACAAAGCCAGTGTGCCGAACAATCACAGCCCTTAAGGCTAAACAACACACCTGATACACTTGTAATAGGTGACTCTATCGTCAGGCACACTGATGTCCCGCTCACCAGGCTGAACAAGGAGAAGGTCATGGTGAGCTGCCTGTCGGGCGCTAGGATCCGCCACATAACACAAGCACTCAGGTCACTCCAAGGCAAGTAAAAATAAGACTCAGTCATTCTCCATGCTGGTGTGAATGACCTGAGATGTACCTCCCTAGACTACATGAAAAGAGACATAGAGGAGCTCTCTGAGCATGTAGCCCAGGCCGGTATGACCTTGACCTTGAGCAGCATCTTACCCTCACCAAGAATGATGCCACAATATGAACACAAGATGATCAATTTCAACAATTGGCTTAAGTATTGGTGTCATTCAAAGAGGATCCAATGCCTGTCAGCCTGGGATGACATGCTCGACAAACCACGATGCTTCGCTAGGGACGGCTTGCACCTGTCACCCCTGGGCTTTCGGATATTGGCAAAGGCTCTTGCTACCCCCCATAGTGCCTTTTTTAGGCAAGGCTCAAAAGACAAACCCACCTCCATAGGTATCACAAGGGATAAGAAACTAAGAGTAATGCCACTCAACGCCAGAAGCCTAAACCTCAAGATGCACGCACTCGAAACTCTCCTTAGCATGGAGAACATCGATATCTGTGCAGTAACAGAAACCTGGTTCAAGGCTCCCAAGAGCACCCCAGCACTACCAGGTTATACCTCATACCATGCTTTTCGGCCCCAAAACTTGGATCGAACCACAAAAGGAGGGTGAGTATCAATATTCGTCAAAGATACCCACATCTCCAGGTTGGTGGTACAGCATGAAACATCAGAGACTATCCATGTGCAACTAACAGTGGGTAAAACTGCCTTCCAGTTTATAGCCTGCTACTGACCAACCTTCCAAAGCCAGGAACCCCACTCGGCCTTCCTGAGAACACTGGAAAATATAAAGGTCTCTCCAAACACCATTATATTGGGCGACTTCAACTACCCAAACATAGACTGGGAGCAGTACTCTAGCTCCAACACCCTAGCCCAAAGGTTCCTAGAATTTATAAACTCAAATGCTATGGAACAACTTGTCACCACTCCCACAAGAGGGGAAAACATACTGGACCTGATCATCACCAACATGGGGACTGTATGCTCCAGACCAGAAGTGTATCCCTCACTGGTTAGATCAGACCATAAACTAATCTCACTGGATATTCACATCCCGACCCCACCCCCTGCCCAGAAAACCACAGTGAAAAACTTCTCTAAAGCAAATTTCACACTCCTCAAAACTGAGGTGGAATCCTTCAAAGCCCCCAGGCCTGTGGAAAATATGGCCCAGACCGCAGAATCCTTTATAAACACATTCTATGAACACCTTCAGGAATGCATGGATCATGCAATCCCAAATAAAACCAAGACCCAATCCTCCAAAGGCAGACGTCCTATCTGGTGGACCCCAGCCATAAACAAACTATACAATAAAAGGAGGAAGCTACTACATGATAGAGCAAAATCCCAGAAAGGGAAGGCATCTCTGATCAGTATTAGCAAAAAACTACAGGCACTCATAAAATCATCTAAGGCCAGCTTTGAGAGACAAATTGTACAGGACACTAAGGATAATCATTAGGCTTTCTTTAGTTATGTTAGGAACCTGGGTGGGAATTCCCAGATATGCTCAGAATTAGTCCAAAATGACAAAAAATATACCGAACCCACAGACATTGCCAACATCCTAGCTGACAGGTTCAGCGCAAACTCCCCCCCCCTCCCCAACAAAAGGGCAAATATCTATCCCAGCAGAGTGCTGCCCCCCCTGACATCTCAGATGCTCAGGTAAGAGCCGCCCTCTCCAAAGCAAAAAACACAGCATCAATGGAACCAGACAGTGTCCCGGGCTGTGTCCTACATGAACTCCAAGAAGAGCTAAATCCAAACATAAAACTACTGTTCAATCTTAGCCTTACTACAGGATATGTACCCAAAAGTGGTGTACAGCAACAGTGGTCCCTCTCCACAAAGGTGATGCCTCAACGGATCCTGGAAACTATTGCCCCATAAGCCTGACTAGCTTGGTCTGCAAAGCTATGGAACGGATCATCATGGACCTCATAAATAAAGATATTGGGGACCTACAGACACTGGATCCTACCCAGTTCGGCTTTGTTAAGGGCAGATCCTGCCTCTTAAACCTGGTCGATTTCTTTGAAACAGTCACCAAGGCCATTGACGAGAGGAAGGTGGTCCACACAGCCTACCTGGACCTCGCAAAGGCCTTTGATACAATACCTCACTCGGGCATTATAGATAAGTTCACCAGCTTAAATATAAGCCCCTATATCACTAGATGGGTTGCAAACTGGCTCAAGGACAGAACCCACATGGTTAGAATTGCTGGAGCCATGTCAGACTCCAAACCAGTTACAAGTGGCATCCCACAAGGCTCAGTCCTGCGACCTCTCTTGTTCGGTATATATTTCTTGGAGGTACAGGCCAACACGGAAGGACTGTGGCTGACCAAGTTTGCAGATGACTGCAAACTGGGCGCCATAATCGACTCTCCAGCCGACACAAGCATCCTCCAAAAGGGCCTCATAGAAACAGACAACTGGTGCCAGAGCCATGGCCTCAAGCTAAATGACAAAAAGTGTATAGTCATCCCCTTTGGCAAAAACAAAGTGCCCACAAATTACCACATAGGTGGTAATCCATTAAGTACAGAAGAAGTAATTAGGGACCTGGGGACCCAAGTTGATAGCAATCTCTCATTTGACAACCACGTGGCCAAAGTGGTTAGAAAAACATTTTATATAGCCTACCTAATCATGAAGGGATTCACATCTAGATCAGGGGAGGTCATCGTGCCTCTTTACTCATTCCTCATCAGGCCCATAATTGAGTACAATGCCCCTTTTGGGATGTACCTTACCAGACACCTGCAGCAACTGGAAAGACCCCAAAAGTACCTCACCAAGAGGATCAAAGGGCTCAAACAGATGCCATATGCTGCCCGGTTAAAGAAACTCCAACTCTACTCAGTGGCATACCGCCTGCTCAGAGGCGATATGTGCCTGATGCATAAAGCCATGTCCAGCCCAGAATTAATGGACATGCTGCACCTCAGAAAATCCAAATCCCATCAAGCTACGTGCTCGAGAGACTTGAACCTCAGCACTGAAATAAATAGGACATGCTGGAGGGACAGATTCATAACCCAGAGGCTCCCTTCACTCCGGAATAAAATCCCAGTCCAGGGTAGGCAGAGTCCCTCATTGACTCTCTTCAAGAGGAATCTTGATGAGTGGATGGGAGATCATAGGTTTACCCCGGGTATCACTTCTGTGTCACTGTTAGACAGAGGCACAGTATACTAACCTCGAAAAAGGGCATAGCAAAATTAATTTAAAATGGGTGGCGAAAGCCAAACACACTCTGGCTAGGCTTATAAATGCCCTAGGGCAGATAGCCTAGTATGAACCTATGAACCTATGAACTTCAATATTATAAGAGGGAAAAAACAACAAAAGTATCCAATCCTTAAATGGAGAAATCTAGCAGAGTCACATATCAGTAGATGTGCCATAACACTTATCTGTGGTATCAGGTCTCACAACACCCTTGGCTGTGTGTTAATTCCCTAATAACACCCACCCTGATTGGCATTATTGCTTGCTTATGGGCAAACAGAGGCAGAGTAAAGGGGACTGAAACTTCCTTGGACACGGAGGATACTCCTCCTTTACTGATTAACTTGTCTTGGTAAAAGGATTTTCTAACTACTGGTGTTACATGGTTGTTAAAGAAGAGTTCATTTTCGACAAACCTGACAGATCTCTGATAACAGTATCAGCTGTTAAGAAGGTGTCATTTATGTGGTAGTGGCAGGGGTGTTCTTGTTTTCTAAAGAGTAAAATGCTACAGTTTTTAGCATCAAGCTTCAGTCCATATCCAGACAGGATGAATTTAAATGATTTAGGCTCTCTTGGAGTCTATGGGGTGTCACGAGAGTGGTTTTTCATGGTTTTAAATCTGTAGCCATGAGCAGATGTGGTCAGCCACAAACCCTTGACATTAACATTGATTTCGTAGAAGTATAAGCCAATAAACAGTGGTCCTGGAATGGACTCTTTGGGAATGCTGCTGGCAACAAGTCCTTTTGAGGAAAGTGTCCACCTTACATAATGGAATTGTTTCTGTCTGGTAACCATTATTTTATCCAATTAGTTATTTAGGATTCACTTTTAGTTGGATTAGTTTATCAATGATTCCTGATTGTGGGATCCTTCAGAGGTCTTTACCAAGTCTTGGTAGGCAGTGAGCAGTGATTTGTCTTTGTTTAGCACCTCAGTGACTGTTTCAAAGATGTCACTCAGGATAGGTAGTTAGGATCTGTCCTTTACAAAGCCATATTTGTTATGGGAGAGGAATAGGTGGTTGCCAATATTCTTGTTTATACATTCTATAATGATACAATCCATTACCTTACATATGAAACTGGTGTGGGCTAATCAATATGTAGTTCTCAGGGTAAGTAGTTAGGCTGCCCTTATATGGGGGGGCACTGCAGCTGGTCTCTAGGCTTCTGGAACTTAGCCTTTGGACAGGCTGAGGTGAAATAGGTCTTTCAGGGTGTCAACAAGCCGGTGTTCCATACTAAAAAGAAAGCACTCTACTTTGTTGTCTGGACACATAAATGTAGTGTCTTTTTTTTTTTTTTTTTGGTTGAGGATCTAATACTTTTTCTTTTATGTTAATAGGGAATACTCAGATTTGATAGTGTGCACAGTGAGGACAGGGGGAGAAGTTTGGGTGAAATTTGTCTGCCTGGATACTTGGAATATCCTTTGTGATTTAGTAGATGGTGCTGTCAGATATCAACTCATTGCAACAGTGAGTGTTGTTTCTAAGATTTCTGACACACTTTCCAAAGGGTTTGTGATTATATCTGGATGTGGTTGCATTATTTAACTCATTTTTGGTCTTCATTTCTTGGATGTTTGCCTTAGCTCCCAGTTTAATATTTTGAGTCCATTCTTGCTGTGGAATTTGCTTATTCTGGGGTTCTACCAAAGGGGGTTGCTTCAGAACTTGGCATTATATTTGTTATGGATGGGAATAGATGCTTCAATGTAGGAGCTTAGGTAGAAATAAAAAATGAGAGGGGTTTATGCCCTTTTAACTATGGGGGGGGGGTGTCATCATTTAATGGGAGGCGTTTGAATTTCACAAGGCCTGTAGCTCTCACTAGGAAGTTTTCAGTAGCTCAACAGGTAGCACACTCACCTCTGGTGCTGGAAGGTCAGAAGGCTGTTGACTCTATTCCTACACCAGGCAGAATAATATTCCAATACTGATACTGCACTGCAGCATGAGGGTGGTGGTGCACTCCTGAGTGTGGCATCCTTCAGATGAGACATGAAACTGAGGGCCCATCTGCCTGAGTTGGTAGAAGCTCTTATAGATGTAAAAGATCCCACAACACTTATTGAAATGAGTGAGAAGGTTATTGATATAAACATTACATATTTACATATTTATATTATTTAAATCTCTTTACAAATCTCCTTACATTATAAACTTTATTTAAAGCATTCCCCCACTCTTTTATCTCCAACCAAAACATTTTCTCAACAATCTTTGTCAAAGTCCATTTTCCATTGTATTTAATTTCATTTAGTCTCTCATTCCATACAGCCCACGAAACATACAATATTACTCTGTCCATTTTCTTCACTTCTTCCTGTGTTACTTGGACTGCGGGTTTCCATCGTGGTGTCCTAGGCAAGATTTTATTGTGGTTACTAGCTTTCATCATTTTGCCTACATCTCCTTTTTGTATTTGTTGCTTCAATTTTCGGATGGCTGACACCACGGAAGCAGCATCCAACACAGACTTCTGCTACGAAAGCAGAGGTGAACTCAGGAAGGTAATAGGTCAGTTGACCCAACTAGTGGAACTACTAACTCCGGTTTGCTATTCCCTGGTAGGCGGGGCTTCCGGACGTAGGAACGCCACACCACCAGTACACTCACCTCGAGGAGCCGGCCAAAGTGATTCCGGTTCCAATACTAGCGCATTTCAACGGGCTTTCAGTCCTGGTTTGCAGAGCAATGCACAAATGAGTGGTACAACGCACCAAGGAGCGGACCAAGCTATTCCCTGCCCTGACATTGGCTCATTTAACCAAGCCAATGGTTCCACTTCACATGGGAGCCAAAATTTTGTTGACTTCCCGAGACTTCTTCGGAGTGGCAGTTCACTCAATAGAAACAGTGGAACGCCACCATTTATTCCAGGAGAAGGACTTTCTGGACACATTAACAAAAGTGACATTAACAAACAATGTAACCTTGATTTTCAAGGTATTTTGCGCAAATGTTATAATATGCAAAGTGACACTTGTGACAAAGGGGCTAAATCTTACAAAACATGCCAACAAAGTCTTGATGAATTATACTTTCTTTTAGACAAATACAAACGTTTAGAATGTGATTGCAGTTATTTAAAGGAGTGCTTTGCAAAGGAGGTAGTACCGAAGGGGTTAAGACTATCAAAGTTCCCTAACAAAGTTGAGGAAGGGTCTGTTTTTCACTTGAATTTAATAAACATTTTTGACCAGTGTGGGTTTGAGGTTGTTAAAGCCATTTTAACAGAGAACGAGAGGGTTATGGCTTGTTTGATAAAAGAAATGGAAACCACTAACAACAGGATAATTAATGATTTGCTTTTTAAAGTAGACAAAGAAAAACAACAGTATTATGACATTTTTGGGCAAATAGACTCAGACTGCATTACTAACATGAACAGGAAGTGTGGCAACCTGGCTAGGGACCTGAAGGAATATAGGAACAATGTAGCATACCCTAAACCTAAGTTTTATTCAGGGATGCAAGACTACAGGACCACTAGGGAAGAGAGGTGTCTCTCACCAAACCCCAATTATGACCATAGGGACAATTTTGGAGACAACCAACCTCAGGAAGAAGAATACCCTTTAGGTTAGGGCCCCCCCCCTCCGTCGATCCAATCGGATCCGCAACCAGAATCGGGTTTACTACAACCAGAGGGGTTACAACAGGAGATAGGCAATCACGTGGCCATCTTCCAGGAAGGGAAGACCTGGGATCTCAACAATTACAAAATTTTCAACTATAGTAACCTGGAGGTAAAGCCTGAACACTTTGAATTATTTTCAAAAGGTTTTAAATTTGTTCCCAATAGGAAGGCCAGTATTCCCAGATCCATCATAGACTTGAAACTATTCTTGAGAAAACAAAATTTATATTTATTATTCAATGGGTCAGAAGTAACTACACCATCCACCCCAGGTCTCAAAAGGAAGAGTGTTTTTAATCCACTGCTTCACCCACAACGTAGGAATTTTGGCAACTTAATGGAAAGAAAGTTAAGGAATACTATCACAAACCATTATGTTATTCCTAACCTATCACAAACAGAGAAAAAACTATTAAATGAAATTAAACAGAATGAGAATTTGAGGGTGATGCATCCTGACAAGGGAGGGGGGACAGTTCTAATGGACCACATTTTGTATGAATCCAAGATGAGGGAATCCCTACATGACACTAGTAAATATTCTAAGGCCTCGATCAATGAGGTGAACATAGCTAAAAGCAAAATACATATAATGTTGGATGACTTACTGTTGGAAGGTTCCATCAGTAAGGACCAACACAACTTTCTATTTAATCAACACCCTCGGATCCCAACGGTATTTGGAATACCAAAGGTTCACAAGAATTCCACAGATCCACCACTTAGGTTAATAGTTTCGGCTGAGGGGTCTATTACTACACCACTAGCCAAATTTGTAGATGACAAACTGAAGGTCTTGTCATACACTGGAGACACGGTCCTTAAGGATTCTTGGGACTTTCTTAGGAGTGTTAAAACAGAATTATTTTCACCGGACCTTATTTTTATTACCCTAGACATAGTGGATTTATTTGGTTCCATCCCACACGAGACAGGCCTTTTATGGTTGGAAGAAGAGATTTTGGACCAAGGCACTTTGTCACACCTTGATTTTACAAATTGTCTTTTATTCATGGAAACTATCTTAAAAAACAACTGCATGTACTTCCAAGGGGAATTTTTTAAACAAAAGAAAGATGTTGCCATGGGTGCCAAATGTGCCCCTACATATGCCAACATAGTTTTGAAAAGGTGGGAAAAACTATACATTTTGAACAGTCCATACACCCAATGCTGGTGTTTGTACAAGAGATTCCTGGATGACATATGTATATTTTGGACAGACACAATGGAAAAATTCCATGAATTTTTGGATTATTTGAAAGACACCACCAACTTTTTGGATTTCACATTTGAGGCAAATGTGGAACAATGTGTGTACTTGGACATTATACTTAGAAAGCAGGCTACAGGATTTTCCTCAGGTATACATCGCAAGAAAACCTTTTCAAATTCATACCTTCACTACCAAAGTTCTCACCCTTATTTTCAAAAGAAAAACATAGTGAAGGGACAACTTGTTAGGGTCAGTCGAATGACCTCAGACGACTCAGAATTTTCAAGTGAAAGTAACAATGTTTGTAACATGTTAATGGATAGGGGTTATCCAAGACCACTACTTGATGAGGCTTTACTTGAACTGGTCCAAGAAAGGCACAAAAGATTTGCCCCTATTCTAGGACAGAACATCTCTAGTACAACCAACGATTTGGGCTCCAAAGAAACCACTTCTTTAGATACAGTGTATATACTTGATTATACGGGGGATTCAGGGCCTATTAGGCAAGTTATATCTAAGGAATGGTCAAGATTTGTTCAAATTTCAGATTTACCTTTCAAAAATCAAAGACCACTAAAATTTATTTATCGGAGGGACACCAATTTCAAACAAATGTTTGAATTTGGAGGCCCTAAAGACAAGAAAACTGGCACCCGGGGTGTGGGGACATACAAATGTGGGTTTTGTTCCCAATGCCCCAGGATTAACAACAAAAAGGAGATTTTTTTGGAAGCTAGGAATAGAACACTCACTAGCAGAGGTACATTTAACTGCAACAGCAATGGTGTTGTATATCTTGCAACCTGTAATTTCTGTACCTCGTTTTATGTGGGAAAAACAGAAAGGAAACTAAGATGTCGCATTTACGAACACTTATATGAAGTTAAAAAACAAAATGTGAAAAATGCATTGTTTAGACATCAAGTTTCTTGCCCACAAGCAGAATTTTCTTTTTTTGTGCTAGACTCTTTACCTAGGGATATTAGGGGTGGATTATGGGAAGATAAACTTGAATATAAAGAGTTATACTGGCAGATAGTACTGGATTCCAATAAATTTCCAGGTTTGAATGATTATTTGTCTATAAAGCCAGTACTAAAACTTAGATCTGCAAAATTATAAAGCTCTTGTACTTACATCACAAAGCCACCAGATGTCACCATTTATCACATTCAATATATATAACTTGGAAGAAATCAGTTTAAAAAGGTTTTTAAACAACAAAGTGGTTTTAATGTGAAATTTTATAACACCATACATGTTTTTTAATCAGAATATGTTCAAGTCATTTCATATTCTAACTATGTAAACAATTATTTATTTATTTTAAAACTATTTGACTAAAATACAGTGTGTTAAGTTAAAAACATTTTTTTTTACATACTGGTACTTTAAATTAGTTGATGTTTTTAAACTAATTAGCAATTTCTGTAATTGGACAGACAACAGGGCAGGGTATTTAATCAGGAGTGAAGCATTATTCAGTGTTTCAGTTTTTGCTGAAGAAGATTGTTGATCGAAAACGCACTGTGGATTTTTAGCGTTATTTTGTGTTATTTCTACTAATAAACTGTGTTACTTGGAGTGCGGGTTTCCATCGTGGTGTCCTAGGCAAGATTTTATTGTGGTTACTCTCATTCCATATAGCCCATGAAACATACAATATTACTCTGTCCATTTTCTTCACTTCTTCCTGTTTTTGTGCACCATAATAACTAAATTCTATTATGTCCATATTTATTTGCTCAAGTTTTAACAAACTTCTCACCCTATCATATTTACACATTTCTTTCTACAAATTATTAATTCTTTCACATTTGAAAAACACATGTTCAGTAGTCTCAAATTTTCCACATGTATTACATATTCTATCTTGCTTTTTCTTGTATGGCATATTTGCCTTAACTGGCAGTTTTCTAATAGACAATCTCCATAAAAAATCATTACAGTCTTTAATCTTTTTATAGTTATTATATCTCATCATCATGGCTTTTTTTCTTATCTATTTCTAAATCTTTCCATGGATCAATGCATTAAAATGTTTTTGTAATATTTAAGTACCATTCCTTTCTATTTTTTCTCACGTTTTCTTTTTTATTTCCTTCCTAACTTCCATTCCTTCCCACAATTCTTTGTATTTATAATATAGTATCATTTCTATCAAGTTTTTATTTTTCTTCATAATTTCTTTTAATACCTTATATGGAATTAAAGATGCTGTATGTATTATTGGGTTTATTAAACTCAAGCCTCCTTGCTCTTCTTTCATATATAGAATCCCTGTCTTGACTGGATTCAGTCTAGAGCCCTATATAAAAGAAAATATAATCATCATTAGCTCCTTTTCATAGTTAATAGGAATCATATAGATGTTAGCAACATAAGCAATTGTTCTTATTACCATGGTGTTCAGCAAGTGTGCTTTTTTCCAATATGAACATCTATATGATTTCAAAAATTAGTCATATCCTTTACTTCTTTGAGTACATTATCCCATTGTTGTTGTCTGTATTCATTCATTCCAAATATTATACCTAATATATCTATACATTTTTTCATTGAACTCAATACCTCCTATAATACCTTCCAAACCAAATCCTTTACTTTTCTCTTTATTTATATTTAAACTGTTTTTTAATTTATACTTACTTTTTCATTTACTTCTTCCAACCAAACTTTATTTTTAACAATTAATACAATAGCATCCGCATAATTATACATTATTGGCAAATGTACTTCCTTCATCATTTTGTATCCACCATTACTTGACATTTTTACTAATCTCCTTTCCTATTGCATTCATAACTAATGAGAAAATTTCACTACTAGCTGGGCAGCCCTGCTTTATTCCGCATTCTATTTTTATTTTTCCCCCAATCCAGCCATTCATATTTAGTTTCACAAAGTTCCTTTCATAAACACATTTGATTACTTGTAATATTTTTTTATTTACATTATATGCCTGCAAAATTCCCCATAATGATTTATATTGAATATTATTATATGCTTTACTTATATCCCTATCATAACCTTCACTTCTATATTTTTATTTATGATATCTTCAGTTATTTCTCTTATTATCCATAATAACTCTTGACCTCCTTTTCCTTTTCTTCTGACTAGATTTTGGTCATATATTCTGTCCATTTTTGTAACTTTTTTGTTATTATTTTCATAGAAATTGTATAATCTGTATTATTCAATGTTATAGGTCTCTAATTTTTATCTCATCTTTATTTCCCTTTTAAATATAAATTTTATAACTCCTGTACATATATCTTTCTCTTTAATTCCAGTTTCTAACTATTCATTCATAACTTCTATAACAATTATTTTTGCCACTCCTTCATTTCTTTATACATACCAATTCCATCCAGCTCTGTTGCAGAATTCATGTTAATATCATTCAGAATTTCATTCAATTCTTTCATAGTTATTTTTTGTTCTAAATGCTCACTGTCTTTGTTGTTTAATTTTTCACCTTTATAAATTTGTTCTTTTCTTTTAACAAATAATTCCAATACATATTCTTTAATTATTTTGTATATTCCTTCTGGCTATCTTATTTGCTTACCTTCCTTATTTTTTAATTCTCTTATTATTTTCCTTCTTTTATTATTTTACTCCGATATACGGTGGTAGCCTTGTTACCTCACAGCAAGAAGTTCTCCCATTCGCTTCTCAGCTGGGCTTGGGTGTGCCTTCTGTGTGGCGTCTGCATGTCCTCCCCGCGGTTGGGTAGTGTTCAAAAGACATGCGTGCGTAAATGGGCATGCCTTCATTGAAAGTTGGGCGTCGAGCTGGCACCTCGGCGTTTCGTAAAAATCTACTGCCAATCATTAGTGGACCGGAGTTCCGCTGTGGCGACCCTTTACCGGGAAAAGCCAAAAGACAAACAACAACAACAACATGGTGCTATTGTTTCTTTTTTCCGTGTAAACAATATTTTTGTTTATATAACAAGTTGTTAATTTTAATTTGATTCCTTTTATATATTTCTTTTTTTTCAT
This sequence comes from Protopterus annectens, assembly GCF_019279795.1. NCBI lineage: Eukaryota > Metazoa > Chordata > Ceratodontiformes > Protopteridae > Protopterus > Protopterus annectens. The sequence continues at coordinate 401,507,250 of NC_056727.1, forward strand.
AAAAGGAATTTTTCTTCTCTAATAATTCTCTGAATGTTTATTATCTCTCTCTCTCTTTCTTTTCTTCTTTTCTTTCTTATACATTCCAAAAACACTTTATTATATTTTTTTTTTAAATTAAGCCACTAAAAAGTCCAAGTCTCATAAAACTCTCTCATATTCATACATTTTTTTCATAATTCCATAAGCTCTTTTTTCTTCTAAATCTAATTCCTTTTCATTAATTCTCTTTATTCCTTTTCCTATTCTTATATATTGTCCATTTTCCTGTACTTTAACCCATATAGCCACATGGACTGAAAATCCAGCATACTTATTTCCTTTATTTATAACTTTTAAGCTGCCAGATATTAAAAATAATCAATTTCTGTCCTGATTTCATTCCTTTTGTAGGCCTAGTAGTTATTCTCACATGCACTTAACTTTCCATTTCTCATAATTTCTTTAACCATTTTAATATCACAGTTGCTCTTATTTTTCTTAAAGTGCAATTAAAATCACCCACCACTATAATATCCATATTTACACAAACCTATTCAAGAATATTTTAAACATCATTTCTCTATCTCTTTTGCTACATATGCATATAAAGCTACAATTCTATACACATATGTTTCCATTTCATGTCTATTACTTTAATTTGTCCTAGTTCACATACGCCAGAGCACGTTTCTTTCCCCATGTTCCAAACTACTGCACCATTCCAAAGCTTTTCAGTTTGTGTTCTTTCTTCCTCTGTTAATAATCTTATATCTTCTAAAACAATAATATGTACATTTACTGCGGCACACCATTGTAATATACCTATTATCTTCTTAAGATTTTCATACTATTCACATTTAAAACTAATATTTTCAGCTTTTAAGAACAGTTAGTATAAGAAAATGTTATCCCTTTCCTTTCTTATTTCCTCTAAGAATTATATTTTTGAATTCCTTTCTATATTTCTTTTCCCTATTGAATTATTTTTATTTCTTACTGTGCACCAGTCAGCTTCTTCCTCACCTCTCCTCTGTTTCTTTTTCCTTGTTACTTTCTTTGACTTCATGTATAACCTGTTTATCAGTCACATCTTTTTGTACATTTTCTTGTATAACACATTCTTCTGTCCCTTTCTCCTGTATCACTTCATGTTCATTTTCATGTTCTTGCACATTCATCTCACATTCTAGCCATGAATGATCAGTATTGCTACACTGTTTGCACTTTAAATCACATTTTTTTTTGCATTATCCCGTTTTTGCCACATAAATAACATCTTTTTTTTATCCCATTCATTGATTAAATTATCATTTTTCCTTAGAAATAACAATTCTTTGGGTGAGCCCTGTATGTCACAATACTCCTATTACCATTAACATTAATAATACTAGGTACACGTATAACATTATCATTTTCAATTTTCAGCATTACTCCACATTCCCATCCCCCAGTCCGTAGTCCTCTTTCATCATATATTTTTGCAGTGTCCATTACTTCTTTACATATTGTTAACAAATATTCTTCCAGTTCTATTACTTCAACTTCAGTTCTAACCTGGAGCATTATTCGTTTTTTGTTTGTCTGTAAAAAGCTTGCACCACATATTCTGATCATGGGTAAATATTTTTCTTTTATTCATATGCACCCCCAAAAAAATTTCCATGGCCTGCCCAGTCTCAAATATCAAGTCACAAAAGATTTATTTATTAATTAAAATATATGCTCTTACCTCTTTTGCTTTGACACCCAGAGGTGCTATGAAAGAGTCTCAAACCTCATACCTGTCCAAACTTTCTTCTTTTTTACTGCTCATACGTATTGTATACTTCTTTTTTGTTTCTTTTATTTCTTCTTTGTTCCTTCTCTAGCAGTTTGTGCATAAGGTTTTGTTTCTAGAACGTTTAATGGCACAATCTCTTCTTCTCCATTTTCTTTTTCTATTTTTATCCAAGATGTCACTCGATGAAATTGCTGCTCCACTTTCTGTGTCACTTTGGATTTCCATTTCTTACAAATAATCATCCAGCAAATGCCTCCCCCCCCCCCCCCACAGATTGAAGGGTTGTAATTATGCATTTTTCAGAGGTAACTGTCTCTCCTTCAAACAATCTCCTCTGAAAAACTTCCTCTGAATCCATCACTGTTTCAGCTACAATGTCATTTTCCTTTACAATGTCATTTTTCTCCATTGCTAGTCTCTTTTCTGAACTCACATCATCAGAAAAACAACTTCTGGTAGTGATTCTACCACTTCGACTACATTATCAGCAACTTTCGTTCCAGTTTCAGCACAAGCTGTATCAACCATTTATTTCTCCCTGTTTCTCCAGCCCACCTATGTGCCTGAAACAGGAACAGGAAGTCTGTTGTGTCACACACAAATGCTTTCCACTACTACCAATTGTAAGGGAAGTTCCCAGGTGCCCTGGACAAATTTCCACTTGTCAGTATGAATACCATCACTGGTTATTCCTTTGAAAAGAGGCCATTGTCAGCAAAGTATAAATAAATAAATAAATAAATAACAGTGCCTAGATGAAGTCTCTGAAAACAGCTGGATTCAAGACAGCCTTTGGCTAAGATCTCATAGAAACTACTATGGTACAATGTTTAGATTTGGCCAGTAAAGCGAAAACTCATATTTGTTTCAATGTACAAATGGGTTTAAAACCCTAATATGTTCATATTGGTCCAGTTCCATTTTCCTAGTCTAGTAAACTCTTTTCCCAAAAAATATTCTAGCAATTTTTAAAATTCATTTAAATTATTAACTATCCTGCAAATGTAATGGTAAATTATTTCAACTTTTTTGCCATGCTAGCCCGAAAAAAGCTTTCCTTTAATAGATGTCTTATACTTATCTACAATAAAAATGTTATTATTTCTTGTATCATTACTATGCTTTGCCATACTAATTAACATACTTTGTAAAATATTGTCTTTGGAGTTTTTTTATGCCCAAGCAGGTTACTTCTTTTAAGTCTATAATAAAAAATCTGAAGTTTAAGTATGGTCATCTGTTTCTCCTATGGAACTTCCTCTACTGGGTCTATTCTGTGTGTGAAATGCTTTTGTTCATAGGTTCATACTAGGCTATCTGCCCTAGGGCATTTATAGGCCTAGCCAGAGTGTGTTTGACTTTCGCCAACCATTTTAAATTAATTTTGCTATGCCTTTTTTTGAGGTTAGTATACTGTGCGTCTGTCTAACAGTGACACAGAAGTGATAGCCGGGGGAAACCTACGATCTCCCATCCACTCATCAAGATTTCTCTTGAAGAGAGTCAATGTGGGACTCTGCCTAACCTGGACTGGGATTTTATTCCAGAGTGAAGGGAGCCTCTGGGTTATGAATCTGTCCCTCCAGCATGTCCTATTTATTTCAGTGCTGAGGTTCAAGTCTCTCAAGCACGTAGCTCGATGGGATTTGGATTTTCTGAGATGCAGCATGTCCATTAATTCTGGGTTGGACATGGCTTTATACATCAGGCACAGATCGCCTCTGAGCAGGTGGTATGCCACTGAGTAGAGCTGGAGTTTCTTTAACCGGGCAGCATATGGCATCTGTTTGAGCCCTTTGATCCTCTTGGTGAGGTACTTTTGGGGTCTTTCCAGTTGCTGCAGGTGTCTGGTAAGGTACATCCCAAAAGGGGCATTGTACTCAATTATGGGCCTGATGAGGGATGAGTAAAGAGGCATGATGACCTCCCCTGATCTAGATGTGAATCCCTTCATGATTAGGTGGGCTATATAAAATGTTTTTCTAACCACTTTGGCCACGTGGTTGTCAAATGAGAGATAGCTATCAACTTGGGTCCCCAGGTCCCTAATGACTTCTTCTGTACTTAATGGATTACCACCTATGTGGTAATTTGTGGGCACTTTGTTTTTGCCAAAGGGGATGACTATACACTTTTTGGTGTTTAGCTTGTGGCCATGGCTCTGGCACCAGTTGTCTGTTTCTATGAGGCCCTTTTGGAGGATGCTTGTGTCGGCTGGAGAGTTGATTATGGCGCCCAGTTTGCAGTCATCTGCGAACTTGGTCAGCCACAGTCCTTCCGTGTTGGCCTTTACCGCCGATAAATATATACTGAACAAGAGAGGTCCCAGGACTGAGCCTTGTGGGATGCCACTTGTAACTGGTTTGGAGTCTGAAATGGCTCCAGCAATTCTAACCATGTGGGTTCTGTCCTTGAGCCAGTTTGCAACCCATCTAGTGACATAGGGGTTTATATTTAAGCTGGTGAGCTTATCTATAATGCCCAAGTGGGGTATTGTATCGAAGGCTTTTGCAAGGTCCAGGTAGGCTGTGTGGCCCACCTTCCCCTCGTCAATGGCCTTGGTGACTGTTTCAAAGAAATCGACCATGTTTAAGAGGCAGGATCTGCCCTTAACAAAGCCAAACTGGGTAGGATCCAGTGTCTGTAGGTCCCCAATATCTTTATTTATGAGGTACATGATGATCCTTTCCATAGCTTTGCAGACCAAGCTAGTCAGGCTTATGGGGTGATAGTTTCCAGGATCCGTTGAGGCACCACCTTTGTGGAGAGGGACCACTGTTGCTGTATGCCACTCTTTGGGTACATATCCTGTAGTAAGGCTAAGATTGAACAGTAGTTTTATGTTTGGGTTTAGCTCTTCTTGGAGTTCATGTAGGACGCAGCTCGGGACACCATCTGGTCCCATTGATGCTGTGTTTTTTGCTTTGGAGAGGGCGGCTCTTACCTGAGCATCTGAGATGTCAGGGGGGCAGCACTCTGTTGGGATATATATTTGCCCTTTTGGTGGGGAGGGGGGGGGAGTTTGCATTGAACCTGAAGCTAGGATGTTGGCAATGTCTGTGGGCTCGGTGTATTTTTTGTCATTTTGGACTAATTCTGAGCATATCTGGGAATTCCCACCCAGGTTTCTAACATAACTAAAGAAAGCCTTGTGATTATCCTTAGTGCCCTGTGCAATTTGTCTCTCGAAGCTGGCCTTAGACGATTTTATGAGTGCCCGTAGTTTTTTGCTAATACTGATCAGAGATGCCTTCCCTTTTTGGGATTTTGCTCTATCATGTAGTAGCTTCCTCCTTCTATTGTATAGTTTGTTTATGGCTGGGGTCCACCAGACAGGACGTCTGCCTTTGGAGGATTGGGTCTTGGTTTTATTTGGGATTGCATGATCCATGCATTCCAGAAGGTGTTCATAGAATGTGTTTATAAAGGATTCTGCGGTCTGGGACGTATTTTCCACAGGTCCGGGGGCTTTGAAGGATTTCGCCTCGGTTTTGAGGCGTGTGAAATTTGCTTTAGAGAAGTTTTCACTGTGGTTTTCTGGGCAGGGGGTGGGGTCGGGATGTGAATATCCAGTGAGATTAGTTTATGGTCTGATCTTACCAGTGAGGGATACACTTCTGGTCTGGAGCATAGTGTCCCCATGTTGGTGATGATCAGGTCCAGTATGTTTTCCCCTCTTGTGGGAGTGGTAACAAGTTGTTCCATAGCATTGTTTGTACCATCTATAACATTTTTGCTGTTTGGAGTGCCATATTCTCTTACTGGATTAATCACAGTTTTTAACACTGGCAATGAAACCTTCTTGAACATGGCTGCTATTGGCCTTAAAATGTTTCTGAGCATAACATATTGGCCGCTGTGGCAGTTTTTCCATCTCTTTCAACTTTCTGGTTTAAAAGCCTGAATTTGCGCTTGTTTCCCACCTTTCCCATGACTAGTCTAGTCCAGATATATATTTTCTGTATCCAGGACTGTTTGTAAGCTTCTGAGCCCCCTCAAGACTTTCTGTGTTGGAGGGAAGCATTCCAGCTTATCAGTGGGAGTAATAAGCACTAGGTTGCCTATCTACCACAATATCCAGGTACAGATTCTTAGTTTTAGCACTTGAATTTGCTTATTCGTGCTCAGCACTTGTTCAGAACTTGTTGTTAGCACTAAATAAGCTACAGATTACTACAGCACTCAGCCTTCCTCTTTACCTAGAGGAAAACCATTTTTGTACTTACTTTCCTCACTTGCTTAGAGAAAAACAGCTCTTATACTCACTTTCCTCACTTGTCTAGAGGAAAATAATTTTTTATTCAGGCATGTCCAAGGGTCAGCTCCCAGTGTTCTCTCCTATCTGATGAATCTAGGCATCTTGGGGCAATGTAGCAATTGCCTCATGTACACAGACACCCCTCTCTTCCTACCACCCAACACTACAACCTGTGAGAGATGCACTTATCTAGCCAAACTGGAAGGAAAGCTCTCTCCAACCAAGACTGAACTTGACAGTCAAGAGGAGAAGGTAAACACTTGCACCACACCACTCTCATCACATAGTCCCACTAAACCTACACCACCAAAATCTATACATAGAAACACAAAGACATTTGTGGAGGCTCTCAATAATAGTCTGCTCAAGCAAAAGAGACCTCTAAAGCAGAAACGCAAGCAACCTCCTCCCCCCAACACAACTCCAAACTCCAACAACTCCAACAACTGAAAATACACCTCAGAACAAACTGGTTATACCCTTGCAGCAACCCTGACTAACCTATCACCTCTGCTATTCCATCTACTCTCCCTAATTGAGTTTATGTTCTTTATTGCATATGTAAGCAGAACTGTTAACCGGAAGCTGTTATGCTAGACTTTATGTGAATATCATGTTCTATATTTTGTAAATAGCTTTTAACCATTGTGCTGTAAGATGTATTTCAGTATTCTTCAATGTTAACTTTATTGTAACCTTAAACATTATTTCTCTGTATTTGTCTTGAAGCTTTTCTCCCCAGGCCTTTACTGAAAATGGACATATATCCAGTTACACTAGCCCGGTCAACAATTGTAAAATAAATAAAATAAATAAAACTCAAATGACACACAGTCCACAGACTCAGTGTACCACTCAACCACAGCCCATAAGCCAAAACAACATACCCAGCACACTAGTCATAGGTGACTCTATAGTCAGACACACTGATGTGCCACTTACCAGGCTAAACAAGGAGAAGGTTACTGTCAGCTGCCTGTCTGGTGCCAGGATCCACCACATAATCCATGCACTCAGGTCACTCCACAACAAGTACAAATATGACTCTGTCATTGTCCATGTTGGTGTGAATGACCTGAGATGTACCTCCCTGGAGTACATGAAAAGTGACATGGAAGAGCTCTCCAATCTTGTAGCCCAGGCAGGTATGACCCTAGCCCTGAGTAGGATCCTGCCATCGCCCAAAATGATACCGCAGTACAAGGACAAAATGATTGACTTCAACAATTGGCTAAGCTTCTGATGTCATTCTAAGGGGATCCAGTATCTGTCTGCCTGGGACAACATGGTCAACAGACCATGATGCTTTCCAGAGATGGCCTGCACCTGTCACCCCTGGGATTCCGGATACTGGCTAAGGCTCTTGCTGCCCCTATAGTGCCTTTTTTAGGCAAGGTTCAAATGACAAATTCAGCTCAGTAACAGGAACAGGCAAGCAAAAACTGAGGGTAATGCTACTCAAAATTCACTCCCTCGAGGCACTCCTTAAAATGAAAAACATTGATATCTGTGCAGTGACTAAGACCTGGTTCAAGGCTCCAGAGAGCACCCCTGCATTACCAGGCTATAACTCATACCACACACTTCGGCCACCTAACCTGGACCAGAACACCAAAGGTGGAAGTGTGACCATATTCATCAAGGATATCCACACCTCCAGGTTAGTTACTCAGCATAATGCATCCGAGGTTATCCAAGTGCAACTAACTCTGGGCAAAACTGCAATCTAAATTGTAGCTTGCTACAGATCTCCCACCATGCCCTAGGATTCCCACTCCTCTTTTCTTGATGTACTGGAAAATATTAGGGTTCAACCAAACACCCTAATAATGGGTGATTTCAATTACCCCACCATTAACTGGGAAAACTACTCATGTACCAACTCCTTCACTCAACACTTTCTGGAATTCATAAATTCCAATGCCCTGGATCAACTTATCCACACTCCCACCAGAGGCAACAATATTCTAGACCTAGTCATTACCAACATGAGTGACTGGTGTTCCACACCTGAAGTCAACTCCTTGTTGGTCAGATCCAACCATAAGCTAATCACCCTAGATATCCACATCCTGCCCCCCATTAAGGAAATCACGGTAAAAAATTTCTCCAAAGCCAACTTCATGCTTCTTAAGACAGAAGTGGTGAACTTCATGACACCCATGCAGACGGACAATACAGTTATGACTGCTGAATCCTACACAGATGCACTCTATAAGCACTTACACAAGTGCATGGATCATGCTATCCCAAACAGAACCAAGATGCTATCCTCCAAAAAAAGGAAGCCAGTCTGGTAGTCCCCTGCCATAAACAAAATCTACAACAGAATGAAGAAACTGTTGCAAAATCCCATGACTGGAGGAGTTCCCTGGTCAGCCTCAGTAAGAAGCTGAGATCCCTTATAAGATCCTCCAAAGCTAGCTATAAAAACAAGATCACCACTGATAGTTATGTCAAGTATTTCAATGGCAACACCCAGATCTGCACTGAGTTACAGCACAACGGCATGAAAATTACAGAAACAACTGATATCGCCAACTTCCTGGCAGATAGGTTCAGTGCTAACTTTACCCCACTCTCACCCCCTAAAGGGCCCATAACTATGCAGGAAGAATGCAGAGTCCCTGTAATCACAACTATGCAGGTAAACACTGCACTCTCTAAAGCCAAAAACACAGCATCCATTGGACCGGACAACATCCCAGGCTGCGTTTTACATGAACTTCAGAACGAACTGGCTCTCCACCTAAACACCATGTTAAATCATAGTCTCACATCAAGCTCCATAAAGGGAGCCACCACTGATCCCGGGAACTATCACCCTATTAGCTTGATGAGCCTGGTCTGTAAGGCCATGGAACGTATCTTCATGGAACTCATAAACAAAGACATTGGTAACCTCCAAACTGTGGACCCCACACAGTTTGAGTTTATGAAAGGCAGATCATGCTTCCTGAACCTGATTGACTTCTTTGAGACAGTCACCAAAGCTGTAGACAAGGGTAAGGTGGTTCACACAGCCTATCTCGCCAAGGCTTTCAACACCATCCCCCATTCTGGAATTATAGCTAAACTCACTAAACTAGGTATAAATCCCTACATCACAAGATGGGTTGTCAATTGGCTCACTGACAGAATCCACACTGTAAAAGTTGCAGACTCCAAATCTGACTTCAAACCAGTGACAAGTGGATTACCACAGCATTCAGTTCTGGGACCTCTCAGGTTTGGTTTCTACTTCTCTGAAGTACAGACTTACACAGAAGGCCTTTGGCTAATGAAGTTCACAGATGACTGCAAACTAGGAGCCATAGTTGAGTCCCCAAATGATGTGGACATCCTACAGAAGGACCTTACTGCGACAGATGCCTGGTGTCAGAGCCATAGCCTCAAGCTCAGTGCCAAAAAGTGCATTGTCATCCCCTTTGGTAAAAACTCTGTACCCATGGACTACCACACATAAGTGGCAGTCTACTTAATGCCAAATGTGTGATAAGGGACATGTGGACCCAGGTGGACAGTAGTCTCTTCTTTGGTAATCACATTGCCACAGTAGTCAGGAAATCCTTCTACGTGGCACACCTCATCACAAAAGGGTTCTCATCTAGGAAAAAAGAGGTCATTGTTCCCCTCAACTTGACACTCATTAGACCCATTATAGAGTACAATGCCCCTTTTGTAATGTACCTCACAAGACATCTGCAGCAGCTGGAAAAGCCACAGAAGTAACTCACAAAGAGGATTATTGGCCTCAAACAGATGCCCTACATTGACAGTCTCAAAAAACTCCTGCTTTACTCCATAGCATATTGCCTACTCCGAGGTGATCTCTGCCTAACATATAAAGCTATGTCAAACCCAGAGCTGCTGGACATGTTACACCTAAAGAAATCCCAATCCCTCCAAGCTACATGCTCTAGGGACCTAAACCTTGTCACCACAATAAACAGGACACGCTGGAGGGATCGATTCCTGTCCCAGAGACTTCTCATACTCTGGAACAAGCTACCCATCTATGTCAAGCAAAGTTCCTCATTAGCACTCTTCAAGAAAAATCTTGATAAGTGGATGGGAAATAAGAAATATACCCCAGCAATCACTTCTGTGGCTCTGCTCAACAGGGGCACAAGAAAATAGCTTTCTTGGGTGGCGTAAGCCAGGGAACCTTGTTGGCTAGGCTTACTTAGGCCCTTGGGCCGATAGCCTAGTACCTACCTATGAACATAACATTAATTGTTCTACTATTAGCTAAAACATTGTCCACCCCCATAGTTCTTTTTTTAGGCAATACCAAACTGAAAGTACTTCTGACATAGCAAATCAAAAACAAGAAAATCTAAAAGTGTTACTGCTCAAAGCTCATTGTCCAAACAAAAAATTCCACTTCCTAGAAGCTGTCTTCACCCTAGAGAATGCTGATGTCTGTGCAGTCACTGAGACTCAGTTTAAAGTCATGGAGATCACACTGACAGTGCAAGGCTATAATGCCTTCCACACATTTAGACCAGCTACTACATAGACAGGGACTAAAGTAGAGGTGTCTTGATTTGCATAAAAAATAAATACACCACAAGGTTGTTAAAACAGGACAATGCACTTGAGCTTCTCCACATCCAAATCACCATAGGAAAAATCAAATACCACTTCCTTGAAAGCTATATGTCCCCCTCAATTACACAGGAAACCCATACCATGTATTCAAACTTATTGGAAGCACTCAGCATCTAAACCAATAACATATTTATGGGGAACTTTAATTACCCCACTATTAACTAGGAATTTTATATGGCACCAAATGTACAGGCATAGAGATTCATGAATTCTGTAAACACAAACTCTCTGGGCCAGATTGTCAGTACACCAACAAGGTGTGCAACAATACTGGAACTAGTCCTCATTAATATGGGAGAGTGCTGCACACCCATTAGTGTAATGTCTTCTCTGGTAAGGTCAGACCACAAAATAGACTCCTTTAAAGTAAAAATAAAACCTGGGACCTCAGCTAACCCTGGAGTATTCAGGAACTACTGTAAGGATAATTTCATACTATTAAACGAAAACCTGACAAAATTTCAAACCCCCATAAACCCTGAAAACACTGTGCCTATGCAGAACTGTTCACAGAAACCCTGTAGAAGCATGTTAATAGCTTAATACAGGCAGTGTACCCACCAGGAAGAAGTACATAACTAACTCAACAAGCCACCCTGGTGAAATCACAACATCAATAGGCTATATAACATAAGGAAGAAAATCATGGCAAAAATTAGGAGGTGCGGCACCCTGCAGGATAAAAGCACTCTCATTAAACTAAACAAACAATTCAGAGCACACATAAAGCCTATCAAAGATGAAATTGAGGTAAATGTTGCCTCCCAGGCCAAGGACAGCCACAAGGCATTCATTAGCTATGTCCGCTACCTCAAAGGCAAAACACAAATGTGTGCAGAGCTCATTGTAAATAGAGCCACCTATACTGAGCCAAAGATATAGCAAACTTACTGGCTGACAAATTCAGTTCCAACTTTACCACTCTCATCAAACACGATCTATCAGGCCCTCTATAATTGCTATTTAACTGTAGCTTCCAATTCATGCCTCATGAATGGAGAACACCAACAGTCATCCCTATGCACAAAGGTGGGCCATTTATAGACCCTGAAAACTACAGACCCATAAGTCTCAGTAGCCTCATATGCAAAGCCATGGAAATAATTATCATGGAAATGATCAATAATGACTTAGCAAACCTCCAGATGCTGGACCCGAACCAATTTAGTTTCATCAAGGACAAGTCATGCCTACTCAAACTAGTGGACTTCTTTGAGAAAGTTACCAAAGCAAGGGATGAGGGCAAAATGGCTCACACTACATACCTTGACCTGGCCAAGGCATTTGACACAATCACCCAATCCAGCACTGTTGACAAACTTAAGAGGTTAGGTACAAACCCTTATGGCACCCAGTGGATAGCCAGCTGGCTCACAGACAGGACCCAGGAAGTTAGAACTGGGGAGTCCACCTCTATAAAGAGCCCAGTCACAAGTGGAGTCCCTCACGGATTGGTCCTGGGACTGCCCCTTTTGGCATTTACTTCTCTGAAGTCAAGGCCAATGTCAGTGGCCTCTGGATGACTAAATTTGTAGATGGTTACAAATTAGGAGCTGTCATTGAATCACCCACTAACACTGTTCTCCAGGAAAGGCTGACACAGAAAACAACCGGTGCCAGAGCCATGGCCTAAAACTAAATGCCCACGCATGCATAATTGTATCCTTCTGGAAGTCATCCACTCCTGAATACTATCATATTGACAATGCACCAGTATGAGTTGACCCAGTAGTCAGGGACTTGGAGACCCACATAGACAGTTATCTAGCCTTTGACCATCATGTGTCTAAAGTAGTGAGGAAATCATTCTATGTGTACAGCTTATAAATAAAAGTATGGCATCTGGGTCCAAAGAAGTCATTGTTCCACTGTATTAAGCATTCATCAGACCTATCATTGAGTACAGTGCCCCATTTTGTATATACCTAACCAGGCATATCCAACAATTGGAATGTCTACAGCAGTTCCTCACTAAAATAATACAGGGCATAAGTAACATGCCTTATGCAGACTGACTCAAAGCCCTATTTCTATATTTTGTCTCCCACGGACTGTTGAGAGGAGATATATGCCTGGCATACAAGGTGTTGTCAGACCCCAATCTCCTGCATATCCAAAAAACAAACAGCACAAAAGTTGCCCATTCCAAAGACTTAAACCTTGCATGTAATATACATAGGACCTGCTGGAGAGATAGGTATGCATCCCAGAGATGGAAGTAATAAGTAATAAGTAATAAGTAATAAATAAACAGACAAGTGGCATTTTGTACCCATTTTAAACCAACAAGAAGTGAATCTTCCTGACAATATCAACACTAATACTAGTAATGACGCTAGTGTTAATTCCACTTGTCCCATTGTTGCCAGCCCTAATAACCCGTATGATGGGGAAATCACAAAATCAGGCAACTTTAACACTGCATCTGTGACAATTTTCAACAGTTCTAGTAGGAACATTGTTGATATACTATTTAAGAACTGGATCGTTATGCTTAATAATAGGGACATCAGTGAACTTGTGGGGGAGAAACCTAGTATTGTCTATAGAAAGGGAAAATGTCTAAATACTATTTTCGAAACAACCTCAAGGGTACTTTCAGTGTCAGTATGAGCCAGTGTGGTAGTTGTAATTATTGCCCATACATTAGGGAGGATTCTAGTTTTAATATAAACAATATAATCATAAAGTTAAACCAGAAGTGTTCCTGTAATACTGAAAGAGTTGTATACTGTGCATTTTGTTCAAAGTGCCCTTGTTTTTTTTATTGGAAAGACAGAGAGGAAGTTTAAGAATCGTATATACGAGCACCTCAGAGATATAAAGAATAAAACTGATAGAAATGTGCTGGCAAAGCATTGTATGGAATTTGTAGGCCATAATTTTAAATTTGCTATTATTGAAGTCCTTAACCTAGATAAAAGAGGTGGTCCCTGGTCACTTATATTAGAAAAACATGAGGCGTTATGGCAACTTAGAACAAATGCCATACAGTGGCCGGGACTTAATGATTCATTTTCTTTGGCATGTTTCCGAAAATTGAAAGCCCTAGATAGATGAATTTTAATGTATCATTTTATGTGGATATAACAGTACATGGTCTTAATGCCTTTCATGCTTTTATGCTTTTCTAATAGGATCCACTGTATTTTAATAGATATTATGTAAGAGAATTCATATATTTTGTAAATATATTTTTTTATATATGTTTTTCATATATTTATATATATATATATTTATGGTTTTAACTAGCATATTTATTGATAAGATCTGTAATGCATTTATAATTGTTATATGCATATGTAATTAGCTGTGACTGCTGGTTGGCTTGTTGTATAAAATTGGGGGCGTTGATTTGATGATACACTTGAATGGATTGTATAAAAAGTGGTTTAATGTTTGATATGGCTATCTGAAGAAGTCTGTGAATGAGCAGAGATGAAAGTGCTTATTTTATTGTGTGGATTTAATTTGGAAGAAAATAAATGGTTTTGTACTGACTGCCTTTGTTGCAGCATAATATTGTGATCCCTTGCTCTGTTTGTGTCCTTTAAATTTATTTGGTGTGACTGTTCGAATATTTGCTGCTTATCCCGGAGATGGGTCTACATGAGATCATTGAACTCTTAATTTATTGAATACTTAATCATCGTACCCTAGTTGTCAAGCTGCCTATTCAGCTTATGACCTAATCATTGAAGTGGAATTCATCAAAAGATTTTACTTGGCCAACACTGTGAAAGGTGAACCTGTTTTACATTTTTTTGCACCCCTCCCCATGGGGAGCTACATCCCCACACCCCCTGCAAATTAAATATACCATCTCTGAGATTGCACTACAATGAAGTAATGGATAAATCACAGTCAGTTGGCATGTCAATCACACAATGTTTTTTTCACAATTGCCAAGTAAAATCTTTTGATGAATTCCACTTCAATGATTAGATCATTCACGGAATAGGTAGTTTGACAGTTAGGGTTCAAAGATTAGGTATTTGATAAATTAAGAGTTTGATGATGTGATATAGACCCCCTAGAGACTACCCCTTTTCTGGAACAGGGACCCTATCCATGTGAAGCAGAGTTCCTCCCTAATCCAATTCAGGTGTAACTTGGACAACTGGATGGGGAACAGGAAATTCTTCTCTGGTGTGGCAAATATGTCTAATGAACACAGGCAGCCTGTAAGTTCTTGATCTCCCAGGCTCCTGCTTTAAATGTGTCACCTCCCAAGCCCCTGCTTACACTTATCAAGGCTACCAGAACTTATCAGAGATTTGGAATGCATGCCTAGTCTCAAAAATACCCTTGTAGTTGTTAGCCTAGTAAACACCTATGAACCTATGAGCCTATTCTCTTTGAAAGTAAACAACCTTGTAATCAAAATTCCAGGATCTTTATAAATTGATCCCTGTTTCAGTATCCTAGAATTTATTGCATGATGTAGTACTTAATCCCCCAGATTTAATAACATCCATGCAGTAATAGTGTAGAGCCTACATGGATGTTACCGTGTCTGTGTATGTGGATCACCTCGGTACCATGCAATGCATATTAATGAAGGCGCATTACTGAGGGAGAGCCGGGGAAGGTGGTATTGAATCAGTGTAGGGAGTGTGTCACTAACTATGTCCATAGATGAGTAACACACTTCTTGCACTGTGCAAGTGCCTGATAATAAATTCAATCTTATAATTTTTTTTTAATTTGTGCAGTGAGGTATAGCTTGCAGTGATTGAAATGTGCCAGACATCTAAAATGGAAACCAGATGCATTTAATTTATGATTCAAAAGGTCAAGTTTAAGCATAGCTGAGCGGGATTTTTGCACTATGGTACAGTGCTTAGCAGTGCTTAAACATAGCTGAGAGGTATATGTAAAAGTAGAGCAGCATTCTACATATACACGTAGATAGAGTTATGGCCTCTTGTGCAGTAGAAGTGGGGTTTCAATACATGGAAGGGTAACTAAGAAATTGTTTCTGCAAGATAAATCATGCCAATTATTTTTAAATCATGACCTGCTGTGCTCAACTAAGCTCTGCTAAGCCTTGATACACCATGATAAGCACTACTTAAACAATCGCTATTTAAGCACCACTTGGCTGCGCTTAGCTGTTTTGTGCACTATATAAAATCTGCAAAACAGAAGTAAAAAATGAGATCAAATTAAGTTGTAACTGCAGAACACTAATACTTTTGGAGTATCTATCATATTGTATGCTTTGAAAAAAACATGAAACAACATCGTACTAACTATTCAGCACTTAATGACAGGTTTGACTTTTCTAAAAGCCTTAAATCTTGTATGGCATTTCCCCTATATAAAGGTTGGTAACAATATACATTTAGTGGCATTCTCAAGGGTCACTCACTCAGAAGTAATTCAGAACATTAACATTTTATTGTTAAGTCAGTCCTTCCTGATGATTATTCAAACAAATGTCTGGCAGGAACATGGTCGGGTGTTTGCCATTAATCTGTCATACCCAGTCTATAAAATAACAGGAAAGCATCATTGAATACTGCTATACAAGGAAAATGGGTGATTTATGTATGATAAAAATATTTTAGGCAGACTGAATAAAGTAAGAACTATTCCGTTTACCATACTTACAAAACTGGATGGGGACTATGCTACTTGACTAAGAAATAGAAAACACAAATGTAATCAGTACCAAAGATTTTAAGAGTGCTTTGACATTGCAAACTAAATGTAATGTACATAACTGTCATAACACAATCACGACTTCTAAAAATTCATTGGTAGTAAACTACACTCGTTCCTAATCAAATGAAAACAAACATAAATAGAGTGCAAGCACACACACTCAAGAGAAAGAATCTGCAGTAGCTCTCAGCAATCCTAATCACCCTGCATCTGCAGCTGAACGGCACAGCAGTCAGCACAGCAGATGCAGATAACTGCAAGCATTCACTTCATGGCATGGCATTAAAATAAAGCATTTACAGGAAACTCTATTAAAATTCACAGCACAGCATTAAAACGCAGCATTACCAGGCAACTCCATTAAAATGAAAGCAATGGCATTAAAATCTGCCCGAGTGCCCGGACGGACGAACCGAGTATTCAAACAGGCAACTCAAACAGATGAGCATGAGTATTCAAACAGGCAAAACATGCATCTGTGCTTAATTCCGACAGGCTGATGGAGCTGACGTCATCGCGCACATGATGATGTCAGCTCCGAAAGCGCGAAATCTAAAAAAATTGCTTAAAAAATTGGAAATGAAGGGATGCCACTCGGGAATTGTGGTACTCCTTCATTGGGGCCCCAAAACTCGGTAAAAAATGAGTAATTCAGGATGGTTGGGAGGTATGACTCCTAGTGAAAGACCATGAACACCAGCTGCTGCAGGGCCAGTTCCAGGGATCAGAATACAAGGTGGAGGCCTGGGACTGGCTGGCATGCAATCTCATCAGTGCTGCAGGTATCCCCAGACAGGTGAGCAGGTCCATCACTATTATGACAATCTGAAGCAGTGGAAGAAGGGATTTCTGGACACCTGGGTCCAGGATGCTTGGGATGGGAATGCCCCACAAGTTTGTAAGTACTGTTAGCATTGTTTTACCAATACCTAATCTGAATGTGTGATAGGCAGGTATGCATAATAGTGTGCTTCTCTCCCTACCACTAAACAGGAGAGAGCTCACAACCTGGAGGCCCATACAGGGCACCTGGCCAGGTTGCACCATGAGTGTGGTGAGTACAGATTAATTTACAATCTATAGACAAATACAAAAGATAGAGTAATTCATTCACTGCCAGTAGGTACATACAGTACAGATTTGTGCATTGCAATGAATATGGACATAGACCTGTACTGAAATAACTGACTGTTGCCAACTATAGTACAATAAAGATTAAAGCACCTGAGAATGTTAATGAAGTAAAGTTTCTACTGCAATAATTGTGGAATTACAGCTGTATTGCAAAACCTGCATTATATCAACTGTTGTGCAAGAAAGACTTGAAAATATACAAATGATTGCATGAAGGTACCCCTAATAAAGCCATGTTGTGCAATATATATGCAAGCAGGGCTGTTCATGAAATCGAGTATGACATCTGCTCTGAAATAAAAACCCAAAGAATACCACTAACTGACTCAAGGTATAGCTAAGAAAGAGCGTTATGCTAAAATGTAGATTTAGAGCTGTACTACAAGATATATGCATTATGACATTTGTTCTGCACTCACAGCTGAAGCAATACCAGGAACACTCAAGGTATGTTGTGTATATCCGGATTGTCTTGTGTTAACTAATTCCCTCCGGTACAGCTCTTTTGAGTGTGTACCTTTAACTCCTAGTGGGTGCGGCTAGAGCCTTTAAAAAATGAAGTTATCACTTTTCAGTTTTAACAAATACTCATTGACAGAGGTCAAATATCAATACAATTGCATTTGTCATCATGTATACTTCAAGATAAAATATTCTGATACCTTCTATGTAATATGGTTTTGTAATTATTAATGCAAATATGAACAAGCAATATTTGACACCTAGAGGCACAGTAGAAGGTAACTGCAGAAACGCCTGGAGGCGCACTTGGCTGTAATGAGTTAACCATGGCATTTCAGCTATATGCATTCCTGCTCTGAGGTACGGTGCTACAGAAAAGTATGAAACTATAATAGCTGTAGACTGCAAATATACTATCTGTAACTGTATATGGGTCAGGGAGCCAACCCAGTACTCAGATATGGTCTGTACATGTCACAGATATTCCCACCCACTAAGAGTTTATTGTATACACCTGCACTCTATGTATTGATGTACAGTTTACCTAGTATCTCTGTCACACATGAATCTCATCCATGTATGTTCAACTGTCACTGCAGTCTTGTATAAAACTGTACTATTACCAGGTCATATTTTGTTTCCAGGTGAGCTCTAGGCAACTATCTGTCAGTCAATACTCAGCAGTAGCTCAGTTTGTTAAATGCTGTGTCTGATGTACATTTCGTCAAACACAAAGACCAGGGTTTGAATCCAGTAACAACTACTAATAAATATTACTGAATCAGTTATGTATTGTTAACAGATGTTTTCCACACAGAAATTACAGGTAAATAGGTGCAGTAGCCATTATTATGGGTTAATAATTTTGTGTTCAGATGTAGCAGACTGTTAGCATTGATCAGGAATGTGATAGGATATCATAAAATAAAGGCAACAAGTACAATAGTAATAAAAGATAATACAATAAAGAATAATGTGTAATCTTGGTATGGCTGTTTGCCTGGTGTGTCTGTAAACGTTTGCTGATAGTCTAACCCCATGCCTGCCAAGGATGGCATGATAGTTGTATACTCTCTGTAATATACATGATACATGCCTCTCAAGTGTCATGCTGTCACAGAGTGTAATTACTGTTGCCTAATCCATCTGTTACAGATCTATCATTGACATGATTATGTCAATAGCACAGTCACACTACATCAATCCACAGTACACCCTGGTAGTTATATAGGTCCATTTGACATGCAATACTCCTCTGTAGTTGTGTACCTGTAGGTGTTACTGCTTGGCCCATACTGTCCCTTGCAGATAGTTTGAGAGGTATGTACGTGCTACAGCAGCTATAGGCCACTGTTATACATAAAGGAAGGGCAGACCTGTAGAGTGTATACCAGTACTGTTGTAAACTTTATAGCCTATACCAGTACTAATGGACTGTATTTCTCTCTCCCCAACCCCTTTTCTTCATCATAATTTATTATTGTTATACACTGATTATGGTTTGCTATTAACATATGTTGTTCTCTAAATGTTATGTTGGGCCTTGTGTTTCATTATTGTTATGTTTTGCAATAGTTGCATACTAACATATCTTGTTGAATTACCTGTGTTGTTGGTCTTATGCTGTAACTATTAGTGGCATGCTGTTACTGTACTGACTGTTATCTTACTTGTTGTATACCATATAATATGCATTGTTATGTTAATGGGTTATTTGCAATTTTCTGGCATGCCGTTATAACTACTACATGTTCCATTCTTACTAACCTATACACATTGAAATACCTCAACACCACAGCTCAACTGCATAGACCAGTTCCTGATGATCCGCCTACTCTACCTCAGCCAGCCATGGCACCAGGTCACAGCACATCTGGGACCCAAGCCAGTGGTGCCCCCAATGCTGGTCCCTCAGGGGACGAGCCCCCCCCCCAGAGCAGGGATGGAGGGGGGTTCTCATCTAGGATCAGCTACTGATGACGCAGTGCAGAATAGTTCAACATGGGTATAAGCAACACCTGCACACCATCACCAGTAGCTGGTGATGGTGCGCAGGTGTTGATGGTGCACAGGATAGTTCATCATGGATATGAGCAACACCTGTGCCGGATTGAGGGCAGACTCACCAACCTGGAGGGGCCTGCTGGCCACAGCACACAGCTTCCAGCACAGCCACCTTTGGGGCAGTGAAGGAGTAGTATTGACTGCCCATGGGTGAGGAACTCAGTCACACTGCTGCCATCTGGGGGCACATGCACCTCTGTTTCCACAACACCTTCCCTGGCCAAGGTGTTTACCCCCCTCATGTGTCACACACTACCCTGTATGCTATTTTTTTGTCTTGTCTGTCCACAAATGCAACCTCTCCAACCCAACCAACCTCCCCACACATACCTATATCCCTTCCCCAACATGCCACTCTCTCCTTAAAAAAATATATTGGCCCATACATAGCTCTCCATGTCAGACATGTGCCCACTGGACACAACTAATTATTACATTAATTAATGAACACATTTATGTTGCCCTCATCCCTTTTTCTGGGGTGTGTGGCTCCAAATTCCAAATTCTGTAAAACCTGCACAGCTGTTGCTGTAGAAGAAATAGAAAGCTATGGTTCTTTCCTACACAACCCTACCTACCTTTCAGTATGTCTTTCTCTCTGTTTCCCCCCATTTTACCACTTTCTTATCACCCCCTTTTCATTTCTTTTGTTATTTTTAGTGCAGGTCTTAGTGGAGCTAAGCGGCACGCAGTGATGCGGCTCATCATGCAAACCTGCTTAAAAGTGCCTTAATCATCGTATGTGTATCTCACAGTGTTAGGCACATCTGCAAGATAATCACCCCTGCCAAGTCTTGAACCAAGACCCCTGTCAAATACAGCATAGTGCATTAGCCCACTAGTCCACTCAGCTCTAAATTAACGCAGGTGTTTCCACCAACATATACTGATTGCCACTGACACATTGCAAGAACATATAATGGGAAAAATGGGAGTATACTTGCAACTGTGATGCAGGCAGTACATAGCCAAATAAATAATAATGGATGTACATGAGGCCTGGGATAGCAGGCATATCTGTCAACTGTACAGACTGCTGCAGATTGTCCACAGTTTTGCGTGGACAGTGGGTGACATATCTGTCTGATAAAGTACTGTCAAGTCATGAAAGATTTACATTAGAAAATCATGACAGACACTTGACTGTCACACTTCATACCCTTCAGAAAGCACATGCTAATGCAAATCCTATGTCACAGACTGTATGCATGCATATATATCTTGCAAATACACCTGCTGCAGCACTGACTCAGTAGCTCAGTCTGTTAAATGCCTTGTATGCAGTGCATTTTGCCACCCACAGTCCTGGGTTCGAATCCCGTGTATTGCACTTCAATTACATGCTTGTGAATATAGCAAATAATGACTGAGTCATACAATTTTAACCAAAACAGATTGCTGCTACTAAATTAACTGCTACCCATGTTTGCAAGTCAAAGGCCTGTAGGCAGAGACATACTGCACATATTCATATAGCCTATGTATATGTTACCTGATTGGTACTGTTACATAACAGATGAACCTTAAACACATGCCTCGACTGGACTTTTATGGGTACCCTCACCCTGGCTCTGATGTAACGACAAAGCTGACACTGCTACATCAGTGACACATACACATTACTGTCCTCCAAAGTGTTCACACTCCCCCCTTGTGTCCTAGGCTTCAGCAGCAGCTGCAGCCTGCATCATATGCAGCTATATGTTATGCTACCTGCTACACACCTGCCATGACTCACAACCCCCTAGAAAAAGGGACCCAGACAACACCCATACATAAAGGGGGGGGCAAAGTTCTAGTGACAGGGGCATCATTCACAGTTTACCCCTACAAACATAGTGAGCTGATAGACTAGCACTCTATCAGGTATCTCATACATGTCCCCATATAATGGGATGCAGATGGGAGCATGCAGTTATGGGAAATAGGGATTACAACATTAGGCCTGTAGTACATCTATGGGTGTGTAATGGTGATAGTCTGCTGTCCATCAGCTACAGGCATGCATCTCAACTGTGCCTGCTGTGAATGAAATCCCAGCTCTAACCCTCTCACTCCCTCCTACAATGATCGGCACCTGTATGAAAGCTACTGGATTGCGAGTTACACATATTGTCAGTATGTATGGGTGGGCACAACTTTCATATCACATAATGTGCTGTCAGTCATTTCCTCTCAGTCTGTGAATGTCACACAGGAATAGTTCAGACATTGTAAGGGTATCCTTGACTGTCCCCGATGTACTCTGGCTAGGTCACTGTTTTGTCGACATTTGTATCTCACCACTTGACAGCTATGGCTAACATATCTGGCAACCCCTTATGGCAGGAATTCTGGTCATATCCATTATAAGTGGGGGAACACAGGCCCAACATCAATAACAGAGTGTACATGTTGGTCATACAAAGCAAGAGTATGAAAAGAGTAACAGATATAACTGTAGCATAAGCTTTTTTTCTGGGGGATCTGGCATGTGACAGCCAAATTCTCTATATGCTGACAATAATTATTGGCCAACCATTTGCCAGACATCCACATATTTGTGCCAACAGGACCACATATATCAAGCACACATTCACATGCCACAAACATGTGTACTAGACAGGTATGACATCTACAGGGAAGATATACTACAGCAGGTTTGCATTGATGTCTGTCATTTTGGCACACTGGTGTCACTGGACTGTCCCCATATACATGTAATAACACACACCTATGTGTCTGATAGTGGCTGTATGACATAGTAGTGGGACTATGCCCATAGGGGAAACACCACAGTAGATGGCAATGATGGGTGTAGAGACAAACAGCACACTCTGTCATGGCACACAGGGACATACCAGTATTGCTACTATGTTGGTGATAGACACATAAATAGTGTGTTGATAGACTGTGGGCTATGACATGGGAGGTAGCAGTGGTTGTGCAGGGTCTGTACATAGTGGATATCTACATATCTGGTCCTGTGATGTGTTCCCCTCTTGATCTCTTTCAGGACAGATGTATTGAAGGAGGCACCCACCATTTTCAGACACTGAAAACAATGTTATCATGCATGGTCTCCGACTGCATCATAACATTCTGCTGTCTAGGAGTTGCCAGCATCATAAAAACAATGTGCAGCACTGTGGGCTGACTTTGTCCCAGAAGTCAACCAAATAGGGCTACAGGACAGAGCCTATGAGCAGGTCCAACAGTGGGCAACAGATATGGTCAATGCTGCACTACAAAGGGCTGCTGCTGTGGTCAAGGAATGTGCTGCCACTGGTGGAAGGCCTGCAGCAGAATGGCTACTCTTGGCCACAGAGTAATTCCTGGCAAACCTGGGTTCATCCACTGGCTCTCAACCGTCCATCACCCCATACATCATGGAGGAGGGTGCCACAGCATCCACATCAGAGGAGTGTCCCGGTAGGCTTCCTGTGTTGTTCATCACTGTAATCCTGTATCAGTCATTGTGGCAGTCTCTGCATACCAGTACACAGATGTCAGGTCCATCTGCTTTGGGGGGATTGGTTTTAATGCACAGTTGTGCGCATATACTTAGAATGTCAGCAATGTAGGCAGTATTATGTTAGCTACTGTACGTGCTGGTATATGCACATATTACCCTGTAACAATACCACATTTTGTATTGCTGACAATACCTCTCCCTCAAATTTCCATAGGTATGTCAGGTGTGGCCGGAGTCAAAGGTCTTGTACCTGGTAAGTGTGATACTGGTGTCCTATGGATCATATATAACCTAAGAATGTTAAAGGCTGTCATTTTGACTTAGGCACAACTGTTTTCTTTAACCAGGGTACAGTACTTGTATGTTCTATTTTGGAGGGATTAACTGAAGTGCATTGAATGGGTAATCACAGTTGTGTATTTGCAGAATCAGTAACACATTTGCAGTTATTATTGATAAGGTCTATGCAATCTGCTATACAGGAGGCAATCACTCACAGATGCCTTTTAATACAATATGGAGATGGTACATACCTGAGGCAGTGATACTATAACTGGCATAGTATGCTCAAGACAGGTGCACTGTGCTTTAGGTGTAGGTCTAGCAGATGCACTGACATATTGCTTATCTCACTGGTGTATAGTACTGGCAACATTAACCAGATATAGCTGCAGTGCATGTTATAAGGGCCTGTCTTGTCTGTGTATGTTGTAGTCTGTTTGTGTGTTGTGCATGGGTCAGAAATAAGATGTGGTATGTGTAATGCAGTTGTGGCTCCTCAGCTCTATGTGTGTGTGTGTGTGTGTGTGTGTGTGTGTGTGTGTGTGTGTGTGTGTGTGTGCATTAACATACATAATAGTGCAGGTAGTATTGTACTTGTTTTGTCTTCCTCCTCACAGGTAAACGGGAGGGGGGTTGGAGTCTGTCCCCCTCACAGCCTGATGTTTGTGATTCATTGGACTCCGATGATGATTGTGGCCATAGTGAGGCACAGGTGAGGTTGCTGCGGGCTGAATCTGTCCCATGGATTGATATACCACTTCCTCCCTCATTGTCCCCATACATAGTCAGTATGCCCACACATACCCTGTCCCCTGAGGCCACAGATATTGGACAGTCAGAGTGTGGTGACATCAAACAGGAGAGTGTGACAACTATAGTATCAGTGAGTGTAGACACTGGTCAAAGCCAGAGAGCTGGCTAGGTCCCACAAAGGCAGATTGACAGGGGTGCTCGAAGGAGGACTGCTGCCCATCCACCACCTGTCACAGGTGCCACATCATGGGTCACTTTACACATGTTTCAGTCTGTTATGGAGGCACAGGCACATTCTGAATGCAACACCACATGGATGCTCAGGTTTTTGGATGCAGCTCAGTCTGACATACATGACTCCCTCCACCACATTGGTGACATCATGGATTGTTTCAATGATGTAGTGAACAGACAGTAGGGTGAGACATTGTTAGTCCTTGACCGTACATCGTCTGTGCTGGAACATCTGGTTGGAGTCAGGCATCGGACATGTGGATGTAGGTCAGCAACACCATCTGTTGAGAGTCCACGTGGCCATGCACACTCACGCTCCCATGGTGGCAGTACTTCCAGCACTACAGAAAGGAGTGTGCTGTCCACACCATGATGTGGAAGGCCATGGGCACATGGGCCTGGGTGGTCCTGTGAGGGACAGGGGCCTAGAAGACACCAGGCACCATCAGCTACTAGCACTGCATCTGATGTTGGGCATGGTGGTACCAGTGCCACTCCTGGCAGAGCCAGTGCCTGTGTTCATGGCTGGAGATGGTAAACTGTCCACTCTGCCATGTATAGTCCACAGCTGTCCAACATACACATGTGTAGGGCTACCACTGGGCTTGACTGTGTACATGCACACAAATATTCAAATATCACTGTCACATACAGGTCACCAACAGACACACACAGCACATCTCCATGTCCCAGCTAGCCAGCACCCCTTCCTGACTCACACACATGCTGTCAGCTGTTTGGCACAGCCTAGGCCTCTGGCACCCTCACAACACACCCTGTGCACATGATGATACCTGTGCCACATCCCTGCCATCCCTACCATTGATGCAGAGACATGCACACATGTGTCTGATGCACAGGGTGACTATAAAACATTACTTGTAGCCTTGTAGTACGGTAGTCTTATGCCATGAAAGGTGCTGTATGCTGTCATGTTTCATCAGTACACATCAAACTTTGTGTACCTTTGTTGCATGATGTTAGATTGGTGGTAGTGCTGCAGAATGACAGGTGTCTCACAGAACTGTATATGTGTCTATTCCAGGGGTCCGAATGGCTATGCTATGGAGGCTTGGTGGCAATACAGTGGTACAGGATGGCATGGCAGCACAGTAGGCATATGACATCAGCAAGGTACTGCTGTATATCTGCGTGGTTACCTAGGTGCATATCTGTAGAACAGTGTGTCAGGGACAATGGGGGGCAGTCAACATGATCATGCATGCATACCCTGTGACAAGGCCTGTTATCCTTGATACGTGTCACCTGGGTGTTCTGTACATACAAATATAGGTGGTGGCAGATAGCATTTATGCCTAGGTAGATGTGGGCTATTTAAGGCCTGCAGCTACTGACAGGGCAGTAAAATGCATGTAAATTGTACACCCACATGTGTACTGTTGCATAGGAATATATTTGTACACTTGCACAGAGTTACCTTTAGTGAGACTAGAACCCCTACCTACCTATTAGTATATACTAGAGCACTACGTACTTATTGCATGTGCCACAGAGCTTATCAGTTTTGAGATTGTCAGACAGTGCTGTTAAGGTGGATGACATCAGCAGGCTTTGTAAAGGAGGCCAATGAGAAGGCTGGCAAGTTGTCACAGAGATAGGCATGTCTACACTGCTGCAAGGGGATACATTTATGCACACACAGAGTTGCCCGGTTGTGAGTTTAGAACCTCTACCCATCTATTAGTATACACTAGAGCACTACATACTTATTGTATACACCACAGTGTTTATCTGTTTTGAGATTGTCTGCCAGTGCTGTTAAGGTGGATGACATCAGCAGGTGTTGACAGGGAGGCTGATGTTGAAGAGGACAATAGTCACAGGAGTTGCCTGTTGCAAGATTAGAACCCCTACCTATCTGTTAGTATACACTAGAGCACTATGTACTTATTGCATGTGCCATGGAACTTACCTGTTTTGTGACTGTCAGACAGTGCTATTAAGGTGGATGACATCAGCAGGCCTTGTAAAAGAGGCCATTGGGGAGGCTGGTAGGCTGTCACAGACCCTTAAAATGTATAACCATTGCACAGAGATAGGCATGTCTACACTGCTGCAAGGGGATACATTTACACACACACACACACACACACGCACACACACGCACACACGCACACACACACACACACGCACACACACACACACACGCACACACACACACACACACACACACACACACACACACACACACACACACACACACACACACACACACACACACACACACAGAGAGTTGCCTGTTGTGAGATTAGAACCCCTACCCATCTATTAGTATACACTAGAGCACTACATACTTATTGCATGTGCCACAGAGCTTATCTGTTTTGAGATTGTCAGCCAGTGCTGTTAAGGTGGATGATATCAGCAGGTGTTGACAGAAAGGCTGATGTTGAGGAGGACGCTAGTCACAGGGTCATGAAATGATTGCCCATGCACAAACATAGGCAGATGGGCATCTCCATGCTGCTGTAAGGGAAATATCTACACACACAAGGTGGCTGATGTGAGATTAGAACTCCTACCTACCTACTATTACACATTATAGCTCATAGTACTTATTGCACATGCCACCAGTTACATCTGGTGTACATGTGGTTGCAGCAATAGTACTTGTGGGCTACGCAAAGCGGCCTTGCATTACACAGTATGTGTGGCCTGTAGCATGAACATGCTTTATGCTGCTATTGTATCTACTGTTCTAGAGTTGGGGTACCTGTTAATACCCCTGTTATGTGTGTACAGTTAACAGTATCACCATTTCTGGCTGGTTACAATTTGCTAGGTGGACAGTTGTCCAGTGACAATATGGCCTGCCCAAGGTCTGCATTGAAGCCTTTGCACATTACACCACCAGCTCATCATTGTCTGTCTACAGGGTAACATTCCACAGGCATGGGGTTCTGTAATTGTATGGATTATGTCATTATTCAGCCTTGGTGTGTTACCATCAGATAAATGTTGTGAGTGTAGGTGCAGATAACCCCACTATATATATGTATATATAATATATATATATATATATATATATATATATATATATATATATATATATATATATATATATATATATATATATATATATGAATTCACTTCATAATCTCGAAATACTGAAACATCGAATTTTCAGTATTTTGAGACCATGAAACCGAATCCACAAAACACCAAAACATCAAAACCCCGAGCCCAAAACTGCAAAATTCAAAAACATAAACAAACCACACACACCACACCACACCACACATACACCAAAACACCCACATTGCAATTTAAAACACAAAATTACACACATACACAACTCATACACACATAAATAGGGGAGCAAGCCCCCCCGCACCCCCCATGTGGGGGGCTGCACCTACCACACCAACCTCCTACTTATATATACTAACTCCGAGATTGCACATAAAAGAAACAAAAGCAAACTCACAAACGCAAATTCTCCAGTCCATCACACAAACATCAAACATATCAGCACACTCACATACACTCTACCTCCCACTCAAAACCCTTACAAAACACTCACCTGACATAACACCTAGATCCACACATGGCACTGCTCACCATCAAACATAAACCCGGAAACAACGTAGCGTAAGTCCATAACCGTGAATTCGAGATATTCGAATTCATGATTATGAACTTTTGTTATTTTCAACATTTGGCTTTATAGTCTCGAGATACTGAAATTCGACATTTCTGTATTTCGAGACTATAAAAAGTTCCCATATGTTTTATATATATATATATATATATATATATATATATATATATATATATATATATATATATATAAACTGGGATGTCAACCTAGGTGTAGCTGCGTGTTAGCTAAGTGTAGCAGCTTGCCCAGTGTGACTGTCAGTACCTACAAGGTGACTCCAGGCCAGACCTACCTGTATTCCAGTCCGGGATTTTGTGTGCTGCAGTCAATTTGCTGCTGCACTTGAATCAGCACCTGATATTTTGACCAAGGGATTCCCCAGCTATGTACATATTGTAATAGACTGTACAGAGTGTGGTATCACATGTATGGTACGTTTTACATAGCATTGTGATTTTCCAGTACAGCAATGGCAAATCATTATAGATTGACATTAGGAAATGAAGCAAAACATTTAAGTTAGTGACTCCATACACACCAGGACATCCATGCTACTGCATGGCCTATTATTCTCTGCACTTTCTACATTTGTCTGGCCAGTAGTTAATCCTTCTCCTTATACTTGCGCCTTTGTCCCACTACTGTTCATGGCTTTCTCCATATTTCCTACTGTAAGTGGTTGTGGGTATAATGTGACTGGAGTGCATGATGTCACACCACACACAGGGTGACAGTCTTTACACCTCTCACTGTATTTGTTTTAGCAGGATGTTCAGCATTCCACCCCATATGTCTGCTCTGTTCCTCATACAGTTGGGTTTTCCAGTACTATACACCTAAATGGAGCCCTATGAATTGTTGTAAGTACTGACACTGTTATGTGATGGCCTTTACATCCTGCTGCTACTCTGACCTGTTTCAACCTGCTGTTATACTAGCCACCTTCTAGGTTACTCAGTGCATGTATAATGTCATACGTTTGGCCCTCAGTCCCTCTGTGATCTCTGTCTTTGTCCATCAATCTTGCAGTAACATATTGGGGCATATTAACAGTCTCTGGGACTCCTACCATAGGAGTACCGAGTATGCAAAAGTTGTAGGTGCAGTTGGCTTCAAACCATGAACACCATCAACCATGCTACTGTACTTAGCCCACTGAGCCATGCCAGCCACCAGAACATGAAGTTTACTCCCTCACACTATCAACAGCAGACAGACATAACACTTTGACCCCTGCATATTGTGGAAATTAGAATATGTAGCAAAGTTGTTAGAGACCTGAGATTGTATGGTCTGCTGATATATCTATGCAAGCATACTGTGACTGCAGTTTTATGGGAACACTGATGTGTCTGGGGTAGGGGACTCTAGCATTAACAGTTGTGCATCTGTCCTATGACCCCGCTGTTTGGCATTTTCCTTGCATACTGCTGTGGGGTTTGCTGTCTTGTGGCCTACTGCATATTATGGGGCAGTCAGCATTGGACAGATTACCTGTTGTCCCACATAGCTGTTAGTTCTCTGCAAGTAGCCCAGCAGCCCACTCTATTCCCTTGCATACATGCAGCAGGTCCATACATATGCTGCCATAGTGTAAAACCCTGTATATTTGTTGTAAATGAGAGGGACTTACCTTGTGAATGCAGCAGTTGAGATACCTGTGTTACAGGGTGGACTCTGTCTGATGCACACAGTGCACAGTCAATACATGGTGAGGTACAGATTGGGTTATGTGGCTGACATCCATTTTACTATGTATGTGAGTCGGAGTAAGGTGTCAGTTCCTAGGACCCTAGGTTATCAGTGCCTAAGCTATGCCTAGCCTCTTTGCCAAGGCCATGGCATACTGGGCATGCCTACATCTGCCTACAGGGACAGCCTCAGGGACTTCCTTCTCTGAGTCCCCCTGTGGGTGTGGCTGTGGGGACCTTGGCAATGGTGGGGGGCTGTGTGTCCCTTCCCTGTGTTGATCCTACTGCAGCTGTGACTTTAGCAGCCCAAACACACACACTATGACATTCCTAGTTTGTGCATGTGCCTCATTATGGCATTCTTCAGTAGGTGTGTGTGCATTTCTGATGCGTGTCATCATCCATGGTTCCAGTGCATAGCCAGCATCCCCCAGTAGTTGGCCATAGGGGATATCCCCCCAGCAAACATCTGGTACAGCTGTGATGCGTGCCAGATATGAGAGTCATGATAACTGCCAGGGCTGCCAGGACACACATTCATGATAATGCCCTGGGCATTGCTCATGACCTGGCAGTTGATGGAGTGATATCCCTTGTGGTTGACATAGATGCTACCGTCCTCACTGGGCAGTGCTTTGATATGGACATGAGTGCAGTCTACGGCACCCAGTACCTCAGGGTAGTGTGCTACATGGTAGAAGAGATGCATAGTGCTGGCTCTCTCCTCAGAGGTGCGGTGGTAAATAAATGTGCTCACTGCATGTGTTTGCAAGGCAGCCAGGAACTGGTGGAGCACCCTGGATACTGATGCCTGTGAGACCCCCATCATGTCCCCTGTTGGTCTTTGAAAAGTACCTGTAGCTAGTATTCTTAGGGCTACACATACCTGTGATTCCACTGGGATGGGTTCCCTTCTGTTGGCTCTGGGTCTGAGCTGAGGGTAGCAGAGCTCAGTGAGTTCTTGTAGTATGTCCCTGCTCACCATGTAGCATTCTACAATCTCCAGCTCATGTAGCTCCTGGAAGGTGACCCTGGGCCTGAACACTCTTCTCCTTCTCAGTCTAGGCCTATTGTCAGCAGCAGCATAAGCACTGAACTCAGCATCTAGCACATACAGATGCAGCAGCAGCAGCCCCTAGCATTCAGTCAGTTAAGATTTACAGGTCTATACTCCAATGATGCAGAGTATGGGGGAGAAATCAGATTGTAGGGTGTATGCATAATTTATAGTGGTCTGCTGCAGATGCAGCCTGTGTGATTGGCCAACTATGATGCATTCCACCTGTCAGGTACATCACTGGGTGGGGGGGGGGTTGAATGTCCCAGTGTAAGTGGAACAGGGTTTATCAGTAATTTATACATGATTGGCTTTCACTGGCAATTTTTTTTAACTGCCTTCCCTGTTAAGCACTGTGGCACAGCGCACAAACCTGCACCGCTGGAATAAACAATGCTCAGCAGTCAATAGACAGACCCGCATGGATGGGCACACTCATCACAGCTCAAACCAGTTAAAACACATGCCCCACAGCTAAAAAAAACCTTAGCAGACTGGACACCCCCCTGCGTAGCTGAGAGGTGTGCCACACAAATGGGTGCCACTGAGCTCCAATCCACTTAAACATAGAGTAACACACCCCCTTTTGATGTCAGCTAGCTCTTCTGTGGACACCAACATGGTCCTGCAGCTACATGGATTTTATCTGCGGACACAGTAGCCCATTTTTATTATTCAATAACCCCAGCTCATTTGCATACAGATCAGTGCATACAAACTGGATACTAGAGTATTCCAAGGCCTGCCTCCTTAGCAACCACTGAAATCTGCCACTGTACATACTCCATGCAGGGCCCTATAATGCATTATTCTCACATATTTCTTAATTTTTGTTTTTACACTTTTAAATATATATATATATATATATATATATATATATATGTTTGTCTTTCGGCTTTTTCCCGGTAAGGGGTCGCCACAGCGGAACTCTGGTCTGCTAATGATTGGCAGTAGATTTTTATGAAACACCGAGGTGCAAGCTCGACGCCCAACCTTCAACGAAGGTGCCCCCATTTATGCACGCATGTCTTTCGAATGCTACCCAACTGCGGGGAGGACATGCAGACTCCACACAGAAGGCACTCCCAAGCCAAGCCGAGAATCAAACGGGAGAACCTGTTGCTGTGAGGTAACAATGCTACTGCTGTACCACCGCGGCATATATATATATATATATATATATATATATATATTGCATAAAAGCACATTTGTCCACTGCTGTACTCTGCACAAACGTAATATGGGTATTAAAAAAATTATTTATATTACATTATTTTGCATTATGTTTTGGACACACAGGGCATTGTTTTGCACATATCTTCCATATCCTCATGCTGGTGCACACCCCTCTGCTTTGTTTTCTGGATCACACTGCTGCTTGCTTCCATGTAAGCTCCATGCCACTATGCCTACATGGAAAATCAGTTTTTGTAGGCTTTATTGAATTCCCCCAATGTCTTTTCCAGGATGTATTACTACACTTTTAACACTGAAACTTATTTGAATTTGCATTGTCCAGTTATACAATTTATCTAAGTTATGTTATAATTCATAGTGATTCTTAGGGTTAGTCATCATATTTGCTATCCTTAAGTCATCAGCAAAGTTTTGAGTCCATATTACATTAAACATTTATATTTTGTCATAAAAATATTAAATAGTATTAGCTTCAGTACTGATTATTGTGGTAAACATTTATTGCAAAATATCCACATTGTCCTTCTCTAATCTTTATACACAACTGTGTCAACTTTAGCCAGTTTGATATCCAGCCAACTGTATAATTATTTAAAGTCAATTCTGTCATATATGTCACTATTCTTTAATGTAGAATACTAACACCTTTGCCAGGTGCAGATAGACAATGTCAGGTTCTCATTGTCTAAAGGTTCCACAACAGGTGTTAAGAAAGAAATCAAATTAGTGCTACACAATATACCCTGAAAAAAAGCATGCTTTATATGGCTTGTTTCCCAGGCAAATTAATGACAGTAACTTAAGTAAAATCCTTTCAAATGTCTCACCTATTATACATCTTAAGCTAATTGATCTGAAGTTTGATGGAACATGACCAGTACTTTCTTTTGGAACTGATACTATGCTATCGCTTTTCCATATTCAGTGACAAACACTATTTAAAGCATATTCTGTAAGATATATGTTAAAATGTGCATTATCTATACCCTTTTTCTTTATAAATAACCATTTAGGTTCTCTGAGGTTACTTGCACTGCACTTCTCATTTCTCTCATTGGTTTTATGACTGTTTTCTGCATTCTGATTTGGCAGTTTTCTTTACCCAAACTTTGATTCACATTCATTGTTTCAACTAAATAATTTCCTACGCTTGCATAATGTTCAGTAAAAAATACATTAATATCAGAAATTGCTTGGTTGTCATGTGTTTTAAATGGCATTATTCATACTGTTTATGATGTTTTATATTCCCTCATACGTCTGTACACTTTTCACTATAAATATTTTGTGAGAACCAGTTCAAAGAGTTTTGGGACTATAGTATGGGTAAGCACTAATTGATCTAGGGATTGGATGCTGATTATACCCAGGAACTGGTGTGCATATTTATTTTTCTAGTGTATTTTTTACAGTTATTTGATGGATTGCTGAAACTGCCCAAAAGGATTGTTATGCTCAATAATTCGGGATTCTAATTTGTTAAGTTAGCCTTTGTGAACTTTGGGTGTCATAATTGCAGTTCTATAGTTGGCTATGATATGCATGTTGGCGGCATATGTGGCTACCAAGACATTTATGAGCTATTAATCATTATCTAGCCGGAGCAGATATGAGGTGATGAAACTGCAAATAACATTGATACACCTGAACCATAGGTAAGGTTATGCTCATCTGATGGACTAAATAAGTAGCAGGCATTAAAAACAGGTACAGGAGTGTGAGAAGACAGGCATCTGGGAAGCTATATCAGCAATGAGCTCTCTTTTGATCACCATATATTGTAGGGAAGAGTCTTTTCATTGCATAACTTATACCTAAATGTATGGCACTCAGGTCCAAATATGTAATCATTCCTCTACACTTGACACTCATTAGGTTGATCATTGTGTATAATGCCCTTTTCAGTATGTACTTGTGCAGTCACCTGTTACAATTAGAATGACCTCACTGAGAAAATCAAAAGTCTAAATCACAACAATGTGGACTGTTTGAAAGCCTTATCCCGCTTCTCAGTATTATACAAGCTACTGAAAGGTGACCTCTGCCTCACATATAAAGCCTCAACAGACACCATCCTGTTAGATATTATTCACAAGTCTAATAGTGTCATAAATATATATTCAAGCAGAAGTGTAGCAAGGGTGGGGTGAAGGAGGAAATCAGCCTGGGTGCAAGGTATTATGGGGTACAATTTTGAAATGCAGAGCCTGCATTGTTTTGTCTGAATGCCAATACACAAAGGCACTTCAGAGCTTTGCATATTTTAAGGTTTAGCAAGCCAATATTTAAAAAGTAGAAGTCTTTGTGAAGACAGGTGAAGGCTGACAGCCTAGCCAGATAAAATTTTGTAGATAATTCTGTCATCTGTAAATATTAATGTAAGCCACAGGCTTGTTCTCCTAAATGTGAAAAGACTGCATTGGATATTAAACTGCAAAAATGTAACAACAGTGCACTCTGCTGTAAGAAAGCTAAGTCAAGCATTTCATGACGGTCTTGGCAGAGAAAGCATGAAAAAGAGATGCTGACTCTTCACCAGAATCATGGAGGTAATGGGGAAGAGAGTAACTGGACCTGGGAAGCACAAAAGGTCAGTAAATTTCTTCCACAGTTTACAGAGGGTGATAATTTTGATAGTTTCATACATATGTTTGAGAGGGTATGTAAACAGTCTGATGCTGGCCACAGGCTCTGGGTAAGGTTCCTGACCCCCTTAATCCATGGTAAAGCTGTAACTGTGTTGTCTAAACTTGCTGATTGTGAATATTTTGATTGTCCTCCCCATGGTCGAGTGACATTTAAAAGACATGCAGGTAGGTGTGTGTGTGAATGGGTGTGCCTTCTGTGAAGGTGGGCTGTTGGGCTGGCACCTCTGTACTGTAAAAATCCACTGCCAATCATTAGCGGACCGGAGTTCCACTGTGGTGACCCCTAAGCAGGAAAAGCCAAAAGACAAGATGGCTATTAAAATTCACTTGTTAGAATGTTTTAAGCTAACGCCTAAAACTTATAGGAAAAAGTTTTGTGAGCAAAGACACAAGGCAGATGAAAGTGTGTGCGACTATATTGCTGAACTGAGCACTTACTTTCATAGGTGGGTGAGTGGATGTCAGGTCACGACTTTTGAAGGGCTGGCAGACCTATTGGTGAGGGAACAAGCCCTTAGCACTTTTCCTGCGGACATGATGATCTTGTTAGCTGTTAGACAATGTGCTACTTCAGATGAGTTAGGGAAGAACAGAGACATATACCTAGCAAGCAGGGCATTCCTGCACAGGAAAGGGACCCCCAGTACTGCTCATGGGTCTAAAGGAACCCATGGTGGGCAGCACAGACTGCCCCAACAGAATCTGCCAGTAGCAGAGAAAGCCACTAGTCCAGGTACACATCCAGGACTTAGGGTTAATTGTTTTGAATGCAACCAGTGGGGCCATGTGGCATACAGATGTCCATGGAGGCAAGGTGGGGAACAAAAGTTGAGTGAGCCAATAAGTGGGAAAGACAAAATGCCAATAGTAGGCTGTCTTGAGACAAAGGGGGTACCAAACTACCATCCTGCAGATGTCCTTATATGGAAGGATTTGGATGAGACAGTACCATGTGTTTAGGCAGTTACAATGCAGTCAGGCTAGGAGACAAGCATGTAGGTCTGGTAGCTTGGGGGAGGCCCAGACAGACTACATACTTGCAGCCAGGACTGGCGATGTGGTTACTTCAGGGAGCAAGCTACTCTGCAGCAGTGAGACTGAAGGTGAGCCACAGCTGCTTGTGGGTAGTGATGTTCCCTCAGATAGAGTGACTGCAAAGGTAGAGGTGAGTAGTAGGACCCATGCTGACAGTGAAGCACCACTGTCAGAGGATGCCAGATTTCCTATGGAAGGGGAGCTGGGAAGGGTTACAAAGAGAAAGGTGAGAAAGGGTCAGCTCTCAGACCTTACATTGCAAAGCCTGAGGCAGGTAGCTAGGGAGGCACCTGATTCTCAAGGGAAGGGGGATCTGTATACTGGGACAAAGGGTTACTGTATAGAGAGTGGACTCCAGAGGGAGAGCTAGAAGATGAGAGAGTACAGCAGCTGGTAGTGCCTACAGCCTTCCATCTGGCACTTCTAGCCATAGCCCATGATATTCCCTTTGGAGGTAATATGGGCATAAAACATAAAAAGAGACGTATTATGAAAACTTCTATTGGCCTGGAATTTCCAGAGATGTAACAGGGTACTGCAGGACGTGTGAGCAGTGCCAAAAGATAGGCAAGGCAGGAGACAAGGTGAGAGCCCATTTGCTGCCTTTGCCTGAGATTGAGGAGCCATTTCAAAGGGTTGCAATGGATATTGTGGGGCCTCTGAGTACCCCAGGTTCCACAGGGGAAAAAGTATATCCTAGTGGTAGTGGATTATGCTACAAAATAACCTGAGGCAGTGGCTCTGTTCTCCACTGAGGCAGAAAAGGTGGCAAATGCTTTGTTAGATATGTTCAGCAGGGTAGGTTACAAAAAAAGAAATATTGACTGACAGAGGTGCCAATTTCATGTCAGACCTGCTGGCTTGTCTGTGGAAATCCTGTGGGGTGAAGCACCTGAAGACCACCCCCTACCATCCCCAGAATAATGGTCTTCTTGAGAGGTTAAACTCTACAATCAAGTCCATGCTACAGACATTTGCATACCAGTTTAAGAGGGAGTGGGACAAATATTTGCCCCATCTGTTATTTACTTACAGAGAGGTTCCCCAGGAATCCACAAGTTTTCCACCCTTTGAGTTGCTGTATGGGCATAGGGTGAGGGGCCCTCTAGATTTAATTCACAATGAGTGAGAAGGTGAGTGTGAATCTCACAAGGAGCCTGTTGTAGCATATGTCCTAAACCTCAGGACAAGGCTCAGGAAACTGATGGGCTTGGCCCAGGAGAACCTGGCAGATGCCCAATAACAGAAAAAGGTGAGTTATGACAGGAATGCTCGAGCTTGAGAGTATGCTGTGAGGAGTAGGTAATGGTTCTCATTCCTATCAGACACAACAAGCTACAAGCAGCTCGGGAGGGATCATATAAGGTGGTAATAAAGGAAAGTGATGTTAACTACATGGTGGAACTGCTAGGCAGGAGGCAGGGGCACAAATTGTACCATGTTAACATGATGCAACCTTACCATGATAGGGAGGCCCTTGTGCTGAGCATTTGCAGTGGATTGCAGGAAGAGTCTGAGGGAGATCTGGTGAGTGATCTCCTCAGTGAGCCACGAACTGACACCTCAGTGGAAGGGGCAGCAATGTCCCAGCAGCTATCTCCTACACAGTTTTGAGAAATCCAAGCAGTGTTACAGAAGTCTGGGGACACTTTTACTGGGAAACCAGGGTGCACCCACCTGGTGCAGCACCAGGTGGATATAGGACCACAAAGGCCTATTAGGCAGGCCCCTTATAGGGTGCTTGAGAGAGTCAAACAGACTCTGAGGGAGGAGATACAGGAAATGTTGGAACTAGGGGTAATTCAAGAGTCCAACAGTCCCTGGGGCTCCTCAGTGGTGCTTGTGCCAAAGAAGGATGGCAGCACCAGGTTCTGTGTGAACTACAGGAAATTAAATAGTCACGCAGAGTCAGATGCATACCCCATGCCTAGGACAGACAAGGCCCTAGAGCAGCTGGGTGGGGCTAAGTATCTTACAACCAACAAAGGGTTACTGGCAGGTGCCCTTGACTCCCAGTGCTAGAGACAGGTCAGCCTTTGTGACTCCTTTTGGCTTGTATGAGTTCACAAAGATGCCCTTTGGGATGACAAATGCCCCAGCAACTTTCCAGAGGCTGGCAGATCATATCTTAGCAGGAGTAGAAGGGTTTGCCCTTGCTTACTGAGATTATATTACCATCTACATTCATTCCTGGCAAAAGCACCTTCAACATGTCAGGGAGGTGCTAGGCAGAATACAGAGGGCAAGGTTGACCATTAAGCCGAGCAAATGTCAGGTGGGTATGGCAGTGGTCTCCTACCTGGGACATAGAGTGGGGAGTGGTAAGATCATGCCAAAACCTGACAAAGTAGAATCCATTCAGGCATGGCCTGCACCTGTTACCAAAAATCAGGTGAGAACATTCTTAGGGACAGCAGAGTACTACAGAAAGTTCGTCCACGGTTATAGTATCATAGTTGCTCCCCTCACAGACCTGATAAGGAAGAACAGGCCATATAGGGTAGTGTGGACCACATCATGTGCACAGGCATTCCAGAAGCTTAAAGAAGCTTTGGGAGGACCCCCTGTTTCTAGCCAGTCCAGATTACAGCAAAGAATGTGTTGTGCAGGTGGATGCTTTGGACCATGGAGTGGGGGCTGTACTCAACCAGATTTCTTTAGTGGGAGAAAAGCACCCAGTGGTTTATCTCAGTCATATGCTCCAACCCAGGTAGGAATGATATGCAGCTGCAGAAAAGGAATGTCTAGCCATAGTGTGGGCACTGCAGAAACTTCAGCCTTATCTTTATGGAAGAAAATTCAATGTAGTGACAGATCACAACCCCCTAACGTGGTTAAACAGAGACAGCCAGCAAAATGCCAAGTTGCTAAGATGAAGCCTAGGGTTGCAAGTATATATGTCAGTGCAGCACCACAGTGGGATTAGCAATGCCAACGCAGATGGGCTCTCAAGACAGGGAATGGGGTAAGCTACACTCAGACAGACCTAACCCTCTCAAGCAGTGTTTCTCAAGGGTCACTTGAAAAACTACCTTGAGTTCTCCAGCGGGTGAGATGTGGGAAGATAGGAGAAGGCTTCCAGCCTAGCCAGATAGAATTTTGCAGATAATTCTGTCATTTGTAAATATTAATGTAAGCCGCAGGCTTGTTCTTCTAAATGTGAAAAGACTGCATTGGATATTGAACTGTAAAAATGTAACAACAGTGCACTTTGCTGTAAGAAAGCTAAGTCAAGCATTTCATGACTGTCTTTGATGTCAAAATTTGGAGCCAATATGTCTAGAGGGAGGCATCCTGACTATTGTTTTAAGACCAGAGATAATTGCTAGAATTTGCATGTATAAATGTTCTTTATTGCTCTGGTTTCTGACCACATGTAAAGAATGTAAATTACGTTTCTGTTAGCCTGGGAACACCAAAGAAGTGTGAAGAATGATGTAATGGGAAGCAGCTCAGTGTTATCAATTTAAAGAGAGAGAATCAGAGAGCTCAGAGCATTTTGTCTTGAGCACATCCAACATCACCAGCACTGCTTTGCTCTATATGTAAGTTATTTAGAATTGTGTTTTCTCTTAGAAATAGCTAGGAATTAGGAAAATTAGACTAAGTGCTTTCCTGTGTTGATGTCAGAAATATTCTGCTGTATTATTTTAAGCATTTCTCTGTGATCTCTAAACTCTTGACTAGCACTGTGTAGTAAGAAGCATTGTCTTGGGTTTTTATTATTTATTATTAAATATTTTTAAACCTTTCGACTGTGGCTGTTTTGTGTAGAGATAATTTAAGCTCTTAAAAGTACTTGCATGTCTTTGGTAAAACTGTACAAAGTCACAACAATAGCTTTAGCCCTGTGCTACACTACCTATTTGGATAATAATATTGTACAGTAATAATTGGGCACCCTTTAGCAAGGGCCTTTTTAGTAGCTGATAGGAGTAGGTGTTGGCAGGTCGGTACTACCATATAATCTGGGCAGAATGGGGCATAGCTGGAGAACCTGTGCCATCCTTCCTCAGGAGTATCTGTGTGTTTGTATATAACTCATATCTCAAAGTGTGTGTGTGTGTGTGTGTGTGTGTGTGTGTGTGTGTGTGTGTGTGTGTGTGTGTGAGCTACTTGGCAGGACACAAAGCACTGGTAGAACAGTGTGGGTACTGGAGGTTTTGGCTTGCCTATTCAGGTGGAATCTTAACCCTATAGCTGTGCCAGTGGGGAGACTTATTTGGGATCTGGAGAGAAAGTGAGTAACCAGACCCATACTGACTGTGATCTCTGTGTGCTCTTAAGGGAAATTGTACTGTACTGTGTGTGTATTTGTTAACCTTTCCCTATATGGATGTCCCTCACTGGTGTTAGTGGTGAGGACTGAGGCTCCCTGATTGCTGGGCCAGTGCATGGGCATCACATATTAATTCTTTGGCAGTCGTGTGATATCCACACTACATATTAATTGGTTGGCAAATACTATTTGGCTTGTAGTGGTGTGGGTAGAGTGAATTCCTGTAGCTTGTGCACAGTGATCACTGAAGGTGTTTTGTACTCCAAATCAGCCACACAGTGAATACTCAGAGTTCAGATCACAATTGTTTTATTTCTTAGTGAGTCAGGGAGAGCAGGCAGCATGTCAGCAGAGGAGTATGGAAAGCTGACAAGGAGCCAGCTGGCTGAGATGTGCCAGGCTAGGGGACTGGTGCATGGAAACCTGACTAAGGCAGACCTGATTGCAGCCTTGGTCACACCTGCACCAGAAAACAGCAAATAGGAGGACAATCAGACTGGCAGTGGAGATGTACCTCCCTCAGACAAAGGATAGCTCGACCTTTCTGCGGAGGACTTAAAAACCCATCTGGAGCTAAATAGACTTGAGTTGGAGGCCATGCATTTGGAAATAGAAACAGCTGAGAGACTGAGACATCTACAGGCTGAGGAGAATGAGAAACTGCTATGCCTGGAAGCTGAGGAGAAGGAAAGGCAGAGGCAGCATGAAAGGGAAGTGCTGACTTTTCGCCAGAGTCATGGAGGTAATGGGGAAGGGAGTAACTGGACCCCAGAAGCACAAAAGGTCAGTAAATTGTTTCCACAGTTTACAGGGTTGGACAATTTTGATAGTTTCATACATATGTTTGAGATAGTATCTAAATAGTATGATGTTGACCAAAGGCTCTGGCTATGGTTCCTGACCCCCTTAATTCATGGTAAAGCTGTAACTGTGTTGTCTAATCTTGCTGATTGTGACTATTTTGATTATACTGCTATTAAAATTCACTTGTTAGAATGTTTTAAGCTAACACCTGAAACTTATAGGAAAAGGTTTTGTGAGCATACACACAAGGCAGATGGAAGTGTGTGTAAATATGTTGCTGAACTGAGTACTTATTTTCATAGGTGGGTGAGTGGATGTCACGTCACCACTTTTGAAGGGCTGGAAGACCTTTTGATGAGGGAACAACCTCTCAGCACTTTGCCTGAGGACATGAGGATCTGGTTAGCTGTTAGACAATGTGCTACTTCAGATGAGTTAGGGAAGAAGGGAGACATAAACCTAGCAAGCAGGGCATTCCTGCATAGGAAAGGGACCCCCAGTACTGCTCATAGGTCTAAAGGAACCCATGGTGGGCAGCACAGACTGCCCCAACAGAATCTGCCAGTAGCAGGGAAAGCCACTAGTCCAGCTACACATCCAGGACCTAGGGGTAAATGTTTTTAATGCAACCAGTGGGGCCATGTGGCATACAGATGTCCATGGAGGCAACGTGGGGAACAAAAAGTGAGAGGGCCAGTAAGTGGGAAAGACAAAATGCCAATAGTAGGTTGTCTTGAGACAACAGGGGTACCAAACTACCATCCTGGAGATGTCCTGATAAGGAAGGATTTGAATGAGACAGTACCATGTGTTTATGCAGTTACACGCAGTCAGGCTAGGAGACAAGCATGTGGGTCTGGTAGCCTGGGGGAGACCTCGGCAGACTGCATACTTGCAGCCAGGACTGGTAAGGTGGTTACTTCAGGGAGCAAGCTACTCTGTAGCAGTGAGACTGAAGGTGAGCCACAGCTTCTTTTGGGTAATGATGTTCCCTTGGACAGAGTGACTGCAAAAGTAGAGGTGAGTAGTAATAGTACCCAGGATGACAGTGAGGCACCACTGTCAGAGGATGCCAGACTTCCTGTGGAAGGGGAGCTGAGAAGAGTTACAAAGAGAGAGTTGAGACAGGCTCAGCTCTCAGACCCTACATTGCAAAGCCTGAGGCAGGTAGCTAGGGTGGCACCTGATTCTCAAGGAAAGGGGGAATCTGTATACTGGGACAAATGGTTACTGTATAGAGAGTGGACCCTAGAGGGAGAGCTAGAAGGTGAGAGAGTACAGCAGTTGGTAGTCCCTAGAGCCTACCATCTGGTGCTTCTTGCCAAAGCCCATAATATTCCCGTTGCAGGTCATATGGGCATAAAACATACAAAGAGACGTATTATGCAAAACTTCTATTGGCCTGGAATTTCCAGAGATGTAACAGGGTATTAAAGGACCTGTGAGCAGTGCCAAAAGGTAGGCAAGGCAGGAGACAAGGGGAAAGCTTTTTTGATGCCTTTGTCTGTGATTGAGGAGCCATTTCAACAGGTATATATGGAAATTGTGGGGCCTCTTAGTACCCCAATTCCACAGGGGAAAAAGTATATCTTAGTGGTAGTATATTATGCTACACGATACCCTGAGGCAGTGGCTCTGTCC
This sequence comes from Protopterus annectens, assembly GCF_019279795.1. NCBI lineage: Eukaryota > Metazoa > Chordata > Ceratodontiformes > Protopteridae > Protopterus > Protopterus annectens. Next base: position 401,549,911 of record NC_056727.1, read on the forward strand.
TCCATTGAGGCAGAAAAGGTGGCAGTTGCTTTGGAATAGATTTTCAGCAGGGTAGGTTTCCCAAAAGAAATACTGACTGACAGAGGTACCAATTTCATGTCAGACCTGCTGGCTTGTCTGTGGAAGTCCTGTGGGGTGAAACACATGAAGACCACCCCCTACCATCCCCAGACTAATCGTCTTGTTGAGAGGTTAAACTCTACAATCAAGTCCATGCTACAGGGAGTTTAAGAGGGAGTGGGACAAATATTTGCCCCATCTGTTATTTACTTACAGAGAGGTTCCCCAGGAATCTACAGGTTTTCCACCCTTTGAGTTGCTGTATGGGCATAGGGTGAGGGGCTCTTTAGATTTAATTCATGATGAGTGGGAAGCTCAGTGTGAATTGCACAAGTAGTCTGTTGTGGCATATGTCCTGAACCTTAGGACAAAACTCAAGGAACTCATGGGCTTGGCCCAGGAGAACCTGGAAGAAGCCCAACAACAGAAAAAGGTGTGGTCTGACAGGAATGCTTGAGTTAGAGAGTATGCGGTGGGGCAGCAGGTAATGGCTCTCATTCCTGTCAGACACAACAAGCTGCAAGCAGCTTGGGAGGGACCATACAAGGTGGTAAGAAAGGTAAGTGATGTTAACTACATGGTGGAACTGCTAAGCAGGAGGCAGGGGCACAAATTGTACCATGTTAACATGATGAAACCATACCATGATAGGGAGGCCCTTGTGCTGAGCATTTGGGTGGAATGCAGTAGGAGTCTGAGAGAGATCTGGTGAGTGATCTCCTCAGTGAGGCTTGGACTGACACCTCAGTGAAAGGGGCAGCAATGACCCAGCAGCCATCTCCTACCCAGGTTCAAGAAATCCGAGCAGTTATACAGGAGTTTGGGGAAATGTTCACTGAGAAACCAGGGTGCATCCACCTGGTGCAGCACCAGGTAGATACAAGACCCCAAAGGCCTATTAGGCAGGCCCCTTATAGGGTGCTTGAGAGTGTCAAGACAGACTCTGATGGAGGAGATACAGGAAATGCTGGAACTAGGGGTAATTTAAGAGTCCAACAGTCCCTGGGCCTTCCCAGTGGTGCTTCTGCCAAAGAAGGATGGCAGCACCAGGTTCTGTGTGGACTAAAGGAAATTAAATAGTCACACAGAGTCAGATGCGCACCCCCATGCCTAGGACAGATGAGGGCCTTGAGAAGCTGGGTGGGGCTAAGTATCTTACAACCATTGATCTTAGAAAAGGTTACTGGCAGGTGCCTTTGACTCCCTGTGCTAGAGACAGATTAGCCTTTGTGACTCCTTTTGGCTTGTATGAGTTCACAAAGATGCCCTTTTGGATGAAAAAATGCCCCAGCAGCTTTCCATAGGCTGGTAGATCATATCCTAGGAGGAGAAGGAGGGTTTGCCTTTGCTTACCTAGATGATATTGCCATCTACATCCATTCCTGACAAGAGCACCTTGAGCATATCAGGGATGTGCTGGGCAGACTACAGAAGGCAGGGTTGACCATTAAGCTGAGCAAATGTCAGGTGGGTATGGCAGCGGTCTCCTACCTGGGACATAGAGTGGAAAGTGGTCTGATCAGGCCAGAACCTGCCAAAGTAGAACCCATTCAGGCATGGCCTGCACCTGTTACCAAAAAGCAGGTGAGAGCATTCTTAGGGACAGCAGGGTACTACAGAAAGTTCGTCCACAGTTATAGTACCATAACTGCTCCCATTACAAACCTTACAAGGAAGAACAGGCCAGATAAGTTAGTGTGGACCACAGCATGTGAGCAGGCATTCCAGAAGCTTAAGGAATCTTTGGGAGGACACCCTGTGTTAGCCAGTCCAGATTACAGCAAAGAATGTGTTGTTCAGGTGGATCCTTCAAACCATGGGGTGGGGGCTGTTCGTAGCCAGATTTCTTCAGAGGGAGAAGAGCACACAGTGTTTTATCCCAGTCATAGGCTCCACCTCAGGGAGGAATGCTATGCAGCTGTAGAAAAGGAATGTCTAGCCATAGTGTGGGCACTGCAGAAACTTCAGCCTTATCTGTATGGAAGAAAATTCACTGTAGTGACAGATCACAACCCCCTAACATGGTTAAACAGAGCCAGCCAGCAAAATGCCAAGGTTCTAAGATGGAGCCTAGGGTTGCAAGCATATAATATGTCAGTGCAGCACTGCAGTGGGATTAGCAATGCGAATGCAGATGGGCTTTCAAGACAGGGAATCAGGTAAGGTATATTCAGACAGACCTAACCCTCTGAAGCAGCATTTCTCATGGGTCACTTGAAAAATTAGCTTGAGTTCTCCAGTGGGGGAGATGTGTGAAGATAGGCGAAGGCTGCCAGCCTAGCCAGATAGAATGTTGTAGATAATTCTGTCATTTGTAAATATTATTGTAAGCCACAGGCTTGTTCTCTTAAATGTGAAAAGACTGCATTGGATATTGAACTGCAAAAATGTAACTACAGTGCAGTCTGCTGTAAGAAAGCTAAGTCAATCATTTCATGACTGTCTTTGATGTCAAATTTCAGAGCCGATATATCTAGAGGGAGGCACCCTGCCTATTGTTTTAAGACCAGAGGTAATGGCTAGAATTTGCATGTATAAATGTCCTTTATTGCTCTGGTTTCTGACCAGGTGTAAAGAATGTAAATGTAGTTTCTGTTAACCTGGGAACACCACCAGAGAAGTGTGAAGAATGATGTCATGTGAAGCAGCTTGGTGTTATCAATTTAAAGAGAGAGAATCAGAGAGCTAAGAGCATTTTGTCTTTAGCACAACCAACATCACCAGCACTGCTTTGCTCTACATGTAAGCTATTTAGAATTGTGTTTTCTCTTAGAAATAGCTAGGAATTAGGAAGATTAAACTAAGTATTTTTCTGTGTTGATGTCAGAACTATTCTGCTGTATTATTTTTAAGCATTTGTCTGTGATCTCTGAACTCTTGACTGTCACTGTGTAGTAAGAAGTATTGTCTTGTGTTTTCATTATTTATTATTAAATATTTTTAAACCTTTCAACTGTGGCTGTTTTGTGTAGAGATAATTTAAGCTCTTAAGAGTACTTGCATGTCTTTGGTAAAACTGTACAAAGCCACTCAATAGCTTTAGCTTTGGGCAACACTACCTATTTGGAAAATAACATTGCACAGTAATAATTGGATACCCTTTAGCAAGGGCCTTTTTAGTAGCTGATAGGAGTAGGTGGTGGCAAGTCAGTACTACCTTATAATCTGGCAGAAGGGGGCATAGATGGAGAACATGTGCCAGCCTTCCCCAGGAGTGTCTGTGTTTTTGTATATAAGTCATATCTCAAAGTTTGTATGTGTATGTGTGTGTGTGTGTGTGTGTGTGTGTGTGTGTGTGTGTGTGTGTGTGTGTGTGTGTGTGTGTGTGAGAGAGCTACTTGGGCAGGGGCATGAAGCACTGGTAGGATAGAGAGGGTGTTGGAGATTTTGGCTTGCCTACTCGGCTGGAATCTTAAGCCTATAGCTGTGCCAGTGGGGAGTCTTATTGAGGATCTGGAAAGAAAGGGAGAAACCAGCCCCAGACTGACTGTGATCTCTGTGTTCTCTTAAGGGAAATTGTACTTTATTGTGTATGTTTGTTATCTTTTCCTTATGTGGATGCCCCTCACTTGTGTTAGTGGTGAGGTGAGGATTGACGTGGAAGGTGCTGTGCCTGCATATGGGTTACCCCTCTGCAGAGCACCATGCATATTAATGAAGGCACATTACTGAGGGAGAGCCATGTAACACGGCTATTGAATAAGTGTAGGGAGTGTCTTACTGTGTCTGGAGATGAGTAACACACCCCTCTACTGTCAAAGTGCTGGATATCAGTGTATGCATATATAATAATTTTTTTAGGTTTGCATAGCGCAGCAACTGACACGTCAGACATGTCAAAATAGAAACAGGATACATTTAATTATCAATGCAAAGGTCAAGTTTAAGCATAGCTGAGCAGGTTTTCATGTTGCACAGTGGTGCTCAGCAGTGCTTAAACATAGTTGAGAGGGATATGTAAAAGTATAGCAGAATTATACACATCCATGTAGCCATATAGTTAGTGTGACAGCCTTATTTGCAGTGGGTGCAGGTTTTAAATGCACAAATTATTAAGCAATTGTTTTGTAAATACAATTTATGTTAATTATTTTTAATTCCTGTTTTGCTGCATTAAGCTAAACCTTCCCAAGCACTGCTTAAACTAGGAATACTTTAGCATTGCTTAGCTAGTTTGTGTATTGCTAAGTGGTGTGAAGCACTGCTAAGCAATGCCAGTTTAAGCATTGCTCATCTCAGCTAAGCTAGTTTGCATACCGCTAAGCATTGCTGAACATTGCCAGTTAAGCACTGCTCAGCTGAGCTCAGCAGGTGTGTGCGGTGCTAAGTGGCACACCACATTTTTAAAAATGGCCTAATGACGTGTAAGAGTGGGAAAACAGGTTTATTTAAGTGAAACAGGTGGGAATACAGCATAATCTGTTGGGATTTTACCCATGCAGGAACTATGGTAGGTGTTGGAGAGGGTGCATGCTTCCAGGGTACAGTGATGGGGCATTCTGGAGCCCACGGCCATGGTTTGACTCCTTGTGAAATACCATGATGTTTGGCTGCTGCAGGGTGAGTACCAGAGATTGGAGTACAAGTCGGAGGCCTGGGCCTGGCTGACACGTGATCTCACCAGTGCAACAGGTATCCCCTACACAGTTGAGTAGGTCCATGACTATTATGACAATCCGAAGTGGTGGAAGAGGGGACTTCTGGACATCTGGGTCCAGGATGCTTGGGATGGGAATGCCCCTCAAGTTAGTAAGTGCTGTTAGCATTGTTTTACCAATACCTAATCTGAATGTTTGATAGACAGGCATGCATAATGGTATACTTCTCTCCCTACAGCTGCAGAGGAGAGAGTTCACAACCTAGAGACCCATGCAGGGCGCCTGGCCAGGTTGCACCATGAGATTGGTGAGTACTGATTAATTTACAGTCTATAGTTAAATATACAAGATAGAGTAATTCAGTCACTGCCAATAGATACATAATGTACAGATTTGTGTAATGCAATGATAGTGGACGTAGGGCTCTTCTGCAATAACTGTCTACTGCAAAGTATAATGCAATAAAGATTAAAGCATTAAACCTGACAATGTTAATGAAATAAAGATTCATCATTGTGGAATTACAGCTCTATTGCAACACCTGCATTATCCCAAAAATATGACAATAACTGCATGAAGGTACCCCTAATAAAGCTGTGTTGGATAATATGTGTGTAAGTAGGGCTGTTGTTCATGAACTTGAGTATGACAGCTGCTCTGAAATAAAAACACAAAGAATACCACTAACTGACTCAAGGTAAAGCTAAGAAAGAGTGTTATGCTAAACTGTAAATTTAAAGCTGTACTACAAGATGTACGCATTATGACATTTTCTGCACTAACATCTGAAGCAATACCAGGAACACCAAAGGTATATCGGGTATATCAGGATTGTCTTGTGTTAACTATTGCATTTCAGCTATATGCATTCCTGCTCTGAGGTATGCTGCTGCAGGCAAGTATGACATTGTAATAGCTGTAGACTACAAAAAACTATCTGCAACTGTATATGGGTCAGGTAGACAACTCAATACTCTGATATGGTTTGCACATGTCACAGATATTTTCACCCACTAAGAGTTTATTGTGTACAACTGCATTCTATGTATTAATGTACAGTTTACCTAGTATCTCTGTCATGCATGAATCTCATACATGTGTGTTCAACTGTCACTGCAGTCTTGTATAAAACTGTACTACTATTACCAGTTCATATTTTGTTTCCAGGTGAGCTCTAGGCAAATATCAGGCAGTCAATAGTCAGCAGTGGCTCAGTAGCTCAGTCTGTTTAATGCTGTGTCTGATGTACATTTTGTCACACACAGACCATGGTTCGAATCTAGTCACAAGTACTAATAAATATCACTGAATCGGTTATGTATTGTTAACAGATTTTTCCCCAGATGAATTACAAGTAAATGGGTGCAGTAGCCTTTAGTATGGGTTAATAATTGTGTGTTTAGAAGTAACAGACTGTTAACAGCATTGGTCATGAATGTAATAAAATGTCAGAAAATAAAGGCAAGAAGTGCAATACTAATAAAAGATAATGCAATAAATAAAATGTGTAATCTTGGTATGGCTCTATGGCTGCTGTTTCTTTGTACATTTGCTGACAGCCTAACCTCATGCCTGCCAAGGATGGCATCATAGTTTAATCTCTGTACTGTACACGATACATGTCTCTCAAATGTCACGCTGTCACAGACTGTAGTCACTGTCACCTAATCCCTCTGTCACAGATCTACCATTGACATAGCACAGTCACACTACATCAGTCCACAGTACACCTTGGTAGTCATATAGGTCCACCTGACATGTAATAATCTTCTGTAGTTGTGTACCTGTAGGTGTTACAGCTTGGCCCATACTGTCCCATGTGGATAGCTTGAGGGGTATGTACATGCTACAGCAGCTATAGAGCACTGTTATAGATAAAGGAAGGGCAGACCTGTAGAATATTTAACAGTACTGTTGCAAATTATATAGCCTATACTGGCACTAATGGACTGTATTTCTCTCTCCCCAATCCCTTATCTTCATCATAATTTATTATTGTTATATATTGGTTATGGTTTGCTATTAACAAATGTTGTTCTCTAAACATTATGTTGGGCCTTGAGTTTTATTATTGTTATATAATACAGTGGTTGCATACTGACATAACATGTTGAATTATATATGTTCAGGGCCTTATGCCATAACTGTTACTGGCATGCTGTTACTAAACTGACTGTTATCTCACTTATTGTCATGTTCCATATACTATCCAATGTTATGTTACTGGGTTATTTGCAATGTTGTGGCTTGCTGTTATAACTAACTACATGTTACGCTCATTACTAACCTATACACATTGAAATACCTCAACACCACAGCTCGACTAGTTAGGCCAGTTCCTGGTGATTTGTCTATCCTACCTCATTCTGCTATGGAACCAGGTCCCAGCATGTTTGGGACCCAAGTCATTGGTGCCCCCTCTGCTGGCCCTGCACCACCTATGGGTAGAACTGCTTCAGGGGATGGGGCCTGTCCCCCCAAGAGCAGGGCTGGAGGGTTGTCACTCAGGATCAGCTACTGGTGATGGTGTGCAGGATAGTGCATCATGGTTATGAGAACTGCCTGCGCCAGATTTAGGGCAGACTGGCCAACCTGGATGGATAATGTGGCCCCAGCACCCACCCTCTAACACAACCACCTTCGAGGCAGTGAAGGAGTAGTATTGATTGCCAATGGGTGGGGAGCTCAGTCACACTGCTGCTGTCTGGGGGCACATGGATCTCTGATTCCACAACACCCTCTCCATCCAAGGTGTTTACCCACTCATGTGTCACACACCGCCCTTGTATGCCATCTTGTCTGGCTTGTCTATCTGCAAATGCAACCTCTCCTACCCAACTTACCTTATCACATGTACCTATATCCCTTCCCCAACATTCCTCTCTCTTCTAAAAAAAAAAGGTCACCTGTGCCACAAAAAAATATCTCCCTGCACATAGCTCTCCATTTTGCATCCACATCCACTGGACATAATTAATTATTACATGAATTAATCAACACAGTTATGACGCCCTCACCCCTCTCTCTGGGGTGTGAGTCTCCAAATTCCAAATTCTGTACACCCTGCACAGCTGTTGCTGTACAAGTAATGGAGAATTATGGTCCTTTCCTACACCCATCCTGCACAACCCTACCTGCCTTTCAGTATGTTTTTCCCCTTGCTTGCCCCCATTTCACCACTTTCCTATCACTCCTTTTTTCTTTTCTTTTTCTATAATTGGCATGGGTTTAAGTGGAGCTAACCCCCGTAAACCTGCTTAAAACTGCCGCAATCATCTTATGTGTTTCTGACAGTGTTAGGTACATTTGCAAAACAGTCACCCTTGCCACATCTTGAACCCAGGCCCCTATCAACTACAGCACAGTGAAGTAGCCAACTAGGCCACTCAACTCTGAATTAAAAGAATTAAAATAGGTGTTTCCACCAACACATCCTGATTGCCACTGACACACTGCAAGTACATATAATGGGGAAATTGGCAGTGTACTTGGGACTGTGATGCAGACACTGCAGTAGTACACAGCCAAATAAATAATAATGGATGTACATGAGGCCTGAGATAGCAGGTATAGCTGTCAACTGTATAGATTGTTGCAGAATGTCCACTGTTGTGCCCCCTAGTTTGGCACAGTTTTCACAAAAACATATGTGTCTGCTAACCTACTGGCAGGTCATTAAAGATTGAGATTAGAAGATCATGACAGACATGCCAGTGTTACACCTCATACCTTCAGAAAACACATGCTAATACAATTCTGGTGCCACAGATTGTATGCATGCACATATGTCTTGCAAACACACCTGCTGCAGCACTGACTCAGTAGCTTAGTCTGTTAAATGTCTTGCATGAAGTATATTTTGCCACCCACCTTCCTGGGTTCGAATACAGTGAGTTGTACTTCAGTTACACTCTTGTGATTACAGCAGATAATGACTTAGTCATGCAGTTTTCACCAAAACGGCTTGGTGCTACTGAATTAACTGCTACCCATGTTAGCAAGTCAAAGGCCTGTAGGTACTGTTGGTAAGCACACACTGCACATATCCATATAGCCTACCTATATCTCGCCTACTACTCTCTGATTGGCACTGTTACATAACAGATGTACCATGACCACATGCCTTAACTGGACTGTTATGGGTACCCTTACCCTGGCTGTGCTTTAATGACAGAGCTGACACTGCTCCCTCAGTGACATACACAGCTTGCTGTCCTCCAAAGTGTTCACACTCCCCACTCTGAGTCCTAGGCAAAAAGCAGCAGCTGCAGACAGCAACATATGCAACTGTATGTTAAGCTACCTGCCACAGACATACCATACTTCACAACCCTGTAGAAGAAGGAATCCACACAACACCCATACATAAAGGGGTGAGGGGAAAATGTCAAGCAACAGAGATGTGTCACAGTCTGCCCCTACAAACATTCAGAGCTGACAGACCAGCAGATACTGCAGCAACATGCATATTCTGATGGGTATGATGTCTGACACTCATATGTCTCTTCCCACTTACTGATCTCAACCCACAATGTTTAACACTGAACTGCCAGAATGGCCAAACATAGCATGCAAAACTGTGGACATACTTCATAAATCTCAACAGTGGACAGTATTTGTACCTACCTTTTGCGATGTAGTCTTCACACCTCACTAATAACCATCTCACAGACTAAGAAAGGGGCTAAGGTCTACATGAAGGCTTTAAATATTGTACTGTTGTGCCATGTCATTGGCTAATGAAAGTGCTACCCAGCTGTTCTGGATGCAATTAGCAGGGCTGAGCCACTTATTGGTGCACAGGAAATTACCTGTTTTTGACCATTACCTACAAAAGCAAAACTGCCTATGGAAAACAGGTGTGTAACTTGCTTTATCAAGACAGACTGCAATTTTGGAAACATTTTTCTTGAGGTTTTGTGCACAAAAGGATTACATCTCTCTACTAGGTATGTAATACAAGTCCCCATATAATGGGATGCAGATGGGAGGATGCAGTTATGTGGAACAGGGATTACAACAGTAGGCCTGTAGTACATCTCTGGGAATGCCATGCTGATGATAGTTTGCTGTCCAAAAGCTACAGGGATGCCTCTCAACTGTGCATGCTGTGACTTAACTCACAGCTCTGGCCCCCAAACTTCCTCCTACAATGGTTGGCTCCTGTACGAATGCTACTGGATTATCTGTCAAACATAGTGATAGTAATTAAGGGTGGACACAGCTGTCATATTACATAATGTACTGTCATTCAGCTCCGCTCAGTCTTTGCATGTCACACAGGAATAGTTCAGACATTGTAAAGGTGTCCCTGACTGTCCCTGATGTACTCTGACTAGGTCACTGTTTTGTCAACATTCATATCTCATCACTTGACAGCTATGGCTAGCATACCTGTCAACCCCCTACAGCAGGAATTAATGTCATAGCCATTATTACTGGAGAGACACAGGCCCAACATCAGAGATAGAGTGTACATATTGGTCATATAAAATAAGGGTATGACTATAGTAACAGATATTATCTGAGGGTTCTGGCATGTGACAGCCAGATTCTCTACATTCTGAGAACAACCAGCAATTATTGTCCAGCTTTTTTCCAAACATTCACATGTTTCTTGCAAAATGACCACATATATCAGGCACATGTACACATTCTGCAAACTTCTGCCTACTGGTGAAGTAGGACACCTACAGGGAAAATATCCTACAGCATGTTTGCATTGCTGTCTGTCAGTGTGGCACACGGATGTTGCTGGACTGTCCACATATACTTGTAATAACTCACACCTATTTGTCTGACTGTGGCTGCATGACATGGTACTGGGATGTTGCCCATAGGGGACAGACCACAGTAGATGGCATTGTTGGGAGTGGAGACATACAGCATACTCCATCACGGCACACAGGGACATAACTGGTATTGCTACTATGTTGCTGATAGCCACATACATACTGTGTTGATTGACAGTGGGGTATGATGTGGGAGGTAGCAGTGGATAGTGCAGGCCAATTTGGATGTGCAGGGTCAGCACATAGTGGACAGCAATGTATGGGGTCCTGTGATGTATTCCCCTCTTATTGTCTTTCAGAAATGATGTATAAGCAGAAGCACCACCCATTTTCAGGTGCTGAAAATGATGTTATCCTGGATGGCCTCAGACTGCATCACAACATTCTACTGTCCAGGAGTTGCCAGAATCATGAGCAACATACAGCACTGTGGGCTGACCTTGTCACAGCAGTCAACCTAGTAGGGCTATAGGACAGAAGCTACAAGCAGGTCCAAAATCGGGCAACAGATATGGTAAACACTGCATGGCAAAGGGCCGCTGCTGTGGCCAGGGACCATCCTGTCACTGGTGGAGGGCCTGCAACAGAACAGTCACTCCTGCCCACAGAGGAATTCCTGGCAAACCTGGGTTCACCCACCAGCTCCCAAGCATCCATCACCCCATACATCATAGACGTGGGTGCCACAGCATCCACAGCAGAGGGGCATCCATGTAAGCCTCCTGTATTCACCATTGTAATACTGTATCAGTCATGGCAGCCTCTGCATACCAGTACACAGATGTCAGGTCAGTCTGCATTGGGGGGGTTTGTTTGTCACACACACTTATGTATTTATTTATTTATTTTATTTATTCCAGTTTGGTGACCGGGGAAGTGTACTAGGCCAAAGAGCCCATTTTCAGTGGAGGCCCGGGGAGAAAAGCTCCATAATACAATGTTACAAGACATAATGATAAAATTTTAAGAAGTACAAATAAAATTCAAAGATAAAATTGATTTACATACAAAAGGTTGAATTTTTTAAATCGTAGGTAGTATGCATTCAAGTTGGTAGTCCTTCAATTCAGTAACATTTGAAGTTAAGGAAAGAGTCCAGGAGGATGATAGGCAATTTGCATAGGGATGGGAGTAGCTGTTAGTTACATTAGCAATGTGTGACTAAGAGAGAAATAAGGAAGGTATGAAGGTTAGCCAGGAGAGAAGGAGGAGGGGAGCTTGGGGGGTATAGAGTGAAGTGTGCAGTTACACTTTTGGTGAGTATGCAGGTAGGAGAGGAGTTGAGTTTCGAAGGAGTGTAGGTTGTCACCGGTCCTCAGGGCAGAGGGAAGGGCATTCCATTTTTTAGCAAGGGAAAAGGAGAGTAAAATTTGTCTGGCTTGGCGTTTGGTTTGTGGATGGAAATAAGGTTTTGGTTAGAAGATCTAAGGGGTCTGGGGGAGTGTAAGGGTGGAGAATATTGGATAGTGTGGGGCAGAGGGTGGGTTGAAAGATTAATTTGTGGGCTGAGACAATTTGGAGGTAGTCTAGTTGATTGGGGAGTTCAAGCCAATTTAGAGTTTGCAGTGATGTGCAGTGATGAGAGAGGGAATTTGCCTTGGTGGCAAATTTGGAAATTTTATTGTAGCATACTTCCAGTTTGGAGGTTAGGGTAGAAGATAGATTTGTAAGCAGAGGGGCACCATATAGAAGAGATGAGAGGAGATATGTATTGGCTAAGGTATGTCGAGTAGAGGGGGAGAGGAATTGATTATTTCTGTATGGTAGGCCGAGTTTTATATGGGTTTTTTTGATGTTAAGTTGGATATGGGTATTGAATTTTAAGTGTTCATCGATTGTGACCCCCTAGGAGTTTAGCGGAGGGAATGGTGTTAATGTTGGAGTTGTTAAGGCAAGAAATTTGAAATGGATTTTTTTCGGTGGTGGTGGATTTTGAGTGGGTGAAAAGAAGAATCTTAGTTTTGTTAGCGTTAAGTGAGAGGTGATTTTCGTGCATCCATTTTTCCGTGATTGTGAAGGCGGTTTGAGTTAGGGATTGGAGTTCTTTAAAGCTGGAAGCAGAGCAGATCAAAGTAGAGTCATCTGCATATTGGACAATTTTGGTATTGGGAATAGCTTTGTGGAAATCCTTAACTAAGATGTTAAATAGAAGAGGGCCAAGTATAGAGCCTTGGGGAACTCTTGTGGGGGTAGGAAGGAAGCTGGAGGAGGCTTGGCCCCATTTCATGGCTTGGGACCTGTCAGAAAGGTAGCTGGAAAACCAGGAAAGAGTTTTTGGGGAGATGTTGAGGTTGAATAGATGGTTTAATAGATGGGAGTGGGAGATGGTATTGAAAGCTTTAGATAGATCTAAGAAAACAGATGAAACTAAGTTACCAGACTCTCAAGCTGAATTGACAGATTGTAAGAAGGAGAGAAGGGCTGTGTTTGTATTATGCCCAGGGCAGAAACCGTGTTGGGTAGGAGAGAGCAGCTGGTGTTCGGTTAGGAATGGCATGAGCTGCAGGTGGATGCATTTTTCAAGAATTTGTGAGATAGGAGAGAGGATGGCTATGGGAAGGAAGTTAGAGAAGTTACAATTTTTTGCCACCTTTGTGGAGTGGGAGAATAAAAGCAGAGCACCATAGTTTGGGTACATAAGACTCGAGAAGAGATCTATTTATCAGGATGCTAATAGGGAGAGCAATACTGTCGGAGGCAATTTTTAAGAAGGAGGAGGGGATGTTGTCAGGAGCATTGGTGCAAGGTTTGAGTTTGGACAGAAGTTTTTTTATAAAGTGGGTGGTTACGAGTTTGAGTTTAAAGATAGGGGAAGAGGGAGGAGAGGATGTGGAGACTTGGGAAGAGGGGAGTGGGGATGTTGTTGGGGAAGGTTTTGGTTAGCTCAGCAATATAAGAGGTGAAGAAGGAGTTGAATAGCAATTTCTTGGTCAGATTTGCTAGTATCAGGGCAAGGGTTCTTTGTTGTACCAGTCTTAAGAAGAGAGTTAATAGAATTCCAGAATTGTTTGGGTTTTTTTGCATGATTTATTTGTAAATGGTTGTAGTGAGATGTTTTGTGTCTTATGACATGTTTTTTGGCTAGGTTTTGTAACTGTTTGTATTTAAGTAAATATTCAGGTTGTTTATGATGGAGATAGTATTTCCAAGATTTATCTTTTTGTTGCATAATTTTCTTGGTTTCTTTAGTAAGCCAAGGGGCAATCTTGGCTTTGACTCTTTTAGTATGGATTGGAGCTAAGGAGTTTAGGACAGAAAGGAATTCAGAGTTGAAGAAATGAATGGCTTTGTCTAGGGGTAGGGTTTTTAGTGGGTTCCAGTTAGTGATTTTGAGGGAGTCAGAGAAGGTGGAGGGGTTAAAGTTGGTTAAATTGCGAGTGTGTAAGAGTTTGTGGGAGAAGGAGGAAGAGGGTGTTGTTCTATGGGTGAAGGCAGGGAGGTGGTCTCCTATAGGGTCTGGAATGACACCAGATGTTGTGGTTCTGTTTGGATGAGACACCAGGATCCAGTCTAGGATGGAGCCTGTGAGGTTGGTTTTGTTGGGCCTAGTGGTAGAGTTAATAAGTTGTGTGAAATTGAAAAGATTGATAGATAAGGATGGGATTTTGGTCACTGATTTTTTGCCAGTTAATATTTACATCTCACATAATGTAAGTTTCAGGTTTAATATTTGAGGAGGACCATGACAGGATGTATTCCAAGGTATTGGTGTTATTGCCAGGAGGAATGTAAAGGGAGATGATGCAGATACTTTTATGGTCATTTAATTTTAGAATTCCGGTTACTAGTTCAGCATTATGAAAGGAAGGGATAGGATTTGGGAATGGAGTGATGGATAAGTGATTAGCGTAGATTAGTGCTACACCACCACCTCTTCTGTTTATGCGGTCAGATCAGAGGGATTGAAAACCGGGGGGGAAGGAATTCAGTGTCGGTTATGTGTGGTTTTAACCAAGTTTCAGAGATGGCTACAATATCAGGTGAATTATGGTTTAGCCAAGCATGAAAGAGGGTGATTTTATTAGTTAAGCTTTGAGCATTGACGGTGAGAAATTTGAGGTCTTTACAATATGGTTTGTTGTTGAAATTATGGTTATTTGTTTGAGATATGTTTGGTCCAGGGTTGGGATGAATGTTGCCTGCTAAGCTGAGGAAAGAGAGGAGGTGAGTAAGTTTGTTGGGCTTTAGTTTGTTAGGGAAAGGATGGTAGGGGGTGGGTTTAGGTTTGTAGTATTTATTAGGGATTTGGAAGAGTTTTAATTTTAATAGAAAGGAGGAGTGAAATGGAATTAAGGAGGCAGAGATATTGTGGTAATGATTTGTAGGGTGTGGTGGTGGAGGTGGATATGGAGGGTTTAGGTGAAAGTTGGTATAAGAGGTGGAATGGTATAGAGGAAGAAGAGTGATTAGTAGGAGTAGTGCAGGGGCAGGGATTGTAGTAGGAATGGAAGGCATCATAGAATGAGAGTTTGATTAGAGGTGAAAAAGAAATTGTAGGTTAGATAGGAGTTAGGTATGGCAAGTGGGTGGAAAGGAGGGTAGTTTAAAAGATAAGGTTGGTGGAGGGGGAGGTAGTTTTGGGGAAAGTGGGCGGAGTAATCTTATGAGGGGATTGGGTGATGTAAGTGGGAGGGAGTATGGGATCACAAATAAATGTAGGACCACTGGGGACAGGTGGGAATTGGGGGCAGGGTAGGGGAGCGGAGTGAGCCCACAGGGTGAACGGAGCAGGATAGAGCAACAGGCCAGAAGAGTCCAGCTGAAAAAGTATCAGCCACTGCAGGTTGGAGCTGAGGTAAGTTGGTAGAAGTACAGAAAGAATGGGTGGAGGAAAGTGGGGTTTGAGCAACTCGGGGAAAGAGAAAAGTATAAAGGTGGGGAAAGTGGAGTAAAATAAGGGGAGGTTTGGCTTTTGAAGGGTTTAGAGAAGAAATTGGAGTAAAAGATTAGAATGGAGTAGGAGCAGGCAAATGTGGAATAGTGCTGCCACCTAGTGGAGAAAGGAGAAACAGGCAGGCAGAGAGTGATAGGGAGTAAAGAATAGAGCAAATGGACAAAGGCTTAAAGGTAGAGAGAAAACAAAAAGGGGCTAAAAGGTAAGTCTTCAGAGGGGTACAGAAGAGGGCTAGGGCACCGGAGGTCAGTAAGTACCACTGAGAGGGGAGTTTTTTGCGGTCTGCGGTAGGCTGCTGTGTCACACTCACAGAGGAACTGGCTAACTAATAAGAAAGCTTAGATAGGTATAAGGCTACATACATTTACTGAAAGATTCTTTAGGGATTCCACTCTGATGTTCCTTTTCAAAGGAGAGCCCAGTTTTGTAAGCAGAATAAGTCCAGATTGAGCTGACTGAGCTTTTGCAGGAGGTAGTCTGTTTATTCAGGAGGTAGAGCAGGACCTTCAGGGGTGGAGTACAAGGGGTGAGTGGAGCAGCAGCACTACCGCGCAGGCGACCCAGTTGAGGGAGGCAAGGTGGTGTATCCTAACCAGGGGATCAGGAAGAAAGAGAAGAAGGAACTTGTGCACACATACTCATTGCAATGTAGGCACACATACTCATTGCAATGTAGGCACACATACTCATTGCAATGTAGGCAATATTACAGTATCTACTGTACAAGCTGATATACACACATATTATCCTGTAACAATGCAACATTTGGTATTGCTGAAAATACCTCTCCCTCACATTTCCATAGGTATGTCAGGTGTGACCGGAGTTCAACATCCTGCACCCGTTGAGTGTGATATTGTTTTTTTATGGATCATATATACCCTAAGAATGTTAAGGGCTGCCATTTTGCTGTAGACACAACTGATATGCTTAGCCAGAGTGCAATACTTGTATGCTCGGTTTCGGAGGGGTTAACTGAAGTGCATTGAACCAGTAATCACAGTAGTGTATTTGCAGGAGCAGTAACATATTTGCACTTATTTTTGTGAATGCCTATGCAGTCTGCTATACAGGGGCAATAGTCTGCTCAAGATGCGTGCACTGTGTTTTAGGTGTAGGTCTATCACATACACTAACATATCGCTTATCTCACAGGTGTATAGTACTGGCAGCATTAACCGGACATAGCTGCAGTGCATGCTATAAAGCGTCTGTCGTATCTGTGTATGTTGCAGTTTGCTTGTGTGCTGTACATGGGGATCAGAAATAAGATGTGGTATGTATAATGCAGTTGTGGCTCCTCACCTCTATGTGTGTGTGTGGATTACCATACATAGTAGTGCAGGTAGTAATGTACTTTTTTGTCTTCCTCCTCACAGGAGACTGTGGGGGTTGGGGTATGTCCCCCTCACAACCTGATGTCAGTGTCTCATCAGACTCTGATGATGATGGTGGCCATAGTGAGGCACAGGTGGGGTTGTTAGTGGCTGAATCTGTCCCATGGGTTGACATCCCACTTCTTCCCCCATAGTTCCTACACACAGTCAGTATGCCCACACATACCCAGTCCCTTGCAGCCACAGATATCAGACAGAGTGTGGCAGCATCAAACAGGAGAGTGTGGCATCAATGGCATCAGTGAGTGTAGACACTAGCCATTGTCAGAGAGCTGGCAAGGTCCCACACAGGCAGATTGATAGGGGTGCTTGAAGGAGGACTGCTACCCATCCACCACTTGTTACAGGTGTCACATCACAGGTCAATCGACACATGTTTTGGTCCATCATGAAGGCACAGGCATGTTCCAAGTGCAACACCAGGTGGATGCTCAGGATCATGGATGCATCACTGTCTGACATCAATGACTCCCTCCACAACATTGGTGACACCATGCATCATTTCACTGATGTAGTGGACAGACTGTGGGGTGAGACATTGTTAGTCCTTGACCACACATTGTATGTGGTAGAACATGTGGTGGGAGTACGGCATTGAACATGTGGCCATAGATCAGCAACATCTGCTGAGAGTCCATGTGGCCATGCACACTCACGCTTCCGTAGTGGCAGTGCCACCAGCAGTATAGAAGGGAGGGTGCTGTCCACACCACCATGTGGCAGGTCATGGGCACATGGTTCTCGGTGGTCCTGTGAGGGACTCTGGCCCAGCAGACACCAGTCACCATCAACAACAATACTGCATCTGACCCTGGGCATGGTGGTACCAGTGCCACTAGTGGCAGAGCCAGTTCTCCATGTTCGTGGCCAGAGATGGTGATCTGTACATTCTGTCATGTATCGTCCACAACTGTTCAACATGCCCACATGCAGGGCTAGTACATGGCTTGACTGCGTCCGTACACACACTCAAACATCACTGTCACATGCAGGTCACCAACAGACACACACAGCAACTCTCCATGGCCCAACTGACCAGCACCCCTTCCTGACTCACAGACACAATGTCAACTGTTTGGCACAGCCTAGGCCTCTGGCACCCTCTACACCACAGCATGTGCATGTGATAATACCTGTGCCACATCCCTGCCATCCATACCATCGATGCAGGGACATGCAAATATGTGTCTGATGCACAGGGTGACTATATTACATTACATTACATGGCATTTTGTGGTGAGGTAGTGTTATGCAATGACAGGTGATGTATGCTGGCATGTGTCATGAGTACACATCAAAGTGTTTGTACCTTTCTTGCATGATGTTAGACTGGCGGTAGTGTTGCAGACTGACAGGTGTCTTTTAGAACTTTGTATGTTTCTGTTCAAGGGGTTTGAGTGGCTATGCTGTGGAGACTTGGCGGCAATAAAGAAGCTCAGGATGGCATGGCAGCAAAGCAGAAGTATGACATCAGCAATGTACGGCTGTATATGTGCATGGTTACCTAGGTGCATATGTGTAGAACAGTGTGTCAGGGAGAATAGGGGTGGACAGTGCAATCCTGCATATGTACCCTGTGACACTGCATGCTACCCTTGGTATGTGTCACCTGGGTGTTCTATATGGATAGCATTTATGCCTAGGTTGATGTGGGCTATTTAGGGCCAGCAGCTACTCACAGGACCTTAAAATGTATGTATTTCAGACCCTAAACAGAGGGCTACAAAGCCAAAGGAGGTGGAGTTTCAAGATTTAGCAAAGATATACACATCTCCAGGCTGGTCAAATGGCATGATGCTCAGAAGACACTCCAAGTGCAGTTAACTGTTGACAAAACACCTCTTCAAATCATAGCTAGCTACAGACCCCCAACCATGACTTAGGATGAACACTCCACCTATCTGGATTTGAATCCATCAAGAGTCCATCCTTTACCCTGATCCTGGGTGACTTTAACTACCCAACCATAGAGTGGAAGACCTATTCTAGCCCAAACATGAATGCCCAGAGATTCCTCAACTTCATCAATGCCAAAGCATTAGATCAGCTGGTTGACACCCCTACGAGAGGTGAGAATATCCTGGACCTTATCCAAGCCAACATATAATGTCATCCTCCTTGGTAAGATCCGACCATAAAGTGATCACTTTTGAAGTCACCATCTTCCCTGACCCCCACCCCTTGTCAGGTTCAAACAAAAAAACTTTTCCAAAGCTGACTACAATCTCCTCAGAGCAGGTATAAGCAGCTTCACAAACACCATCCCTTCAGTTGGAACTAGCACTAATGTCCAAGCCTACACCAAAAAGCTATATGAGCACCTACATAGCTGTATGGACTCAGCAATGTATGGACTCAGCAATATTTGACAGGACCAAATCATCTTCCTCAAGGAAGAGTAAACCTGTCTGGTGGACAGCAGTAATAAACAAAATAAGCAAACTCTATAATAAAAGGAAAAAAATTGCTGTCCAGGACCAAGAAGGAACAGGTGCCAAAATGGAAGCAATCACGCCTTTGTCTGAACAAACAAATAATGTCAATGATGAAATCCTCTAAGGCTAACTTCGAGTCCACATTGGCCACATCCACTAAGGACAATCACAAGACCTTCTTCACGTGTCCATGATCTCAAAGGTAACACTTAAATCAGCTCTGGAATGGTGGTCAATAACACCACATACACAAATACCATAGTTATAGCTAACCTGCTGGCAGACAGGTTCAGTTAAAACCTCACCCCCTTGTCTCTCCTATTAATAAACCAGGGCATCCCCACTACCTGTCCCCCTCCCCTCATCACCAGAGAGCAGGTCCTTAATGCCCTCTCAAAGGCAAAAACTACAGTCTCCATGGGACCCGATAACATCCCTGGCTGTATCCTACATGAACTCAGCCATGAGCTGTCAGCTCCATTAGACACCCTATTCAGCCAAAGCCTGAGCATCGGCTTCATCCCAGCTGAATGGTGGACAGCCACTGTCATTCCTCTACACAAAGGTGGAGTGTCCACTGACCCAGGCAATTATAGGCCCATCAGCCTAACTATCCTGATCTGCAAGGCCATAGAATGCATTATCATGGACCGTATAAACAAGGACATTGGCAACTGCCAAATGCTTGACCCCACACAGTTTGGTTTTGTGAAAGAGAGCTCATGCCTGTTAAACTTGGTTGACTTCTTCAAAACAGTCACCAAAGCCATGGATGAAGGGAAGATGAAGTACACCACCTTCGTTGACCTAGCCAAAGCCTTTGACACTATTCCCCACTCGGGCATAATAGATAAACTCTCCCAGCTAGGTTTCAATACATATGTTACCAGATGGATAGCTAACTGGCTCACTGATAGAACCCACTCAGTCAAAGTATGGGAAGCCATCTCTAGTAGTAGACCTGTAATGCGTGGTATACCCCAAGGATTGGCTTTGGGGCCTCTACTGTTTGGGATATACTTTTCTGAGGTGCACACAAAAAACAGTGGTCTTTGACTGACCAAGTTTGCAGATGACTGCAAGCTGGACACTGTCTTAAATTTCCCTAGTGATGTAAACATCCTCCAATAGGGCCTTACTCAAACTAATGACTTGTGTCAGATGCATGCCCTCAAACCGAATGCCAAGAAATGCATCATTATTCCCTTTGGGGAAAATGGCATCCCCACTAATTATCACATTAATAACAATGTGCTAAGCATGCAATCAGTTGTGAGAGAATTGAGCACCCAGGTTGACAGCAACCTCACTCTTTACCACCACTTTGCCTCCATTGTATGGACAGCTTTCTATATGGCCCACCTCATAAATAAGGGTATTTCATCCAGGAACAAGGAGGTCATAACATCTTTGTATGCCTCCCTTATCAGACCCATTATTGAGTACAATGCCTCCTTTGGTATGTACCTTGCCAAGCACATGCAGCAGTTGGAGAGACCACAGAGGTTCCTGATCAGGAAAATCCAGGGTCTCAAACATCTATCCTAAACAGATAGGTTAAAAGCCCTGTCCCTCTACTCAGTGTCATGCAGACTGCTCTGAGGTGACCTGTGTCTGGCATACAAGGCCATGATGGAGTTGTTGAATATCCGTAAGACAAACTCCACTTGACCAACCCACATGCAAGGCCTTAACCTGGTCTGTGACATTCTACTCAGAAACAAAAAAAAAGAAGGCAGGCAATGGTAGTTTTAATTGTTTATATAGAAAAAATAAGCACTTTCATCAAGTAACATATACTCAACTTCATTAAATAAAGGTTAAAATTATACAAACCATTTTATACAAAATTAAAACAATGTCACATGTTTAGTTCCCTCCCTTCTCCACCTATCAACTAATTACATCCAATTAATTATTTAAAGCTATATTTTCCATTAGGTTATGGAAGATAGGTTATGTTGATTACATTCATGACACAAAGTAACTTTGCATAAGCATTTGATATCTTTCAGCCAAAATTGATTATATTGTATATATTTTTATAAACTCATTAAAAACAGAAAATGGAAAGTAGGTAATGGTTTTGAAATTGAGAGGCCTTAAATGTTAACAACAAGTAGGGAATATGGTAACCATTACCTACTTTTCATTTTCTGGTTTTTATGAGTTTATAAAAACTTGCACACAGATAAGCAAAACAGGTACACTGCTGCCGAGGGATATATTTACGCAGACACACACACAGAATTGCCCTTTTTGAGATTAGAACCACTACCTGTCTAGTAGTACACACTACAGCACTATGTCCTTATTGCATGTGGCATGGAGCATATCTGTTTTGAGAGTTTCTGCCAGTGGTGTTAAGGTGAATGACATGAGATATATTTACATACACACACACACACACACACACACACACACACACACACACACACACACACACACACACACACACACACACACACAAAGAAAAAATTCTGCCTTATGTAGAAATATGAATACTGTAATCTTTAGGCAGAAATTGTTTTTATTTTTGGCTCTTCACTTGAAGAGCTGAGGGGATAGGGTGCTATATCAAGGACTGACACCAGGCATTAGATGAGCCTGATATGGATCTGTGCTCAAGGGATCTCACTCTCTTCTGCAAGATAAATAAAACATGTTGGAAGGACAGGTATGTTTCATGGCAAATTCTGTTTTTCTGGAACTGTCTTACCATACTGCACATAAAACAAAGCAGTTCTCTTATTCTATTCAACTGTAATTTGGATGAACAAATGGGTAACCAGAAATTCACTCCTTGCTTTGCACCCTTGTCCCTCATGGATGGGGCAACCTGTAAATGTCCCAACATTTCCTTGTTCTGCCCATCTCTGGGTTATTAATATACAAAATATAAGGCCTAAAAACTACCATGGGAATATAAGACTAGTCTTCCTTAGATCCTCACAGATCAATAGCTTAGTAAGTATCTCCAAACCTATGAACTATGTTTTCATGATGGGTGGGAGGTTGGCATAATGGTTTAGGTGTTTATCTTAAAGACACAAGGTACAGGGTTTGATTCTTTCATGGTGTAATTGACTAGGCTTAAAATAGCCCACAGACATCTATGCTGTCAGGGTTTAGGAGGCATCAATGACAGGAATCTTGTTTAGGTTTATAGAATTGAGCAGTGTCATATGTTTTAAATGGTACTCCTCTTTAGACAAATAAGGTCATGACAGATCTGGGAAATTATGTGAACATCTCTCTCCTTTTCTTATTTAATCATCTTGTTTCCACCAGTCAGAAAATCCTTCTGTCTCTCCCAGTTAATTTTCATAAGGATACCTGCAAGAGACAAAGACGTCATCCTACAACTTAGATGGCAGGACTCGTATCATTGAATACACTGCTCACTTTGGCATGTACAAATCAAAGCATATTACTCAGCACAAAAGACCCCAAAGATTTATAACCAACAACATTCAATTTTTTAATAAGAAACATATTTATTAAATTATCACTTATGACATAGACAATCATACATTTTTATAAATAGAAACAAACCATATTGACATAATCTCAGCTGTAAGCATTTTACATCACAAACCATATTGATATAATTTTAGCTGCAAACAATATACATCACTTATAATCTACCCAATCATTGTCAGTCAAACATTACATAACTCATTCAAATCCTGTGTTCTTTTAAACCTCATTCCTCCCTGTATGTGTTGTTCCCACAATTTTCATTTTTTCTATGTAGTTTGCTCCTACCCTTTTCTAAAGATCCCAGTTCCAGTTTTTATCTCTGTTACTACATTCACTACATCTAGTACAATTGGTTTAGATTTTGATTTCCATTTTTTAGTAATTGCTTTTTTGACAGCCACCATAATTATACTCAGCAAAGCCTTGCTATGCTATATCTAGGGAATTCTGATTCTGTATCATAGCTCAGAAAGAATAATTTCCCTAGTTAACATCAATTTGCTCACCCAGTATCTCTGACAGAGCAGTCTGCAAGGAATCTTTAAAGTCTGCCAAATCATTACACTCCCAGAAAATATGTTCCCAATTACTTCTTTCTTCCCCATCACACATCCAACATTTGCTGTCTACCTGAGGAAAAATTCTTTGGACTCTTCTTGGGGTATAAAAATATCTATGTAAACAGTACCAAGCAAAAATCCTAAATCTTCTAGATTTTGTACCATATTTGGGAGACATACATATATCCCCACTGTTTCTTTGTGAATTGTTTATCCAATTTCTCTTTCCAATCCTTTTTAACCTCCTGTGATTGATTCTTATAGTTATGTAATATTTTATATGCTTTACTAATTGCTCCTTTTTTACCGTCAGCTTCTGTTCTAGATTGTACTTAAAACTCTACCAGTGATTGTCTTTTGTTTAGGATCCCCATATTTCTTTCTTTTGGCCTATACTCCAATGTCAATCCTTGATAAATTGATAAATTCTTGGCATCTTCCCATTTTATTACATTCCTCTCTCTAGTTATTTGCTCCCAATACCTTGGTTTCTTTGCTAGTTTTCTCCAATAAATGACAGCTCCCTCTTGCATATTGTCTGTATCCCTAATTGTAGTCATCCCTATTAGAAGAATCTCCGTTCTTTATTCCCATGTTGGCTTAGTTCTTAGAGTATTTTCTGCTACTTTATGAATATAATATTCTGTATGATTATTATTATTCTCCTTAAAGGTCTGCATCCAAAATCCTAATCTTTCCTTGTTTCTTGAGCTTCCTCCCTATTTTATCATCATCAATTTCCACATTGAAGTATAGGTTTCTGCTTGTGCGATGTATAGGAGTCTTAACTGTGTAGCTCTGAAATGCCCCTTCAAATCGAGTAATCCAAATCCACCTTATTTTGGAAGAATCAGCTTATCCCACTTGACTCTTGCCATCTTCCCCTCCCAAATAAGATCCTTCAGCTCTTTATTAATTGCTGTCCACAACTTTTCCTCTGGTTGATAAAAT
The DNA here is from genome assembly GCF_019279795.1 of Protopterus annectens. Taxonomy (NCBI): domain Eukaryota; kingdom Metazoa; phylum Chordata; order Ceratodontiformes; family Protopteridae; genus Protopterus; species Protopterus annectens. The sequence goes on from NC_056727.1 coordinate 401,574,081, forward strand.
ATGCCTGACCTGTGTATAAGACTAAAGGGACTAAAACAGTTCAACTGCTTGCATGTTACTATACATATTCATATAACAAAGCTTCCAATTTCTCAGTTTTTGTATTACCTTTTGTTTAGTCTTTTCCCACATATCCCGAGCTACCACACTGGAATCATTTTTAATCCGTACTCCTAAATACTTCATTTTATCATGTCCCCATAAATATGGATATTACTGCATCAATTCTTGTGTGGGCACATCATTTATTGCTATTGTTTTTGTTTTAGCTTCATTAATTTTGTATCCCAAAAATATATGAAACTGTCTCAAAATGTTACACAGCACTGTATCGTCCTTTTCTGGTTTTATCAGGCATAAAATAATATTAACTGCAAATAGATCCAACTTTTCTTAACTACCATATCAATTATATCCTTGAATTTCTGTGTTCCTTATTTTCTTTGCCAATAGTTCTAAATATAATGCAAATAAGAAATGGAAAAGAGGACACACCTGCCTGGTTCCTCTGCTCATAGGTTCAGAGGTTGGTACTGAGCTATCTGTTCGAAGGCATATATTAGCCCAGCCACGTTGTGCAGTATTCACCACCCCTTTAGTTGTTCACTAGACCCTTGTACTAGCAGCTAGTATCCCTGGTCCCTATCTAGTAGTGCTGTTGGTGTGATCCCTGGTGTGAACTTTCTGTTAAATATAGAATGAAGTAACAGTCAAAAGTATTTATGTGTTTTTGACTGTGAACTTTCTGTTACCCATCCACTCATCAAGGTTCCTCTTGAAGAGTGATAGTGAGGGGCTCTGTCTTATGTATTTCTGCTCAAGCAGAAATTATCAGAGAGTAACCCAACCACTTTAATTTTCATGGCTCCCTCATATATCCTCCTAATCAACCTTATACCTTTTATCAGGGAAATGCAAATGATTCCATTGCCCTGCTCATAAAGTCCCAGCTTACTCTGTCAAATTTTTTCTGTGCATCAAGATCCACAAACAGCGGTATTTTCTTATATTCTGCTTCCCTCTGGGTCATCAATGCTGTATTAATGTTGGCAGATATTTGCCTCCCCTCCACAAAAGCACATTGATCCATAACTATCTATTTTGGCATCACTTTTGTTCTTTTAGCCATTATAGACATAAGCACTTTATAATCATGGTTTAATATTGATGTGGGCCTTTATGAAGCTGGATCTGATGGATCAAGAACATTCAAAATATTAAATCCTTTGACAATCCTAATAAATTAACACAGCTTTTCTTATGCTCTGGAGCTTACTCTCAGATGAGGTGACAAATGTGTATTTCAAGCCATAAAAAAATCCAGTCCTATCTGACCTTCTATTTCTTCCCAAAACAAGTGGCTCTACAAGTACCTGCATGACAGACATAAATATATACCAACAAATAAATAAGACACACTTGAGGGACAGGTTACTAGTTTAATTCATTTCCAGTCTATGGATTAAGTTACCATAACATGTCAAATGAAATGCCACTCTATCTTTAAATGTAGTCTCGATGACTGGATTGGTAGATACAAATTTACACCAAGGTTATCACATACACTCCTGCTTTCTTTGGGAAATAAGGACTAAAAAATGATTTGAAAAGGGTGGCAAGAACTTTTAACTGAGTCTACTTAAAGGTATGTAGGGCAAGGCATCTTATGGTCCCTGTGACCACCTGCTAAGTATTATTCTTATATTCCTTTTTTCATGTTGACATAAGAATGGTTTGGATTTGTCAGGTTGGCAGATGTAAGAGACTGACTTGCATAAAACATTTTCGCCAATATGTGGAAGCCCTGTGGGGAGTGGTGCAGACCATACCTAGAGAAGGAGGTCAGACTATCAACTATCTTACACCCAGCTGACATATGTTGGATCTCCTTGGAGTGACCTCAGCAAATGAGTCATTTGTTAAAGTCAGTTATCTTTTGTTTGTATTGTGGCATCATTCTTAATCATTGCAATACATTGCTTAAAACTAGTTTTCAGCCAGCATCAGTAGAATATTTAAAAGTGTTCAACCATCTCCCTCTTCATAGCACAGATAACTGCAATACAGATGTTTCACATCCAATGCCCATGGCATTTCCATATATTAGGAGATGGGAATTGAGTACTCCAGTGATATTGCAAGTTTTGACACCCAAGAAGCTGCTATCAACTTATACTTGATCAGCCTGGAAAGTGCTGTGCAGTATGCCTCATTATATAGTCACCTGTACTTAAGACATTGTTATTTGGAGTGTCAGCATCTGGTGGCTTAAAAAGGTTGGGCATACCAACTGAGTGACCCATATTTGTTGGGGCATTGTCATATGAAGTCTCTATTAGTTCAGCAAAAAATCAGTTAAGTGAACAGCATTTTCAGTGCACTTACTTCGAACATACCATTCATCGAACTGTTCATACTGACATCGCAATACAGTGAAGATCAGGAAATTTGCCCTTTCCCCACTGTAGTGTTTTCTCAAAGTTGGTATATATAATTAGCGGGGTGTGTGGGGAATTTGATGACTGGCATTTCCGATTAAATGCCATTCACTGAAATGATAGTTCGATGTAGTGATTTAGACCCTTCATATGTACTGTAGCTGCAGTATTTGTATGAGGTTGAATGTAGTAATACAGTGCTAAGGCGGTCCTTGAGGTTTTAGTAGGGAATATTTTTAGTACCTTAACATATGCAAGTATAATGCTAGTGCCGTGTTGCTGAGGTGCTGTGGGTGTGTGATGTCTGATACTTGTATGGTTGGAGAAGTTTTCCTCCACTTTAAGGAAGTATTTGTTCCTCTCACATACAGAATCAGTGCTTAACAACAATAGTGGGTTGTGACTGTGTATAACGCATTTCCTGCATTGCCTCAAGGAACCTAATGCTAATAGGCTGGTAGTTGATGAGGTGAGGGCTAACAGACACATGCAACTAGAATAGAATGGAGCAATAAGACTGATGGCTACTGGGTCAAAAGTATTTTGCACAATAATCAAGGACCGGTTTTGTTGAGCTGACTACTATCTTGCTCATTTTGGAAGGAAGAAACTATGAAAGTGCGGATCTAGAGTTTATTCACCTTTACTTGCAGGAAATCTTTACATGATGTTATGACAGTGAGGTTCTACAGTTCTGTCAGTTTCAGCTGTGGATTATTTACAGCTAAGCACACAGCAGTAATATCTGAGAAAGACTATTTGTAAAGCTTCAAAGGGCAAAATTTAACTAAGATGATCCTGGCTATTATCTAGTATGGGTTACAGAGGTTCTTTGTATATCCCAGAATGGTGTAGCTGAGCTCAGACAAGGGAAAAACCACACAATGCTGCAAAAAATATAGTCAAACATAAAAGAGCCACAATCAGTTGGAACACTCTTTGTTAGGAAACTGTAGCAAATGCATGAACAGGATCTCTCACAAGTTAAAAATGAAGATGTTCAGGAGGTCTATAAAATACAAATAAAATACTTTAGCAAGCAACACGTGCAACATTCAGTGCAAAAATAATGCCTTCCCTGCTGGAAGTGGGTTTAGTAGAAAAACAGCTGAGGCATGAAACAAGGAGCAGGTCCAGTCAGAAAAGGGCAAAGAAATACAATGTTACCAGCAATAAACTAAACAGAAAAGCAGCATAACTCTTCATACCACTCAGTGCTAGCAAGCTACAGCAAATAAATGGGCTTTTCCTGTGGTGCTTGTGGTTAGTACTGTGTTCTCTAGATTGTGAAACAAGATAGGTAGGAGGTTCAGATCTCACAGTTGTGAACTTGTGTGTGTGGCTTCAATGTCGGTTATGTATGACTTCCTGAACAGATGTGCTGTATCTACTCCATTCAGGGGAAGAATTTAACCTGGGAGAGGATTCTCACATCCCCTTATGGTGTCGGGGGTTGGTGTAATGGTTAAGGTGTTTACTTCATAGACAAGATATATAGGATTTGATTTTTGTTAAGAAAAATTGGCTAGGTTTAGAAATGGTTCACAAGGGTCACTTGCCTAGTACTTATCTACGAACAGAATACTGCATATTTCCCCTTTCAAAAGTTAAAATGCAGACTACTCAAGAGATAGTCAAAGCACAAACAAAATGCTTCAGTCAGCAACGCAGGTACCACAGTCAGTTCAAAAGTGCTCAGATATAACTAAGTCACTTCCCTAGTGGTAGCAAGTTCAGGGGTAGTCCAAATCAGCAATAAACATTTCAGTTATGCAACAAGGCAGAACTCTACCTGAAAAAGGGTAAAGGTATGTAACACTGCCAAAAATAAATCAAACACAAAATTGCCACAACAAAAAGGGACACAGTGTAAGCATCTAAATTAACTGAGCACATAATTTATCTTGTACCTCAGCACTTTAACTGGCTGGTGCTACCTAATATTTTAACCTACAATCATATTAGAACTGCTAACAACATCCTCTATTGCCCAGATAGATGCCCTGTCACCAGCCCGTTATTAATAAAGCAGTTCTGCCTTTGTACTAATCCCATCCTTATGCAATAAACTCAAACAAATGTTATGACTTTCTTGTTCTTAATATCCTTTGTGTAGGTCTTAAGTTAATATCTGTTTGGATAAAATACTCATATGGCCATGTGCTGTCTTTGTACTAAAATTACAATATGACTATATACATGCACTGTAAAATGATATTGAGTGTTTTCTAGATGTGTGTGACCTTAACATGCTGTAAGTACTACAAAGTATACTTAGCATGGTGATCACCTGTTAAAATATGTATGTACTATAGTGTTATGCAATATATTGTATTGGCAGGCATGCTAACTGACTGCAAATGTATGTAATGTGCAGCCTATCTCACCAGTCATTCACTGAAAAGGGACTTTGCTCAGTTGGACTTTCCTGGTAATCAAAGCCAAATAAATACAATTTAAGAAATGCACAAAGAGAACTCTGCAGATTCCATTTCTGCAATACGTTAAAATATAGACTATTTCACTGGATTGCCAACTGACTAACAGATACAATGTAGATAATTAAAACAGGGCAAGTTAACTCCACAAAGAGACCAGTCATCAGTGGAGTCCTCCAGGGTTCTGTGCTGGGACATCTGTCTGGCATCTACTTTTCTGAAACAAAAGCCTCTATTTCTATCTGAAAGTGTAAGCATGCCTATGCCAGGCCAGCATTCAACAAACATTTTGTCCTGTCAAAGATGCAGATAGAGGGTACTTCACAATCTTTGGCACTAGTTTAATGCTGACTTACAAATCCCTGCTAATAGCATCTCTTGCTTTTCTTTTAATAAATATCAGTACTATGGCTGTAGCCCATTCTCTCTGCATTACTTTACTTTAGACATCATCCCAACATTTTCCAGGTTCTATAATTCCATTTATGGCTTTGATCAAAGAGCAGAACCTGCCACACTGGCTACGTGAAATTGTGGGCTAGTAGTAGGGTCTAATACAGTTGTCTTTATTCCTTCAATGTTCTTGTTTCCTTACAAAATACTTGATTGGCAACTGTTAATAATATGACAACATTGTACCTAGTGCATGTATGTTATTGCCCTTGGCTGCCATCTATATTTTCTCGATATTGTCCTGATTCAATAATACTAATAATAATAAAATAATGACACTGATTCAAAACATATCACCCTTGTACTTTAGCATAAAACACTGTAAGGGAGTAAAAACTATAACTGTTAAAAATAAGTTTAAATAAAAAATAGCTCCCCAACATGTACAGGCACTTTGCCCTGAACATACACCTTTCAGATATTTTCACCAAAGAAACTTTAAGTTCATTAAGATTTAAAATCTGAAACTTTAAAATATACAAATTTACTTTTCACTCTTGGTTTAACATTCTTGCCCAGAATAATTAAATTATTTATCGGTCATTTTTTTAAATGATTCAGTGCTGAACAGATATTTATGTCATAAACCTACATTATTTCATTCACAAGGGATGAGAATATGGATTAAGAATAACCAATGTGTTATATAATTTGATCAGCCTGATATGTATAATAATAAAGGTATTTTCCCAAGTGGTGGCTGTTCCAGTTCCTGGTTTACATGTTTAATGCCTCAACCCTTGGATTCTGAACCATCAATTATGTGGCTGCACAGTATCCATCTCTTGCAGAGGTTGCACAACATGACACAAAGATAATTAACAATGTAGTAAGAGGTAATGAGTGTGACCGTGAGTACTAAGTTAAGGAAGAAACTGAAAAAAAATGACCTGACTGCCAAACTGCAGCATGCCACAATGATGTTCATGTGGCACATAAGTCTCAGTAGCATGCATGTAACATACTTGTGCCTAAATATGTCTGCACATATACAGGTGTGCTACTATGAGGACTGCTGAAAGCCATACTAAAAGCCTCAAAGCAAAGTGCCTACCAATCTTTTTCCTTATAAATGGTGAAGAAATAGGTGTATATGACTGTCAGAAAAGAGGAAAAACAACAGGATTACATAGGACACAGTGAAAGAAAGACTGAGTTGGTTGTGGGTGTGAAAATGTATTTATTTATTTATTTTTTGTGGAACAAGTGCCCATTTTTTAAGAAAGTTAGAGACTGAAAGGAAGAAAGGGAAGGGTGTGAGCAGGAAAGATGGCATAGGGATGGTAGCAAGCAGGCAAATACAGAACATGGACAATAACTAACAATGAGGTTCTGACACAAAGGGGGAAGCACAATGGAGAGACATGACAGAGGGAGGACATTAGGTGATTGGGAGGGAACTGAAACACTTGGAAAGGGAACACCATGGTGAGCGATAGGGTGCAGCTCTTCTTCACACTGCCCAGTGCTCACCCAGACAGAGGTCATTCCCCATCATGACTGCTGTCTCCACTGGGTCCTGCCTCTGTTGACATGCTAGGAAGGATCAGGCAGCAGTGTGACTCAGGCAGTTGCACAAGGGTGTTCTCAAGGTGGCCATTGTGGATGCCAGGCCAACGATCCACCATCACCATCACCACTTCCTGAAAATTCCATTTGGTAACATAGTGGGATCTGCTGGCAGTGTCCTCAGAAGGTGCGAAAACACTGTCCCATTACAGACCACCGGAGGCCACTATGGAACCCCCTGGGTCACCACCCATGGAATGACATATAGATGCAGCCCTAGAAATGGCTGAAAATCCATTAATTAAAAAAAAAAAGCAGTGCAAGTCAGTTTTGTGCTGACTGCTGACACACTACAGACATAGATGTGGCTGACACTGTGTAAAATAGTAACATAAATAGAGAAAAATAAAACAACAATTGTCAAATAAATATATAAAGGAAGGACAGCAAGAAAGAGAAACACAACAGAAAAAGACAGTAGTTATCAGGTCCTTTTATGAATTTCAAAGCTAAAAGTAGCTACAGAAATACAAAACTTTTGTTAGGTATACAGTTGTAAGTTGGAGGATATGTCTGACCAAGTGGACTGCCTAAGGTGCAGTTACAGGAAATGAGTCTTAAGGGCACTAGAGCCATGGATATTACTCATGCCTCCCTGTTTGTATGTGGGAATACAAGGTAGCTGACATGCTGGTGGACAGCATAAGCTTTGCTCTTGAAGTGAATTTCTTGACATCCATCTCTCGAGCACATGATAAGCTGGTTATGATCAGGGGACCAATCATAATCCTCTGTGTGGTATAGGGAGTGCCATGATTATGCTCCAAAACTGGGAAGAATGTAACTTTTCATGAAAGGTGATTAACAAAGTTTTGTTATGCATCTTTCAGTGCTGTTAAACTCTAGTTTTACACTAGACTGTAACAGCAGCCCCATAGAACATTAGCCAAAACTCTTATTCAATTTGCTGTCAAAATAAGTAAATAAAGGAATGACTGAATGAATTCATGTATAAAATTATGGCAGGGTAAAATATGCCTGCAGTGGATGAAGGCATGGAATGTAAGCGGTCCTGGGTTCAGTTCTCAGATAAGAGTTTTCCTTTCCTCTAGAGTTGTTAATACACTGCTTTGTACTGCACTGGATGCTTGTAGGTTTAAAGTCACCTTCATGGCGGTTTCCTAGTTGAAAGGAAAAAATGCTGTTGTACTACACCAGGTGCCTAACTGTCCAGAGACTCCCTGTTTGTCTTTTGTCATTGACAACCCCATGGAGTATGGGGTTTCATCCCCTGATAAGGGCTAGAGTTTTCCTTTGCTGTTCAGTTGTTAGTGCAATAGTAAGGTAATGGTTTATACTTCACTGTACTCTTAGTTCTTTCTTTTGTTATTCCTTACTGTTTTGTATTCAATTTCATCTATGTATAGAAGTTATAGATTTTATTCATACATGCTGGATGTCACAGACATCCGTAGTTAAGTGTCAGGCAACTGCTATTTTTCATGGATGTTCTATATAGCCAGGGTATGTGATGCACTTTAAACAGTACTGTTTTCACTTGTAACTATATCTCCTATGAGTCTGAAAATGAGTTACATTCTGGCCGGTACCCAGATTCATGTATCATCGACTTGTTTCAGAATCCTTTCTTTTCCTTATTTCATTCCTGATTGTAATCCGTGTTAAAACATCGTGTTAAACACAGCACTAAATAAAACATTCTCAAGATCTCCATTCTGTAGATCATTAAGCCTCCTACCACAAGCATCTTTATGTTGTTTATTTGCGGTACTTTAGCCTGTCAACCAAATCTGTATCACACCAGAATTTCAAGATAGGCATACATACTACTTATTATATTTTCCTTTCTTCAGTGTTTACAGCTTAAGTAGCCTTGTCTACCACCAAAACTGTTGGTGAGTTTCATACCTCTCACCTGTACAGATTTTCACAGAATGTCCAGATTTTCCCTCATGTTTTTGGTCTGTTTTTCATAAAATTGTGGTTTTCAGACAAATCACTGGCACATCATCAAGGAATGAAGTCCTACAATAATGACAGACATCTGAGTTTCAGACTTCATTCCTTTCAGAAAATTCATGTTAATGCAAAACATGTTACTCTGTCAACTTTCTAGGTTTGTAAGAGGATTATTTAAAAAGTATCCCTATTTTGGGCCTTTGTCCCCCCATTATTTATGGCTTTGTCCAAATTTCTTGCTCTAAGAAATTGAAAGGTATAGTGAGTTAACATTTTGGGTAAGGGTGCAGTGTGCGAAAAGCTTTTATGATTTTTGCTGATTACCACATCTTGGTAAGCACTGTAGTTCTCTTGATCTTCATGTGTCATTAATATATAAGGAAATGGACACCAAGATGCTGGAAGGAATACAAAAGAAAGTTATTAGAAAGATCCATGGGATATAGGGGAAGGTATATGAAGATAGGTTGGAGGAACTAGATCTTTTCTCACATAAGACCAGATAATTGTTGGAAGGTGGTGTTGCACAAGCTCATCTAAGTGAGATGTATGTTGGCCAAGCCGAACAGGAAGGACAGAGAGAGAGGAAGGATATAGGCAACTGATTTTAGGGATTAACTACTCCTTAGGTTTCAAAAAATATTTTTCTGCACAGAGAGTTGTATACCCATGGAATGGGCATGGGTGTTAGAGATGGAATCCATAGAGGCCATTATCGGTTGGGGGGGGTAAGGGGGCAGGGGAAGGTAGGGGTTGAGGGGTGGTAGAATGCTAAATGTACTTAAAAGGTCAGATTAACTAAGTTTATTGTCTCCTGCCTGCAATACAATGTTGTATAACATCTTTGGTGCCATGTCTCTGTTACCTTGTCATAATTCACTTTGAGATGATCTGGCTACAGTTCTTGGAAGTTTGGATGATCTAGTTTATAGTTCTAAAATCCTCTATTAATTCATACTATGTTTATCATATATTTCTGCAAATATGGCCTATTTGTTTTCTCCTTCTTTTAGAAAATAGATCAAGCAGTAAATATCCGATTCATAAGATGCTGTAGAAATGTTATATGATACTTCTGCTTGACCTGATGACTGTAGTCTATTGTACCTTATATTTCATTAAAGAATTAAACAGTAAATGGCTTCATTAAAGAATGAAACAGTAAATGGCTTTGTTATAAGTAAAGGTTTCATGATATTTGTTAGTGTTTCTTAAATGATTTAATAGCAAATTTTCTGGAGTGATGTATCATGTATGTTTTAACGACGTGATGCCATCAAACACAGCTATACCAGAAATGAGCAGTGTTGTATCAGAAATTCAGAACCTGACAGTATGAGTCCTAAAGTTATGAAACTTTAAATGTGATGCAAGGGATATAACAACAAATTTCAAATATCACTGTTACTTGTTAAAAGTGCTTTTCAGGATACAACTCCTCCAGCAACCCTATCTCTGCTGCTTTTATACAGTAACTACAGAATTGCCATACCTTGTAGAAAACTATATTCTCCAAGACTTAGCATGTATTTCTCTGTTATACCTCTCAACCTGTCAACACAAGAAATCTTGACATAGTCAAAAAAAATGGGGGGACAAAAGTACAAAAACAGGGACAGATTTTAAATATTGGGCTCGTATAAACTTAGAAAGCTGTTAGAATGACAACTTTTACATTATTGTATATTTTCTGAAGGATATGAAGTCTGAAACTCAAATGCCTGGTATTATTTAGTGACTTCAATCCTCAGTAATTTGCCAGAATGACACAAATTTTATGAGGCACAGACCAAAAATAAGCTGCAAAAATATACAAATTCTACAAAATCTGTACAGTTGAGAGGTATGTTCTCTATAATTTCACTAAAATTTTCTCAGTTCTGAGGACTGTACTTACGTTCTCAAACTTATGATGGGAACCTGAGGTTAGCTAGTATAATAAATTAAATCGCTGGGAATAATAATCGACCAACAGTTAATAGTCGGGAATGACATCCAATAGATAGTTCAAAACAGCTGTAAACTAGGACTTGTTTACAAGGCCAAACCTTTCCAAACAGACCAAGCATGTAACATCATAACTTTCCTTTCTTCTCCCAAATCTGTCTTGTACTTTATCAGTCTTCACTAACCTATAGTCTTGTAAGCTAGCTAAACTGGAGCAAAGTTCTAATAGAATTATAAAGTTTGCAAGTAACTATATCAGTGAAACACATTACTGTCTTGCACTAACCATGGGATTCATGACCATCATATCGTACAGAGATGTCAAAGTCTTCCACAAACTATATTATTCTGTGCTAACATTTAATACTGTGATTTACAGATGCCAGTCAAGGTCATGAATGCAGTACAAAAGACCATGTCAGTGAATTGCATACTGTGTTCTGCCATCCCTCCTCCACTTAATTGTCATTATCATTAAATACAAATTAACTAAAGCTTGAACACATTCCTATGTGGGGCAGACACTGATAGCGTGAAAGAGTTTTGTGAACATTTACCTCTGTTTTTTGCATACTCTTTGTTTCTGATATGCATTGTAACTTTTCACTATTTATGGACCAACTTACTGGGACTCCATACTGACTTACATTCTTAACAATTCCTCCCTTATTCACCTGTGCTGTTACCTTAGATCAGGTGACGTAGACATAAACATAATGAATGTGGAATAGAATCCAAAGTTGATATTTAGCAAACATGGACTATCAATGAGACTGCCAAAGACTTGGTGGGGATGGTACAAATGGACAGTCAAGAATGATTAATAAAAATGTTAGAATCATTGGCCATTCATGCATACCATGCCTCATTTGCATACCACTCATCATGATAGGATGTGGTATTTGCATTGCACCTAACAGCAGAAACACTGCCATTTCACAGTGTGAGAGGGTTAAGATGGGTAGTAGCAGGTTACAATGCACCACAAGAGGTTTAAGTAAACAATTTCTTTCAGTAAAATAAAATGTTTTCTTTGGTGGTTTCTTTACCCGTCACTGATGTTGTTGCCCACAAATGCAGTGCTAAGAAACATGAATGTCACTTGATGTATTATTACAGCAGCCAGGCATACTTGGTTCTTTCCATGCAAGTGATGTAGTTACAGCAATCTGGTACTCAGCTGCAGTAGGTTATTGGAATTGTAGACAATGTTTTGGGGGTTATTTGTGTTGGTATGCTATGCACGGCAATGTAATAAGATAACCCTATGTACAGGGACTCAACCCCTTGTGTTGCAGTACTCATGAACCACAAATAGCTTTAGTATGTTTTTTTTCTGTATTCTAGCCCTACTTCATGGCATGCAGTGTTTATAAATAGTGCTTTTAGCCCCTTAACTGGTTGGTGCTACCCGATCTATTGACCTAGTATCAAATTAAATCTGCCCACAGTACCCTCTGCAGTCTAGAAAAAGGCTTTACCAGCAGACAGTTGCTAAACAGGAACATGCCCCAAAGAGAAGTGTGTTTGTTATACTAACATATAACATTTATATTTAAAACTGAAAATTATAATGGCAAATGTCTACACACTGCATGCAGTGACAAACTTTGGAATTTTTAAGCAAATGTCAAAAAAAAAAAAAAAACTTTCTGCAACTTATTTTACTTAGTATTTGTTAACCAGGTTAATTCCACTGGGCTAGTAGCTTCTTTTCAGGGGGACCTGAGGTGGTATTCATACTTCTTGGAGAAATTTGGTTGTGGGATACCAGAGATGGTATTCATAATGTTGTGCCTTTCGACTTTTCATGGTTAGGGGTCGCCACAGCAGAAATCTGGTCCGCTAATGATTGGCAGTAGATTTTTATGTGCTGAGTTGCCGGCTCTGATGCACAACCTTCAATGAAGGTACACCCATTCACGCATGTCTCCACACAGAAGACGCTCTAGCTGAGAATCGAACAGGACAACGTCTTACTGTGAGGTGACAATGCTACCGCAGCACCACCACTGCAGTTAGAGATGGTATTCATAATAATAGGGGAAATTTAGTCTGGGTAGATTTAAGGTGGTGCTCATAATACCAAGAAATAATAGTCAGTGGAACTTTAATGAAAACTTGGCTAGGGCATTGGGGAGCTTCCCTTACTCATTACAGAATGGTATTCGCGGGTCTACTAGCCATGAACACGTGTGCACATCCTGTTCCTGGTGCAGTGGGGCTGTGAAGATGGTGCATAGCATGGAGAGAGAAAGATAGAAGGAGCACAGGTAAATGCCAGCTCGCAGGGAGATGCTTGCAGAGATTCACAGTTCTCTTTGAAGAGAATCTGTTTGCCAAATTGGAGAAGATAGCAAGGGAAGAGTGTGTTGTTAGAATCCTCCATTGGGGAGGGTTGTGGGATGATATATTACAAGATATGTTGAACTAGAGTGAACCAGAGAATGGAGGAGACATTTCCTATGGAGAACAGAAAAAAAAATGTAATATGAGACAGTTGGAAGCAGCACTGGGCAAAAAGAAAAAAAGATGATAGCATGTAAAAGAAGTTTGTGGTAAGCATATAAATTAAAATTACTAATGAATTGGACAGATATGAGGTTTGAGACACTATAATTCTACCTTTGAGCATGAACATCCAAGAGGTAAGAGCTTTCACTTTAATAAATAAAAAAACATTTTGTAGCATAAGTTTTAGACTGTTCATGGAATGGAAAAAAAATTATATGAGTATGGAAAGAGACAGAATGATAATTCTTGGAACAGTTGTCATAAAACCTTTTTTTTCCAAGAAACAATAACAAAAAAATACATATATAGTTTTGAACAGAAACAGAAAGAGAGACTTTGCAAAGACATTTAAAAGGTATTTGCAAAGAAGTGATGGACATTTCAAAGGATTATGGCAATATTGGCTTATGGACAGGGAGATGGGATTGCAATGTTGTTTTGAAAATGGAAATGGAAAAAAAATTGTGCACATTTCAAGTATTAAAGATCAGTTGACATAATGATTCAGGTCTTTGCCTCCAATGCACAAGGTACAAGGTTTCATCCTCACCTCTGGTCAATGCCTGTTTCAAGTTTGCATGTTCTCCCTCTGCCTCTGTGGGGTTATTCCCACTTCTGAAAAACATGCTGAGTGCTCTCATCTCAAGGTCATCAATGAATGGAGCTGTGGGCGCATCACAGACTATACATGTTGCCCTATAGGGAAGAGTTGTTCAGAACAGGATATGTGGACTGCCTGGATGACAAATGGCTTGACAGTAGCCAACACATGGTTCAGAAGGAGAGACAGTCACATGATCACATACAAAAACGGCCAACATGCAACTCAGATAGGCTTTTTCCTAATAAAGAAAAGGCACTGGCATAGAATCAGTGATTGCAAAGTCAACCCCATGAAATAGTTGGCCTGCAGCATAAACCACTGGTTGCCACAATCAGCTGCAAGTAATAGTCAGAGAAGGCTCTAAAGTCAAAAGAAATCAGGCTGAAGACCTGGAAGTTGAGTAGAGATAAAAATGTTCAAGGAATTAGTCAGGGCTCTATCACCACAAGAAGAGGATGAAATAGGTGGAGATGAGGAAGAATAGCAGCACCTCAAAACAGCATGTGCGAGGACTACAGAACAGATATCTGGCTGAACCAGATATGGAAATAAGGTATGTAAATGGTGGTGGAATGCAGAAGTCCAGGAAGTCATCAAAAGAAAGAAAGAGTACAGGAAAAAGTGTGAGATAGAAAACACAGACCAGGCTAGGAAGGAATGCTGGTTGTCTAACAAAGAAGCTAAGAAAGAAGTTGCAATAGCAATGAATAAGACACCAGAGGCACTCTACCAGCTTATGGAAAGGAATTTGGCAGATGGCACAAAGAAACTATGTCAGGTTATAAGGCAAAAACAGAAAGATAAACAAGATAGTTAGAAATCCTTCAAAAGGGATGCCAGCAACAACCTGCTCACTAGTCCACAAGACATTAAAGGCAGATGGAAGGGATATTTCCAGTGGCTCCTGAATGATGATAACCCCACAGAAGCTGTACTGCTCCAGAAAAAACCTACAATGAGAGAAGAAGAGGAGCTCACCATAGAAGAAGTAGGAATAGCACTTAAGAAAATGAAGTCAGGGAAAGCAGCAAGCTCAGATGAGGTCACAGCAGATATGATAAAGATGCTGGGTGAGATATGGGAGAAGTGGTTCCTGAGGATACTTATGGCAGTTTGGAGGGAAAGGCATATTCCAGAAGACTGGAGAATAAGCATTCTCATGCCAGTATACAAGAAGAAAGGAGAAATCCACAACTGTGGGCAGTACAGAGGTATCAAACTCCTGTCACCTTGCATGAAAGTTCTAGAGAGTGTGATTCATAAATGGATATGCAGAGTAGTAGAAAGTAAGATGGGGAAAGAGCAGTTCAGATTCAGATCAGGATGCAGCACAACTGACCCAATATTTGCAGTGAGACAGATAGTTAAGAAGAAGATACAGGTGAGGAAAGAGTCCAACTGGCATTCCTAGACTTGGAGAAAGCATAAGAGAAGGTCCTAAGAAAGCTGTTTTGGGAGATGGTTGAAAGTCCCAGAAACATTGGTAGAATTAGTGCAGGCTATGTACAAGGACCCAATGACTCAAGTAGGATCAGTGTTCAGTCTCACAGATGGGCTCCCAGGGGGAGTGGGTGTGCACCAGGCTGTGGCTTTGAGCCTACTGCTGTTTCATACTAGTGGTGGATTACATTAGTAAATAGGTCAGAAGGGACAGGTCAATATTGCTGCTGTATGCAGACAAAGTGTGATTATAGGCAGACTCTGAGCAAAAACTTCAGCAAGGGGTAGGGGAATGAAATGCAAAACTGAAAGCACATGGGATGAAACTAAGTACAGATAAGACAGTGGTAATGGCAGCCATTTGGGGAATATAGAAGAAGCTGAGAATTGAGGTAATAGGAAAGATAGTAAAACAGGTTAATAGCTTCAAGTATCTGGTAGGGGTGGTTGATGAGTAGGGAAGTCTGAATAAAGGGGTCAATGCTAGAATCAGAGGGGCTGCAGCCAACTGGCATGTAGTATCAGGTATAGTGTATGACAAAAGAATGCCAAAGAAGCTGAAACTTATGGTGTACAAAACAGTGGTGTGACCAGTACTACTGCATGGTACAGAAACCTGGGCAGTAAAGGCAGAGCAGATGAGAAAGCTAGAGGTGATGGAAATAAAGTGCCTGAGAAGGGTGGTAGGATGCACACTGTGGGACAGATGAAGAAATGAGGACATAAGAGCAGAAGCCAAAGTAGCTCCAATTGCAGAAAAAAATCAAAGAAAACAAATTACAGTGGTTTGGGAACATGTGCAGAAAAGCAGAAGACAATCTGGTGAAGATGATTTGGGGCAGACAGGAAGAAGGTAAGAGGAAATGAAGGCATCCAGCAAAGAGGTGGATGGATTGTGTGAGAGAAGACCTGCAACAGTCAGGCATGAGTGTTGAAGAAGGCAGGGTTGTAGCATTGAATTTAGAAAGATGGCGACAGTTAACTCAACACCCCAACCCCACGTAGAAAAATGGAAAAAAAGGAGTTGATGATGATGATGATGATGCTAAGTGTTATAAATATGGATGGCAATAGAAGTGTTGCAAAATACTGGGGACAGCCAAAAACATTCTTTTTTTTTTTTGCAGGAAAAAAGGCCATCTTCTGTACAATTGTGATAAAAAGAAATGCTATATATATGGGAAAACAGGATATGATGCAAAGAATTGTGAACTATATTGTTATAAATAACAAACTGGGCATTTATGGATGGACTATAAAAAAGAGCTTAATGATAGTGAAAAAAGGGGAGGATATAGAACAAAATGAAAAAGAACTAGAAACTGAAATTGAAGATAATTTAGAAAAAGAAAAGGATAAAAATAAATAAACAGATGCAGAGGAGATAGAGAAAGATTCAGAAACCAGTGATGAAAATATAAACTGGAATGTAGTGAAAGGAAAAAAGAATTCTATTGCAAAAGGAGTGAAAGGTAAGTAAAGGATGTTTAAAGGAATAAATTTAAAACAAAGAAGAAAGGACAAGGGTAATAGGTAATGTAACTTAGGAAGGGTGAATGATTTCCTTTAAATTAAGGAAAAGAGAAAGTAATAATTTAAGAATTATTTTGGTAAATGTAAAGAGTATAAAAATATTGTAAGAGGGACAGGAATTCTAGAATGGTGTAATAAATGTGATGTAGAAATAATTGTAGTAGAAGACATAAGATGCTAAACAAATGAAGAAAGATTGCAAATATAAAAAAATATGGGATGAAAATATAACATGGAACCAAAAAAAAAAAAAAAAAAAAAAAAAGCAGCAGGTCTGCAGAGACTCCAACCAGTCACAAACTCAGAAATGTGCATTCCAGATCAGAAAAGTAGCAATAGAAACTTGTAAAGATTAGTGTTTTCATTTATTCCATAACAAACTTCAACAGATAATGGAGAAACAAACTGACCCTGTTTAAGTGTCCTGGTTAAGATCACATCAACATTGTGATGTAACAGATGGTGCATTCAAAGTACATTTAAAGGGAATAGAAAAAATTGTTGTGTACCCCATTCTAAACACATATAAAACTTCAATACATTTGCGTAATGAATATACAGCTAAAAATCTGAATAAAATGCACAAAAGTATAAAAACATGAATTATATTTCTAAAATAATATTGTTTGTATGCATTTATATGTAAAATTTATGTACATTTTTTAAATCATTGTACAGAAAAAAATGTATGTCATACTACAAATATTTCTTGTAATTTTATAGTTATCTCTCTAATGCTTTTAAATCACAATGATCATGTGATCTTAACCAGGAAATTTAAATTGTGTCAGTTTGTTTCTCCATTATTTGATAAAGTTTGTGATGGAATAAAGAAAAGCTCTAATATTTACAAGTTTCTGTTGCTAATTTTCTGAATTGGAATACACATTTGTGAGTTTGTGACTAGTCAGAGTCTCTGCAGACCCGCTATTTTTTTTTTTTTTTTGGTTGTTTTTGTGAGAACTGTGTTTTTTTCCCAATATAATATGGAATTTGGTAAATGAGCATTGTTCAGGAATAGTGGTATTATATAGAAGAGCAGTGAAGATCTTGGATGTAACGCTAGTAAGGATGGGAAGATCAACTATTATTGATGTGAGATGGTAAGAAATATATAGAATTATAGCTTTATATGCTTATGTTATTTGTTAAAAAGGGAGAACTTATTTTGGCAACTGGATTATATAGCAGTAAATATGAATACTGTAATAACAAGGGATTTTTAACTGTGATTTAAGAAACAAAAAGAAAAAGAAAGGAAAAGAGATAAGAAAAATGGCAGAAGTTATGAAATGAGTTAAATTGGTTATATGGAATATAACATTTTGGATGTCTAAAAGAGGCATTCTTAAATTGGAAACAGATTATTTTATAATATCTGAAAGAATATGTATAGAAGAAGGAGAAGTAGTTGCAGTAGGATTTACAGATCATTTAGCAATATGGATGGAGATAAATAAAAATAAAGAACATATAAAATAGGAAAGGGAATAAAAAGATTAAATGAAAAATAATGGAATGAAAAAGGAAAAAAGGAAATCATAATTATGGAGAGATCATGTTACTTTACTATGGAGATATTTTGTTAATTGGTCGAAATGGTGGAATACATTTAAAAGTAAAAATAAAAACTTTTTTTTCTTAAAATGGCAGAAAGAAAACAGTAAGGTAGAAAAAGAAAGATATGTAGAAATGTAAAAAATGCTTTTGAAAACCCAGAAAAGAAAGAAAGAATATTATGACAATAAGAAAAAGAATGATATAAAAGAAATTATGAAAAGGATCAATAATTTGCTATATAAACAAAGATACTTATTACAAGGGAAAAAGGAAAAGTGTTAGCATATTTGAGTATGATTGTGAAAGAATATAGTAGTGTAATGACAGAAATGAAAAATAAGACAGGAAAGGTAGACAGAAAGCAAACACAGGTTATGGAAACTATAATTCGTTATATGGAAGATATTTTTAAAGAAAGAAAGAAAGGTTGTAAAAAATATGGAAAGTGAAAAAATTCCAGATCAAATAAATAAGGAAACTGAGAAAAAGATTACTTTGCACAAATTAAAGTGCATAGATAGGTAAATGTTGATTCAGTAGCAGTCCCAGATGGAATAGGATATGAAATGAATAAAAGTTTAATGGAATGGCAAAAAGCATACTTGTTACAAGTTTTCAATAAATTGTTAAATGAAGGTTTTTCTTATAAGAAATTGTGTAATAGAATATAAAAATTCATAGGGAAAACAGGTGAAAAAGAAGATATACAAAATTAGAAACCAATAGTACTAAATAAAAGAGTTTATAAGATTTTTATGAAGATAATTGAAAAAGATTGCAAAATAAGATGGAAAATATAATGGAAGAATATGTATATGGTATAAAAGCAAAAGGGATGTCAAACATTGCTAATGATAGTAACAGAAATTGTGAATGATACTTTAAATAAAAGAAATGATGTAAAAGTTATGGTTAGTGATATTAATAAAGCTTTTGATTCAAGACAGCATAAGATATTACAGAAATTAATGGAGACATAATTTTAGTGGTAAAATTTTAAAAAAGTGTGTGTGATAACATATAGCGATAATAAAATAAGATTTCTAATAGATATTTAGTTAAGTAAAGAAATAGGGATGAGTAATGGGATGAAACAAGTTTAGCCTATGAGTTGAGCCAATTCCATTACTAGATCCAATGAAAACAACTCCCAGGCTTCACTCTTGACTGGATCCTAGTCACCCACCCAAATAAAGTCTCAAAAACAGGCATCTTACCATACTGCATTAGTGACCACCTGCCAGCTTTCATCCATCGAGCTACCCCCTCTATTCCACACCTACAGCAATATAGTCACACACGAAACCTTACAAACTTTAACCCCACATCTTTCTCTAATTCTCTCAAACAAACTGGAACAATCTAAAAACTCTTCCTCTAGACAATGCAGTAGAATTCTTCAACTCAGCCTTCTAAAATACCCTGAACTCCCAAGCCCCACCAAGAACAAAAACAAAAAAAAAACAACTCCGCCCCATGGCTAATTAAAGATACTAAAAAATGTATGCAACAAAGAGACAAGACCTGGAAAAATTACCATCACAATAAGCAACCTGACACTCTTCTTAAATATAAACAACTCCGCAACCTAGCCAAAAAACAAATTATAAAAGGCAAAAAAATCATACTATATTAAACTCCAGTCTAACCACTCCAAAAATCCCAGACAGTTCTGGAACTCCACCAGTTCTCTTCTCAACTCAGGTACCAGAAACAATCCTTGCCCTGACACTAGTAAATCCAACCCAGAAATAGCCACTCTATTCAACTCCTTCTTTACCAGCTCTATAGCAGAACTCACCAAGACCTTCCCAAACTACATCCCCTCCCCTCAACTCAACCCCTCTTCCTTAGCTACTACCCAACCTTCCATCCCTAACCCTTCTCCCATATTTCATCTCAAACCCATCTCTACCTCATACATAAAAAACTTCTCCCTAAACTAAAGCCATGCTTCAATGCCCCTGACACTATCCCCTCACTCTTTCTAAAAATTGCAGCAGAAGGAATCACCATCCCCATTAGCATTCTCATCAATAGATCCATACAGGAATCTTACATCCCCAAACTGTGGTGTGCAGCCTTTATCCTACCCCTACATAAAGGAGGTAAAAATAATAACATCTCAAACTTCCGACCCATAGCCATTCTCTCCCCAATTTCAAAAATTCTTGAAAAATGCATCCACCTCCAGCTCATGCCTTTCCTTACCAATAACCAACTCATCACCCCAACACAACACGGTTTCCTTCCTGGCCATAGCACAATAGCTACTCTTCTCTCTTTCATAGCAAACCGCACCCGTGATTCGGGCGAAATTGTATCCGCAGTCCTTCTAGACCTCTCCAAGGTTTTTGACACAGTCTCCCATACCTATCTCCTGATCCACCTTTCTAAGCTTAATCTCTCTCAGAACACCCTATACTGGTTCAAAAGCTATCTGTCTGACAGATCTCAGGCTGTGAAATGGAGAAATGGCACCTCAACTTTCCTACCTACCCCCATTGGGGTACCCCAGGGATCCATACTTGGTCCAATGCTGTTTGATATATTTATCAATGACTTCCATGCAGCCATTCCTAACACTAAGATCATACAATATGCAGACCACTCAACTTTAGTCTGCCCCACCTTTAACCTCCCCGAGCTCCAAACAAAATCTCAAACTGCCTTCTCAACCACTGAGAACTGGATGCTTCAAAGCCACCTCTCTCTAAATGCCAACAAATCCAAAATTCTACTATGCTCTCCCTCAAAATCCCTCCCTCTCGACAAAAACTCTTTCCAAATTATCAGCCATGCCAACTCCACCATAGAAGTCATTCCTTTTGCTAAACTTCTAGGGGTCACTATAGATGAACGCCTAAAATTCGATACCCATATTCAGCAAAATATTAAGAAAACACATCAAAAACTTGGTATGCTGTACAGAAACTTCCACTTTCTCTCTTTCTATAAGACAAACCCCCGCTACTACCTACTTACTACAGTCACTATTGTATGGTGCTCCCCTACTAACCAACTTATCTTCCTCTATCTCTTCTAAACTGGAAATCTGTTATAACAAAATTTTTAAATTTGTCACCAAATCCAAATACTCCTCCCACCACAGTATTGCTCTCTGCCTGCTAAATTGGCTAGAACTCCCCAACTACCTTGACTACCTCCAGCTCACTACAGCCCACAAGCTAATATTTAAACCAGCTAAATGCCCAGCACTAACTAATATCTTACACCTCACACAGAACTCTAAGATGTGCCCACCAAAATCTAATCACTGTACACAAACCGAACCGTCCCACTGGTCAGCTTCTCCTATCCCTTGCCTTAGCCATAAAATGGAATTATCTCCCTCCTTCTCTAAGAACTTCTGAAAACTTTGAACACTTTAAAACTCAGCTCCATTCCTACCTCTCCTCTAATTGGAAATACAATTGCATTCTCCCTACATAATCTACTAGTAACTCTACTTCATATTGAATCCCTACCTAAATTATTAGTAACTCTACTCCATACTGATATCCTGAATAACTGCCTCATTCTGAATACAATGTAATCTAACATCAATATCATGAATGTTGTTGTTGTGTCTTTCGGCTTTTTCCAGTTAGGGGTCGCCACAGTGGAACTCCGGTCCCCTAATGATTGGCAGTAGATTTTTACGTGCCGGGTTGCCGGCCCTGACGCACAACCTTCAACGAAGGTACGCCCATTCATGCATCAATATCATGAATGTGTATATTGTAAATAGGTTACTTTCTGCCTTTTATTCTCCCCTTTCTGGGAATGATTCTCATTACTGCCATCAAACAGTTTTACATGCTATGTAACCAAAGAACAACTTGTCTCTAATTTGAAATGTAATGTATGTTCTCCAACTTTTTCTATTATACAACTGCATCTCTCTGAATACGGCAATATCATGAATGTATACATTGTAAATAATGTACTTTCCACCTTTTATTCTCCCCTTTCTGGGAAGAATTGTCTTTACTGCCATCATATAATTTTTAGATGCTATATATAACCAATGTACAACTTGTCTCTAATCTGATATGTAATGTATGTTCTTCAATTTTACTATTATATTTTGCTTAGTTTTACTATGTAATATGGAGCTTTTCTCCCCAGACCTCCACTGAAAACGGGCTTCTTGAGCCCAGTGGACCACCTCGGTCATCAAACTGAAAATAAACAAATAAATAAATTAAGCCGAGGTACATAATGTATCCTAAAGGTAATTATCAGTTAACTAGCAGGAATGTTGTCTCATCACCTAAGCTACAAATGCTTAAGAAATCTATCTGAGAAAATGACATACTCTGCCATGAGAGAGTGGTTCATGCAATTATGGCATGGAATGTCATGAAGACAAATAACAAAAAAGAAATATGCATGCACTTAAACACATGCGTGTGCTCAGTACTAAAACAGTAAATGAATAGCTGCAAGCCACAGTAAGTGGCTCCCATCAGTGTTTATACATAGTTTTATTGTTCTAAATGGGAAGGAAATAGAATGCGTTTATTGGGAAGTAGGAAAAGAAGGAATGACAAGCAGAGGAAGGGAAGGTAACAGTGTAGCGTGGAGGAAGGTTATATTTTTTTGAGAGACAAGCACCTATTTTCTTTTCTTTTAAGAAGGGTAGATATGGAAGGATATAAGGAAAGGCAGGGATGGAAAGAGAGTAGAGGTATGGAAACAGGGGCAAACAAACATAAAACCTAGACAAAGACCAAGAGGGAGATGCTAACACAAACAAAGTGGGTGTCATAATGAAATTATTGACATCCAGACAGGGGAGGACAATTGGTGATGGGGAGGACTGGACAACAAACAAGGTAGGTAGGTGACACACACGGAAGGGACCATCATGATGGGGAATAGCATGGGTATCCTACTCCTGTTACTACACTGCCTGGGCTAGACCCAGGAAGTGGTTAGTCACCACTGTGACTGCCTTCCTCACTGGGTTCTCTCTGGGCTGATGATGAAGGAGGTGTTAGGCAGCACTGCAACTCCTGAAGCTGAATGAACATCCTCTCCAGGCAGTTAATGTAGACATCAAGCTGCCAATCCACCAACTGCACCACCACCTTGCTAACTTCTGCAAAGTAATGAATTGGACTTCATGGCAGTGCCACTGGAGGAAACAATAGCGCTTACCTTTGGTAAGCAATTACCAGAGACTACTGGTGATGACCCCAAGTCATCCTGTAGTATAGGGCAGGTAATGTTGTTATTGTGCTGTAGGGGCGCTGTGGGGGATTAACAACATGTAGTGTTGGTTCTGTATTCTCTGGTCACTTGTTGGTTCCGGTGTACGTATGGCTATGGGGAAGATGTGAACATGTAACATGGGTGCGTACCTGGAGGTTCTTATTAAAGAAAGGCCTTACAACTCCAGAACCGTGTGGTCTCCTTATTTACCAGGATATAACATATTGGCGACGAGAGTGGGATGCCTCAGAGTCCGCTGAGAGTGAAAACGGCGGGGTGCAGTTAATGTCGGACGACGAAGAGACTGGGGCTGCCGGAGTTATGTCTGTTTCCATGTTAGGGTCGCTGGTTGCATACGACTGTCGGACACAGACCTGGGAGGAGTATTGTGAAGTGTTGGAACATTTTTTTGAAGCAAACCAGATAATGGACGTGGGCCGGAAGCGAGCCATATTGCTGAGCTCGGTGGGCAGCAAGACGTACAGTCTGATGAGGAACTTATTGAGTCCTGATAAACCGGGGGATAAATCGTTCACGGAGTTGACGAGCTTGCTTCAGTCACATTATAACCCGAAGCCGAGTGAGATAGTCCAAAGGTTCAAGTTAAATTCAAGGACTAGAATGGCCAATGAAACGGTAACGGAGTATGTTGCAGTGCTGAGGGAGCTGGCGCAACACTGTAATTATGGTGACAGACTGACAGAAATGCTACGTGATAGGCTCGTATGTGGCATTGCAGATGACCGCATACAACGCAGATTGTTAGCGGAGCCTGAGTTGTCATTTGAAAAGGCCTTGAAGCTGGCACAGGCCATCGAGACAGCAAATAAAGACATTCGTGATTTACAACCAAGAACAATCGAGGGGGTTGGGAGCAGGAGTGCTACCCCACTGCCAGTGCATAAAGTGGTAATGGAGCATAAACCACAAGGGAAGTCTGGTCAGTATGCCTGTTACAGGTGTGGCGGTGAACATCTGTCACGGAACTGTCGTTTCTTAAATGAAAATGTCATGCTTGCGGAAAAAAGGGCCATGTGAAGAAAATGTGCAGGTCAACGCCCTCTAGGGACCAGCAGAGAAAGGGGGAGGAAAAGAGCAGCATAACGGACAGAAAGGGAAACCGAAAATAAAACAGCAGTATGCACACCACATGCGTGAAGGTACAGATCAACAAACCAGGGAAGAAGAGGAAGTGTTTACTATGTTTAACATGAAAGAGGCAAGGATGGAAAGAGTCGATCCCATTACAACCCAGTTGGACTTAAATGGTAAAATGGTGCAGTTTGAAGTGGATACTGGATGTAGTGTGACAGTTCTGTCAAAGGCTGAGTATGGGAAGTTATGGCTAAAAGAAGCTCAGGAGCTGCAGGACTGTTCAGTGACTTTGAAAACATATACAGGTGAAACAGTTCCCACACTAGGGATGGCAAAAGTAACTGTAACACATAAAGACAAAGTCAAACAGTTGCCAGTCATGGTGGTGGCAGGTAATGGACCAAACCTGTTAGGCCAGGCGTGGCTAAAGGAGCTGGAAATGGGCTGTCTACAGCTCCATAAAGTAGAACAGCATGTGCTGACCTTGCAAGATGTGCTGGAGAACAACGAAGAAGTGTTCAAAGAGGAACTGGGTACCTGGAGGGATCCACCAGCAAAGATACACGTCAAAGAAAACGCAACGCCAAGATTTTACAAACCAAGACCCGTACCATACGCAATGAAGAAGAAAGTGGAGACTGAGTTGGAGCGACTCACCAAGCAAGGTATAATTGAACCAGTAAAGTTTTGAATGGGCGGCACCCATTGTTCCAGTATTAAAGCCAGATGATACTGTACGCATATGTGGTGACTACAAGCTAACAGTGAACCAAGTTTCGAAGCTGGAGCAGTATCCAATACCAAAGGTGGAGGATGTATTTGAAAAGCTGTCGGGAGGTGAAAAGTTTAGCAAACTGGACCTCAGTCATGCATATCAACAAGTCGTTCTGGAGGAAGGGTCAAAGTCATATGTCACCCTTAACACACACAAAGGTTTGTTCCAAGTAAATCGTTTACCCTTTGGTGTTTCCTCTAGTCCAGCTATTTTCCAGAGAATAATGGAAGGACTGGTGGCAGGAATTCCGAAGGTGGCTGTTTATTTGGACGACATCCTGTTGACGGGTAGGAACAACCGCGAGCATCTGGAGACTCTGAACGAGGTGCTGAGGCGACTGCGAGAGGCTGGTCTGCGGGTGAAGCGGAGTAAATGTGCTTTCATGGAAAAGGAAGCAGAGTTCCTGGGTTACAAGGTGGATGCATCGGGCCTACACCCCCTGCCAAACAAGGTAAAAGCCATCCAACAGGCACCTGCACCCACAAATGTTACAGAGCTGAAGGCCTACTTAGGCTTACTCAACTATTATAACAGGTTCCTACCAAATCTGTCAACGCTGTTAGCTCCTTTACATAAACTATTAAGGAAGGAGACCCTGTGGACGTGGCAGGAGGAACAGGACAGAGCGTTTGAGCAGTCCAAGGAACTAATGCAGTCCTCAGAGGTTTTGGTGCACTACGATAGTCACAAGGACTTAATTCTGTCATGTGATGCCTCACCTTATGGGTTAAGGGCCGTGTTGGCACACCGTATGCCAGATGGACAAGAAAGACCCATCGGGTTCATGTCACGAACCTTAACACCAGCGGAGTCAAACTATTCCCAGCTAGACAAAGAGGGTTTGGCTGTAATTTTTGGAATTAAGCGGTTCCACAAATACCTCTATGGCAGGAAGTTTACTGTTTGCACCGATCATAAGCCCTTGTTGTCACTGTTCGGCGAGATGAAAGCCATGCCTCAGATGGTTTCTTCCCGCATTCAGAGATGGGCTGTAACATTGAGAGCTTATGAATATGAGATTGTTTATAAGCCCGGGAAGCACCATAGCAATGCAGACGCGCTGAGCTGTCTGCCGCTACCGGGGTATCTCAAGGAAGAGGAACGGAGGACCGAGTTTTGATGATGGAGGACATCACGTTGGTGTCAGCGAGGGAACTGAGCGAATGGACACGAAAAGACCCGGTGCTGGCTCGAGTGTTTCAGTGGGTCCAGCAAGGCTGGACAACACAACAAACTGATCCAGTTTTTCGGCCCTATGAGGTGAGGAAAACAGAGCTGAGTGTGCAAGATGGATGCGTGTTGTGGGGGGCACGAGTGATAATTCCGCCCCCAGGAAGACGTGCACTTTTACAACAGCTGCACCAGGGTCATGTGGGCATCACCCGAATGAAGGCCTTAGCACGAAGTTATTTCTGGTGGCCCAAGTTGGACCACGACATTGAAGTCGCTGTGAAAGAGTGTAACACCTGTCAACAACATCGCAACTCACCTGTGGCGGCACCACTACACCCATGGGAGTGGCCGAGTAGACCTTGGCAGAGACTTCATATAGACTATGCAGGGCCTTTTATGGGGGCAATGTTTTTGATAATAATGGATGCTCATTCTAAATGGATGGATGCCTACCCAGTCAAAACAACCACTTCCACCACTACCATTGAATGCCTGAGGAAGAGTTTCAGTAGCCAAGGACTACCAGAGACTATTGTATCAGATAATGCTTCATGTTTCATGAGTGGAGAGTTCAAGGGTTTTCTGGAAAAAAATGGCATCGTACACGTCACATCAGCACCATACCATGCGGCTTCAAATGGCTGTGCTGAAAGGGCTGTCCAGACCTTTAAAGCAATGATGACAAAGGCCGGAGACGGAAGTATGGCAGCAAAAGTGTCAAGGGTGTTATTCAACTACCGCATTACACCCCAGTCTACGACCGGATTGTCACCTGCCGAGATGTTGCAAGGACGGAGATTAAGGTCAACATTGGATCTGGTGCATCCAAACATCCGAGCTAAGGTGGAGAGGACACAGTGGAGGCAAAAAGAACATCATGATCGACGACGGAGAGAGAGAAGTTTCCTTGCGGGAGATGCAGTGATGACTCGAAACTTCAGCTATGGACCTAAATGGATTCCAGGGTTCATTGTCAAGAGCACAGGTCCACTGTCGTACCAGGTGAGGTTGAATGGAGGTTTCTTGGTGAGGAGACATGTGGACCAGATTCTGCGGAGCGAACAGAAGAAGGACTTCATGGAACTGCAAGCCCCGGAAATACCATTAGTTTCGGGAGTAGGGCTCGCAGCGGCAGGAGGATCTCCGATCCTGGGGCCCGAGGAAGACCGCCGGGACTCGGAAGGAGAGGTTCCCAAGGACCCAACCTTTCCAGGGATGGACACACCTGTACCAGAGGTGGTAACTGTGACACCGGAGTCACCTAGTGTGGTACCATTGCACCATTCTAAGCGTGCACTGGTTAAACCTAGTTACTTGAAGGACTATCAGTGTTAAAAGTGCATGTATAGGTTAGAAGGACAACATAACTTGATTGCATGGTAACCGTTTAATAACTAGCCAGTTATTTAGAAATTAAGTGACTGGATGGATTGTTTTTTTTTACTTGCTCCCTCGTTTCTCTTATGTAAGGAGGCATATGTCACAGCTTAAGAGGGGAGGAATGTAGTATAGGGCAGGTAATGTTGTTATTGTGCTGTAGGGGCGCTGTGGGGGATTAACAACATGTAGTGTTGGTTCTGTATTCTCTGGTCACTTGTTGGTTCTGGTGTACGTATGGCTATGGGGAAGATGTGAACATGTAACATGGGTGCATACCTGGAGGTTCTTATTAAAGAAAGGCCTTACAACTCCAGAACCGTGTGGTCTCCTTATTTACCAGGATATAACAATCCTCAACAATATCCAGTAGAGAGGCAGGCCTGAGGCCAGATGGAGCACTTGCAGGACAAGGCCAGGACTGATGATGTGATGGGAACCTGTGCTTCACCAATGGCATAGACATAGCAGATTCTGCAGAAAAATGGTAACATAAATGGATAGAAATAAAAGAACAAACATAAAATAAAATCTAAAAATGGATAATGACAAATAGAGGGAGAGACAAAGCACCAACAATAACAGAATGACATTTTAGTGTTTCAGATAACCCATTAGGCTGCTACATACTGTTGTATTACACAGCCACTTGATATTCCACAAGATAAGCTCAGATAGTTCTGCCTAGGTATATAAACTTAATTGTCACTATTGTAGAATGTGTAGGCAAGTTTGCAGTACTCCTGTCCTCGTAGCTAGGGTTGATTTGGGTGGGTGGATGCTACAGTGGTAGAATGGTGAAGTTAGGTATAATATGCCCTGGGGAGGTTGGGGTAATGGCCCTGTGAACATGCTGTAATGGACATGTTCAATGACAAGCCATGTGTACTTGCAAAGTGGTAACACCTTTGCAATCTAACACCTTTAAGAGGGCATTGTGTTGTACCACTGGCAGAGAAGCAATCATGTCCAAAAAGACACAGCCATCAGCTGCTGCTTTGGAAGGACCGCAAGGTAATTTTCTATGCACCAGAGCATTCTGCGTGGCTGTAGCACAAGAGCTAGGGGTATTCCAGGCAAAGGTGTCATCAGCTTGGGCATTTGGTGGAGTGATGCATGGGTAATAGTCCATCAAGGGCCCCACTCTAACCCCCCACCACAGACACCAAACTAGCCCCTCCAAGGCCCCCATGGCCATCTAACATAGCCTGAACCCCAATGGACCCAAATCCAATAGCCTTCTATGAACCCTCAATTCAATATCGCCCACCATAGACCCCCACCCAAACAACTTCCAGCACAGATGCTTGACTCAATATCCCTCCTTCCACAGCTGCCCACGTCAGCACCACCCACAATGAACCTCCACACTGATAGCCCTTATGGTCCACTTATATCTGAACTGGGCCAATGTCCACAGTGGAGAGATGTGGCAACCATCCTGCATCTCAGATAGAGTGAGGCAGTGGGTATACAGTTCAGGGTGACAGAACTTCTCATCTGCCTACAAAGAACTACTGTGGGCATCTCATGAACATGTGGATTTTGTATGTGGGCGTGCAAAGCAGTTCATATTTATAGAGGCTATCCTACTGTGCAAATAACTGTGAAAGAGCTGTTTCAGGGATACCTATGCAAACTACAGCAGTGATACAGCTAAACTGAAGTAACATACCTAAATACTAAATAACAGCACATTAAGTCTCACTCACCCCTGTGCCTGTAGAATAGCTCCAATCTCCCCTGCTATAGGACATCATTCTCTAAGATCTCTTTCTGAGCCAAAAAATAATATCAACAAATACACTACAAAAGGGTCCATTTACCTATAAGGGAAGTAAAAGAGCAGTAATCATCCCTGCATACTTACAATACCTCTTAAGGTTGTCTCTGATCTCTTCTTCCCATTGTTCCAGAAGGTCAGGATGGTGTAAGGGAAGTAAAAGAGCAGTAATCATCCCTGCATACTTACAAAACCTCTTAAGGTTGTCTCTGATCTCTTCTTCCCATTGTTCCAGAAGGTCAGGATGGTGTCTTCTCAGATTACTCAAGTAGGGCTGGCACCGCTCACCAGAGTGAGTTGTGCCAGTAGCAGCAGTCATTCCCTGGCAAGACTGTTCTAGGGATCCAGTTTATACTGGGAACCGTCATAAGATTTCCCAGTCAGGAGCTTCATGACGTCCCTGTATAGTAAGTGAAGAAAGATCTTGCTTTCTTTAGGGCACTACTTGGGAACTTTTCTGCTATGAATACCACTGGAAGCCATGGCCATTCACCAGGTTACAATCCAGAGAAATATGGTAACTCTCTTGTGGTCATGTACATTGATGTTGATATTGTGACATGCATCTTCCAGCAGTTATGTAGAAGAATCAGTCGTGGTGCCCCTATTTCACTACATGAAATTACATGACATGGCATTATGGTGTTAAGGTGTGAACAATGGTATGAAAACATTGCACAAAGATCATAGTGCCACAGTGTCTATGATTGTTAATACTTTTTCTCTGTAGCACCTCTATAGGCCACACAACTGCAATATAATTCCCCTTGTCCCCGCCATGGTCAATGACCCACCCAGGCATGCTCACTATATTCTTCAGGTATTCATGCAAGTTAATGAAGCTAACAGAGCCTCTTAGCAAGCCATATATTAATTGCACAATGAGTTAAATGTGGCATTCAGGAAGTTTTATTTCAATGACACTCATTAGCATAAAGCTGCATTACAACCTTTGAAACTGGGTGAATAAAGCAGTTGTACTAACTGTGGACCTCGCTATATTACAGAAGATAGTAAACGGTAGAGCATTGATTTTACCTGGAGTACAGTGATTACTACAAACAAATAATTCTCAAAAAGATGTAAGTGAAAGAGGAGTGGTACTTATTTAATTTTTGTATGGTTACTACTGTTTTATTTGTGTGCTGTTTGATGACATCCATAACAGTACGATACTGCCATGGACATTCCTTCAGGGTGGTATTATTTCCATGCTATATCCATATACCCTTAACAACCCCACTCCCCACCATGTACTGCAGATGTAGAGGAGCATCTGCATTAGTATTAAGTGGTTGGAGGTGGAGATCTTACAGTACTAATGAGTCATTTCACTTGTAGGCTATGGATCCAATGGGTTTTTCAATGACCACGTTTGACTTGCCTTAGTCAGGAATTAGTGTGAGTTGTGTACTTCATTACCTGTGTAGCAGTTTGGGTTATTTCCATCCTACATCTGTGACAGGTTGTTCAAGATCTACTCTGTGCCACTTCTTTTGGTGTATTTGTGTGTGTGTGTGTGTGTGTGTGTGTGTGTGTGTGTGTGTGTGTGTGTGTGTGTGTGTGTGCAGGGGGACATTTCTGTACAGGCTGAGGTGATTGCATTCATTATCTTTTAGGTTGTCTTTTTGTAGGCTTATTTCCACCTGTGGGATGCACACACATGCTTTCCTGTCCTGTAAGTGGTGATTGTCTTGTGAGCCTGGATACAATGAACCTCAGACAAGTGATATACGTTAGTGACTGGAAAACTGCTAAACACTGGCACTCATGCCCTTTGCTGGGCCTGTCCAACATCCACAGTCAGAGAGTGTGGCAGGATGCAAGTGAAACATGTTGCAGTCTTCCAAATTAAAACTGGATCATTATGTTTGTATATGTAGCCTATGCACGCACAGATGTCCTGAGTTGTCTGATGTACACCATGTGCGCACCTGGTATCCTCCTCACAGCATAAGTATAGCAAGGGTGGCAACAAAAGGGGTGATTGTACTGAGTGCAAGGTGTTAGAGGGCATGATCATGATGGTGGGGTGGTTTTATAGTACCCACATTCAAAAATGTATGACAATTGCTGTAGGGGCTGAAATGCTTTGTGGGTGGTATTATAACCATAGCAGGTTGGTTGTTACATTTGTAGCAAGCAGTTTGCTACAGTTTTTACAGTTTGCAGCAAAAGACACTTTTTTATTATTTTTGGTCCTCAACTCTTAGAAGGAACCTTTTTTTAGGCCCTCAGCTTGAGGATCACAAAATTGCAACAGGCGCTAGATGAGTTAGATATAGCTCTGCCTCCTGGCACTTTGACATCTCTGCCACATGTTAATAAAATACAGAGAGAAACAACACACATAACACTTTCACATACATTCTGCACATTTATGTGGGTAGTCCCCCATACCTGTTGCAACAGAACATGGGTCTTGCCACCTGTGGCCTATTGCATGTGTAGCTATGTAACAGTATATCATGTCTGACCTTCCATCATTTCAGCAGCATATTTCTTTACAATTGCAGGTTACCATGTCCAAAGGTGAGAAATATTGCAAAAATACATTTTTATATACAGAGAATGGTATCCGGCTACAGGATCTCCATGAGCACGATTGGTGGATATTAAGTCATGAAAGATCTGAACAGTCTTCCATGCATGTGCCTGGTGGGATATTATAGATGACAACTATGCTGTCAGTACCAAAACTGAAACTGTAATCACACCCAAAGAAGAGCCACTGACATGATTGCTGCAGCACACAGTAAGGCAGCCTGCTAGGTACAGCAGCAAAGGACCATGGTGGTGGTGGTGGTGGGTTCTTCAACAGATTCACCTATGACAAACTGGCATCTCTATATTGGGATCCTGATGGTTATGATGCTAAGTGCCTCCATGGCTGCTAGTCAGTGTTTGTTCAGGGGTATAACACAAGGGCACGCAAAGATCAGAACAGTGGTAGCTTATAAGCTAGCTAATACTTGGTCTGCATGAAGATCTGTGGGAGTGCACAGGCCAGATGTGCAACATTATTGATATGTAGGAGTGGAAGGTTGCATGCAGCAAGTCCCCCTGTACAGCTGTACATCCCATTTGGTGCAACTCTGCCTCTAATGGGCAGGTCCACCTTAGGAAGGGGAGGACATGGTCTAAGACCCATAGTGCTACCAGATCCACACCCTCATCCAGTGTTGAGGCATTACAACATGTCATAGGCATATGTGTGTGTGGTGTGTTCATGCAGGGACTACCAGTAGCATGAGTACTTTGCCCTCTGTATGTACTGTGGATCATGCCTGTGACCTTTCCAAAACAGGGTGCCCCCATGGATGGGGATATGCATACATGGTAAGCACATAGGTTTCTTGTGGGTGGCCTGGACCCAGACCTCTCAACTTTCAGATGAGTAACTCAGGGGCCAAGGTCATTAAATTCAGGGACAATCAAGGGCAACTAATTAGCATAAACATGCATGTTCAAATTTGCATATTACTACTTCAAACAATTAACCCAAAACAGGAACAAAATCCGGAAGGGGATATATTTTTAATGCTGGTCTTATAAACTTAGAACACACACAGTATAGCCAGCCCATGCATGGTATAGCACAGCCTGGGTGTAGGTTTGCATGCATCATGTTTTATATTCCATGTATTGCTTATTCTATCCCATAGTTATGAATTGGTGCCAGTGTACTGTGTCCACCTCCATCTGGCATGGTCATCTCCTGCAGCTGGCTTCTCCACAGGTTCCTCATTAGGTACCTCCATCACTGATGATTATGAGGATTCTTACTCCTGAATGTCTCTACTATGCTGTAACCATTTGTGTACCAACACGCATGTTACTCATACACTACAAATAGTGTATTGCATGTTTCAAGTCATACAGCAGTGCACCATTAGAGACATCCAGATGACAGTAGTGGGCCTTTAGCAGACTAAACATATACTCAGCAGTGACATATCTGGGGTAGGGCATTATTTCAGCCATTCTCTTCCATAGTCTGTGGGTTTCTAATTGGTCTTATTAGCCTTAGTTCCAGGGCATATCCTGCATCACCAATAAGATGGTCCTGTGGAAAATCACCCTGCACAAACTGCTGACAGAAGTCATGTGTAATAGATGTGGGAGTTGTGGGTGCTGCTTGGGTGGCCTGTTGACACATTGTATATTATACCCTGTGCATTACAGATCACTTGGTATTTGATCAAATAGCACCCATTACAGATAATATATTACAGCCTCTGCTCCACAGGTGGGGCCTTTATTGCAATATGGATACAGTCTATGACCTAATATCTTGGGTAAATTGGATATGTCATAAAATGCCCACATGGTGTTGCCTCTGTCCTCTATGGTACATGGAAATCAAATAAGCTCCCACACATACTGTAGCACTTCATTGAGGAACTGGTATAATATCTTTGAGGCAGATGCCTGGTATACATCCACCATGCTGGGTGCTGTCATCAATTCCCCTAGTGATGTGGACATCTTCCAAGAGGGTCTCACTCAGACAAATGACTGGTGCCAGAAACATGACCTCAAGCTGAAGACAAAAAATGCATCATCACCTCCTGTGGGGAGAGTGGCATACCCACAAATTATCACATTAATAACAATGCCCTAAGCACTCAAATCAGTCATGAGGGATTTGGGCACCCAGGTTGACAGCAGCCTGAATTTTGACCACCATGTTGCTTCCATGGTACGGAAAGCCTTCTGCATGGCCCACCTCATAAGTAAGGGTATCTCATCCAGGGGCAAGGAGGTTATATCTTCCCTGTATTCTTCCCTTATAATGCCCATTATTGAGTACATCGCACCTTTCGGCATGTACCTCACAAAGCACATGCAGCAGCTGGAGAGACCACAGAGATTCCTCACTAGGAGAATCCAGGGGCTCAAACATCTACCATACACAAATAGGCTAAAAGCCCTATCCCTCTACTCAGTTTCATACAGACTCCTCAGAGGTGACATCTGTCTGGCATACAAGGCAATCGTGGACCCCATCTTGATAGGACTGCTGCATATTTACAAGTCAAGCTCCACTCGAGTAACCCAGATGCATGGCTTCAACCTGGTCTGTGACATTAACAAGACTTGGTGGGACAGATTTGTGTCCCAGACACTCCCCCATCTGTGGAATAGACTCCCTCTCCACATCAAGCAGAGTGCCTCTTTACCCTTTTTAAGTGCAACCTGGATGACTGGATGGGAAACATAAAATATACTCCTGGGATTCCACCCGTGTCCCTGCTGGATAGGGGCATTGGGCGTTGTTTTGTCAAAACATGGGCTAAACTCTTGGCTAGGCTTATAAGGGCCTCAGAGCAAATAGCTTAGTAACCTCCTATGATCATATGTAACCCATTAATTTCTGAAAGGCCTCTGTAGCTAGTAATCTGAAGCCATACATACCTCCGTGTCCACAAGGATAGCAACTCCTCACATTTTATTGGCCTGCATATGAGAGTGATGCATCTCAACCAGCTCCAGCATGGACTCTCTATTCACATGGTAGAGGGCCACAATCATGGTAAGTTAGGCATGGATGATATCTTTCTGACACCTAAGTCAATGATGCTCCCCTTTGTCACTACCAGCAGTGACAACAGCCACTTGAATATTCATGTTGACTGACATGGAAGCTACTCCATACATTTTTTATGGTCTGTCTCCTATAACTCCAATATATTGCTGCAGCTAACAACCCTGGCAATAGTGTCTCTCTGCATATAGGTTCATAGGTGTATGTTAGGATAATGGCCACCAAGGCCCTTATACGCTCAACCATGCAACCCAAATGTAACCCACAAATTTGATTCATATGGGGGTGATTTACTGACTACCTCTGTTCATTGGAGACATATGTACCAGACCAGGGGTGAATTGCCCATTACCCATCTATTTATCCAAATTACACTTAAACAGGGACAGGGAGGAACTCTGCTTCACATGGATGGGCAGCCTGTTCCAGGGAATGGGGATTCCCTGAGAAACATATCTGTCTCTCCAGCATGTCTTATTTATGTTGCAAGCAAAAATTTAAGTCAAAATACATATTTCTGTATTACTCTGTCATACTGATTACCCTCATATGACTCTACCATTGCCCTCATGTCATACTATTTCTCTTTTCTGTCATTAAACCACCATTTGCATATTATATAGGCTATGGGTTTTCTCAGCTTTCTGCCATTGCACTTAGTATTGTCTTTTAATTGCCTCCACCCAGAAGGCGGCTTCACACAAAATCACACACAATTCAATGAGCTCCTACCTCAAACTATTAAAAAACACACATAAAACTTGGATCAAGCTGTACCTCACAGACACTGATAGAAAATCAATTGCTGTGATGTACTATCTCCCACCTCACCTGTAAGAAGGCCCTATCATTATACATTTAAATAAAGCAGACAAAACAAAACTAGAGACCTGCTTCAGCAAAGTAGATAAGTTTGCTGCAAATGCTCCTAATAAAAAGCCATCACTGTGTGGACTTAAAAAAAGTTAAACTGGTTAGAAATACCCCACTACTTGACCTACTCTTAATTAGTAAAAGCCTACAAATGTCCACAAGCCAAATAAGTGCCTTTCAGCTCTACTCATGTGTCAGAGACTTGTGCTCAAATAGCAAATCCTTTGTCTTTACAAGAAAGTCTAACAACATTGCAGGGGACTCATTATAGTCTAATTATGTCTCAAAACCTAGGAACCCCACCGCTTTTCCACTTAAACTGATAGATAAAAAGTTTCAAAAGCCAGCTTAAATAGTAGGTAAATAATACCGGCCTCTATGCTATGTTTCACACCTGACTAGTATACTTATATAAATCACCTCAACTGGACTACTATATACTCTTCATTTCTGAAGTGACCTTCATATGTTGAAATACTCTTAACCTCTTCCTTTCTCATCTTCTCTCTTATATCTTCTGTTCCTTTTTCTCTTTCTCACTAATTTTCCGTCCCTTCTTTTTCGCCTTTCCCCTGTTTCTCTCCTTACCTTCACACGTTTGCACTCTCTTTCTTAATTTCTATACACTGGATTTTATACTTGATATTGTTAATACAGTTGCTTTCTGTTTCTTCTTGCTCCTTTTATCCATGGTTCAATCAAGGCTTTAACCTTCCAGTATTTTTCCAACATTTACTTCTTCTGTCTGTTTGCGTTCCCTGCTTTGCTCACTATTGTATTAAAGAGAAAATATCATTTTGCTACCAGCCATAGTCATATTGGTATATATGTATTTTTTAGTTATTATTTGATTCATTGTTTTTGGTCTCATTAATTTGTCACCATTGTATAAATATTATGTTGCTATTATCTGTAATCATATCTGTATTCATATGCTTTAAATGTACGTACAAAAAATGTAACTGTTTTTTCTCCTTGGGCCCATGCTGGAAATGGTCTTTTGCCCAGTTGGACTTTCAGGTTAATGAAAACAACAAATAAATAAATAAATGGCTGTCATGACAAGAAAACTGTCTCTGAATTCCAGCTCTACTGGAAATTTTACACTGAACATCTGCAGTACTACATAACTGTTTAGGAAAAAACATGCCGTGTTATTGCTGGGCAAGCTATTTTGTGCTGTTTCATTCCCATTGTTGTTATTCCTTTGTAACATCTCTGTTTAGGAGTATGCAACTCTTTTTTTTTTATATAACATTACGCATACAAATATGCTTCAGTAGTATTTGGACTTTTCTTCATCTTATTTATCTTTTCTATAAGATTACTGTCTAACGTGTCTACTGCCCCATGATATGTTTCACCGAGGTCATGTTCTTAGACTGTCTGAGGCTTGAGTCCAGTGACAGTAGCTCAGACAGCTAAGAATGTTAATGCACTGGGATTTACAACAACTAAGGAATTTAGTAAGCTGAGAACCATGTCTAGCAAATATGTAAGAATATGTCTTGTGTAACTATTGTGTAACCCCCCCCCCTCTCTCTGGAGATGCAAGTAGCTACTCCATTTTGAGACTCCACATATACTAGTATGTATCTAGTAAATCTGTTTACATAAGAAGTTTCTTCAGAGATCCAAATTCTAAGAAAAATAACCAGAAAAGAGTAAGCTGACTACTGGGACTGGGCTGGCCTCCATACCCCAGTGCAGGGTAATGGACATGTTCTTCCCTAAGAGCCAACCGAGCCACCCTCCTTCTCTAAGACAGATTATCTTATATTTAGGCACTTTCCCTGATTACCTTCCTGTTCATCCTGGCATGGTGAATCATATGCTCTACAAATACACCCACATCTAAAAGATAGAACAGTGCTACATATATAGCCTTATTAACTTCAGGCCTGCTGATTTCTGTATTGGGCCTTGCTGTATTTTTACATTTTCCTCTGGAAAACTTTGTCTATTCAAACACAGGTACCTACTTTTTAAAAACATTATTCTACTTTTTTTTTCTTTTTTTATAGAATATGAGCTTCTATACAATATATAGTCTTAAAGGCAAAAAAACACTTATTTTACAAATTCAGTAGGAAGCATAAAACATGCTTTCAATACCTAAACAACAAACAAAGAAAAAAAAATTTTACATTTTGAAATATATTGATATACTGACATCCGTTCTAATTCTGGTTTGCCTGTTAAAAATGCAGTGCTTTTTGGTCCCTTGGTTCCTCTGGTGCACTTGGAATAATAAATGCATCCTCGGGCTTGTTCATATGAAAATCCTTAGGATATGTAATAAAATCATTCTACTTAGTGGTTGGCTTAATCATTACAGGCCTACAATCTTAGCAATATCTGAAACACGGCTCCATCCATGTACAAAAGAGGTAGAAATAATTTCCTAATGCTATAGCATGCTAAGGCAAGACAGGCTGCACAAAAGTGTTGGTGGGAGGATTATAATAGACTGTACTGATGCTATGTCTTGGTTATTCTATCATACTTAAATATCGGTGCCTATACATGGAGACTGCCTTCTTGCATTTGTAAAAAAAATCAAGCAGTTTAAAAGCTATAGCTTGTCTGTATGTTCCACCTGATTCACCAAAGGTCAAAGCAGACAATTCATTATCCTGTTTACTGCAAATATGATAGCAGTATGAAAGTAACCTGACTGTCCTTGCCTTAGGTGATATGGCATAGTTTCATAGGTGTGTACTAGGCTATTGAATACTGGGCCTTTTTAAGCCTAGCCATGCATCCCAAATCTCTGACAAGTTCTGATATCCTTGATAAGTGTAAGCAGGGGCTTGTGAGATGAAACATTTACAAGCAGGGGCCTGGGAGATGAACGCTTAACAGGCTGCCTATATGTCCAGAGACATACAAGATAAACCAGGGATGAATTTCCTGTTCTCCACCAAATTGTCCAATGGGGAGCGTGTTTCAGAGAAGGGGTAGCCTCTGGGATACATACCTGTCTATCCAGCAGGTCCTATTTATATCATTGGCAAGGTTTATATCTTTAGAATGATAAATTCTGCTGTTTGGTTTGGGGATATGCAGGAAGTTCATCAGGCTTGGGTTGGACAATGCCTTGTATGCTATGTACAGATCTTCCCTCAAAGGCCTGTAGGAGAGAGAATATAGGGACGGGGCTTTGAGGTGGTCTGCATATGACATGCTACATATGCCCCGTTTTCTTTTACTGAAGAACCTCTGTGGACATTCTAATTGCTGAATCTGCCTAGTTAGGTATATACCAAAGGGGCATTGTACTCAGTGATAGATGTGATGAATGCTGAATACAGTGGAACAATGATTTCCTTGGACCTAGATTCCATACCTTTGCACAACATAGAATGATTTCAGCACTACTGTAGACAAGTGATGGTCAAAGGCTAGATTACTGTCTATGTGTGTCCCCATGTCCCTGACTACTGGCTGGACTCATATGGGTGCGCTGTCAATATGATAGTTACCTGGGGTGTATAACTTTCCAAAGGATACTAGTTTGCATTTATTGGCATTTAGTTGTAGTCCATGGCTCTGACACCAGTTATTTGTCTGTATCACCCCTTCCTGGAGAATATTAGTGTCATTGGGAGATTCTATGACTGCTCTTAATTTGCAATTGACTGCAAATTTGGTCAGCCCAAGGCCTTTGATATTGGCATTGACTTCATAGAAGTACATGCCAAAATGAGTGCTCCTAGGACTGATCCCTGAGGGACTCCGCTTGTGACTGGCCAATTTGTAGAGGTGGACTCCCCAATTCTAACTTCCTGGGCAATGTCTGTAAGCCAGCTAGCTATCCATGGGGTGACATAATGGTTTATACCTAATCTCCTGAGTTTCTCAACAAATCTGAGTGAGGTATTGTGTGAGATGTCTAAGCCAGGTCAAGGTAGGCAACGTGAATCATCTTGCCCTCATCCATTGCTTTAGTGACCTTCTCAAAGAAGTTCATCAGGTTGAGTGGGCATGGACTGCATTGGTTTCATCCAGTGCAGTTCATGACCACTCATCCTGGTGAGTGGACATGAACTGAACTGGATGAGTGGGCATGAACTGCACTGTATGAAACCAGACTGTCTGCAGATTTCCTATGTCATTATTAATCATTTCCATAATAATTCTTTCCATGG
Source organism: Protopterus annectens (assembly GCF_019279795.1). Classification (NCBI taxonomy): domain Eukaryota; kingdom Metazoa; phylum Chordata; order Ceratodontiformes; family Protopteridae; genus Protopterus; species Protopterus annectens. Next base: position 401,614,492 of record NC_056727.1, read on the forward strand.
CTTTGCATATTAGAGTAGTGAGACTTATGGGTTTGCAGTTTCCAGGGTCTGTAGATGGTCTGCCTTTGTGCTGAGGGATGAAGGTTGTTCTCCATTTTTGAGGCACAGCTCCTGTTTGGAGGCTAAGTAGTGATTCCAGAGGACTTGCTAGGTCATGCTTCATGCTATTTAGAAGGCAGACTGTGCTATTGTCTAGGCCTATCAATGCAGTGTTCTTAGCCTTAGAGAGAGCTTTGATGACCTGTTCCCTAATGATGGAAGGGGGAGTTAAGGGAGTTATATTTGATGGCATTTCCAGACGGGGTGCTGGGGGTTGACAGAAGAGTAAAGTTAGAAGCAAATGTGTCTGCCAGTAGGTTTGCTATATCTTCTGCCTCAGTATAGGTGTTTCCACTTTCAATGAGTTCTGCACACAATTGTGTACTGCCTTTGAGATTACAGACATAGCTAAAGAATGCCTTGTAGCTGTCCTTGGCCTGGGAGGCCAAATTTACTTTAAATTTGGCTTTGATAGATTTTATTTGTCCTCTGAGCTGCTTGTTTAGCTTGATGAGATCACAATTAATCTGCTCCTGATTTTTCCCATTGTTTTTTTTCTTTTGTTATAAAGCTTATATTGGGAATTAACCTTATAAAGCCTGTTGATATTATGATTCCATCAGGGTGGTTTGTTTTTTGAGTTCGTTCTGTACTTATCCCTGTTGGGTAAAGGTGCTTCTGTGTAGCTATTAACATGCTTGTATAGAGTTTCTGTGAACAGTTACATGTAGTCAGACGTATTCTCAGGGTTTAGGGGCTTGACATTTTGGTAGGTTATCACTTAATAGTAGGAAGTTAGCCTTAGAGTAGCTCCTGAACATTCCACGGTTAGCTGGGGTTCCAGGTTTTATTTTTACTTCAAAGGAGACCTTACCAGAGAGGACATCATACTATGGGGTTTTGCTGTGCTCTGTCATATTAGTGAGGACCAGCTCAAGTATGTTTGTTCTCCTGGTTGGCATATTGACAATCTGGTTCAGGGAATTTCTGTCATATTAGTGAGGACCAGTACCAATATGTTTGTTCATCTGGTTGGCATATTGACAATCTGGTTCAGGGAATATGTGTTTACAAAATTCAGGAATCTCTGTACTTTCACATTTGGTGTCATATATGGTTCCCAGTTAGTAAAGGGATAATTAAAGTCACCCATGAATATGATATTGGGTTTGATGGTGACTGTTGCCAGTCAGCTAAAATCTGTGTTAAGGGTTTCCTGGATCATACAGGGGGGCCTATAGTTTGTAAGAAAATGGTTTGGGATTCTGTCTTTGGTGATTTGAATGTGGGGAAATTCAAGTGCATCATCCTGCTTGACCAGCCTTGAGGTATATTTAGTTTTTATGTCAATTGAGACACCTCCACCTTTATCTCTGCCTGTATAGTGGCTGGTCTATATGTGTGGATGGTATGACAACCTTGCACTGCTGGGGTGCACTTCACAGCTTTAAACCATGTCTCATTGAATGCACAGACATCAGCATTCTCTAGGGTGAGGAGAGCTTGCAAGGAGTGGAGTTTCTTGTTTAAACTCATTGTATTGAGCAGTAGCATTTTCATATTTTCTTGGTATTGATTTGCTATGTCAGGAGGATTTTCAGTTTGGCATTGGCTAAAAAAAGTCACTATGGGGACAGCATTGTTTTAGCTAATTTTCAAAAGCCTAGAGGGGAGAGTTGCATACCATTCCTGGCAAAGCAGCATGGTCTGTATGGTCTGTTGACCGTCGCTATCCATGCTAACAAATATTGCACTACCCTAGAATGATTCCAAACAGACCTCACAACCGTTCCGAATTATTCGTTTTTTACTGAGTTTTGGGGTCCAAATGAAGGGGTGCCACGATTCCCGAGTAGCACCCCTTTATTTCCAATTTTTCTTTTCTTTTTTAAAAGTTTCACGCTGTCGGAGCTGAAGTCATCACGTGCGCAATGACGTCAGCTCCGTCAGGCTACCAGCCAGTCGGAATTGAGCTCAAGGAGCTCACATCATCATTTCCGGCTGGCTGATTTATGTTGTAAAACGGCGGGAATTGCGCTGAAATGGCAAGCTGGGATTAATCAGCAGTTCACCTAGTGAAACAGGGAAGCAGATTAATGGCAGCATGGCAGCAACTGAACAGAAGCTGAAATGGTCGTGGAGGATTAATGGCAGGCGAGCCAGGATTAATCAGCAGTTCGCAGAGCGAAACAGGGGGATTAATGGCAGCAAGTAACTGAACAGAAGCTGGTACATTGCACATTATTTTAAACAATTTTGTATTCAGCGGGTATTATTATTATGTTGTACTACCGTTTTCTAGTAAAGTGTACTCTGCATCCTGACATACTGTATTTGCAGAACCATTGCAAGATTGCTTAGTTTTGCCGTCCAAGTAGTAAGCTGGCTGCTATTTCCTTAGTACTGGGGGAGGGGGTACTGAAAGATGAGCTTTCCTAATGACAGCCTAGCAGTTTTAGGTTTGCACAGAACTTGCAGGTAAATTATAGCATGGCTCCTTTCTAGCATGTCTTTACTCTGTTATGACGATATGCATCCATCTTGCTTACCCTATGATTCATTCTGAGAAAGCAGGTCGAGGGTTCAGTTGGTTGAAATAAACCGTTCGTAACATCAACCATAAAAAAGCAAAGAACTAAAAGCATTTTCGGCAGGGGTACAAGCCTCCTTATAATTCCCTTGTGAGAGACTTCACCGCCCCACACTTCCTTATTTACATAACTTCATAGTCATGCAACCAGAAAAAAAAAAAAAAAAATCCCCAGAATTTTAAATCACTTATTATAAAACTAAACCTGTACCGACAATGATTTGATTTCCGATATAGAGCCCAGCAGTCTAAAAGGTCCAAATCAATGTTTAACTTACTTAATTCAGCATCTTTCCACTCATTCATATGTTGGGCAGACAGTTTATGATTGTACTGTAACTTTGGGAGCATTTTCTCCCTGGGGCTCCATAATAGTCTTCGTTTTGTTATATGAGGTATGTGAGAACTCAGCATACCTGTGAATCTGGCATTCTCTTACAGCTGTTATGATGTTTAGTAGTGTTTTTCTCAAAAATTATTTTAGCTTTTTATTTCCCCTGTGTTTTCGAGTTCTATCTTTGGCTGCACATGCAGCACTGTCAATTAGATGCTTTTCAGATGTGAAATGTGCTATTTTCTACTTTACATATGTTCTTCAAGAAAGGACAGTTTTCAATTAGCAAACTGATATGGAGAACTTTTATAACAAAACAAGACTAAGTTGCAGGAGAAGATTGTGGACTCATCCTTTATCAAAGAGAACACTTTTATCTTGTACTCTGTTATGCCTGCTAGGGTTAACTCTGCAACCATGAATACCAAGAAGGAAACAGTTCTTATCCAATTAACATAGACACATTTTCTGGTCTCTTAGTTTTCTGTTAAACTTTTTGGATGAGGCACTTCATTTTTCTAGTAATAACACTTGCTCTGCAACAATCACTTTATGTAACTTCATGTTTATTTCAATATGTATGCATGTTGAGGCTGAATATTTTATAGCACCTTAGTGGGTAACAAGCAGGTTATATAACAAAACAAGCAACTGAATATTAATAATTCTAAAACAATTATACCAGAAATGCAATGTCAGTTTCAGTCCATAAATCAAAAATGTATGCTTTTTCCCTGAGTGTTTACCCGATGTACAATACAACATGCATACAGTTTATTTTAAAGTAAATTATTTGGAACATGGTCTTAAACATTTGCACAAAACTCCATTGAATTGAAGTCCAGATCAGGACACTAATCTGCATTTCAATTGTATCAGAGAGCACTGGGACATGAGACACAACAAGTTTCTATTTAGTCTATCTTGACAGAATTACCCCACTGGGACATTACATGGATATCTGCAACATTCCATGGATATCCGCAATATTCTAAACGGATTCTGCTCATTAAGATGACTATTTTCAAATGTAGCATTACATGAAGTGTCATTGTCAACGTTTCCCTTTATGCATAAAATATGACTGCAGGAAATTATAAAACATTATTTGTGTTTATCAGGATTTACCTCCACATGTAGCTGAAAAGAGAAAGTCTTCCCCAGGTCAGTGGCATAAAGGGATAAAGCCCTGACTATAACACAAACAAAGTGAGTTTTAATATGAGAGCAGAACAGTCTTGCATGACTGAAGAAAGATTGTCTATCCTTCAAGAAGGGTGAGTGTGCTATGCTTGCCTAATTCCCACCAAACAAGCAGAGACTAATGTAGTACTAAAAGCCAGCACCTGAGGTGTGAGCTTTATACTGTTATGTGTGACCGAATAACCTTTGTTAGTAAACATGTGGAAGCACGTGTGTGTCTTTATACTGTTATGTGTGACCGAATAACCTTTGTTAGTAAACATGTGGAAGCGTGTGTGCGTGTGTAGAAGTAGACTTTTATGATGGAAATGTTCTGAATTGGGCAGTTTTGTCATTACTGTTTCATGCATTTTGTTTCATTGCCTACTGAAAAAAATATTCAAACAATAAATTTAAAATGTGCTCTAACAAGTATGCTGTATTATACAAGGAATATATGTATTATACAAGGAGTATAATTTACTAAAGTCAGGAAGGTGTATCAAAGAACACATGTATGTTTCTTGTTTTGTGTGCAAGGGGCCAGTGATTTGAAAACAATCCAAAGGTAGTCTTTATCCACCACTGGCCAGATGCATTTTCTTTGGATGTGGTGTAGGTTTCAATGCTATTTTAATGAATGTGAGTTTCAAGGGCAGAGAAGTTTTAATGCCAAGTCTATTTTCATTGTGAGACAGTATTGCTTTGTTTAACAGATGTCTACTGGTGTTTGTTCATTGTGCTGTAAAGTGTAAAAATAAAATCCAAAGTCATTGTAGAAGCAGTATGCACACATTAGTGTTTATGGTAAATGGGGCAAAATAGCCAGGTAATGGGACATTGGAATGGCTGCAGGGGGACTTTGGTGCCATATTTTGGTTGTCTGTTCTTCAGTTTGCACGAATGTTGACATCCCACAATTCCACTGGAGTGGGTGGGGTCACATAATTATGTATGCAAATTTTAAGTTAAACAGTGTACAGATTTGTACCTATTTTTCATGGGCCTTGTCCAGATTTTTGATGTTTCAAGGTTGAGAGGTATGATTCCAGAAACTAAGCCAATTATTAAAGTCAGTCATCTTCTTTTCATATTGTGGCATCATTCTTAGTGAAAGTAGAATGCTGATCAATGCTAATCGTATACCAGCCTGGGACACATATTCCAAGAGCTCCATGATGTCTATCTTCATACAGTCTAGGGCAGTATATTTCAGGTCATTTACAAACAAATAGACTATGACTGAGTCATATTTGTACCTGAGTGCAAGCATAATATGGTGGATCCTGACCCATGATGAGCAAATTGACCATGATTTTCTCCTTACTCAGCCAGGTGAGAGGGACATCAGTGCCTGTCACAATACAGTCTTCAATGACTAGAATGTTAGGTTGTGTGGTGGCTTGCCTTATGGGCTTAGAAGCAAAGGCTCTGTGAGATGTGGCTGTATTATGTGGGTTGTTTTGAAAGAGTGTGTTTTGGGCTGCTGGGGGCATTTTTTATGTGTGTTTCATCTAGGAGGTATTTAGGGTTTAGGAAGTTTACATTTAAGTGCCTCAGCATATGTGGGTCTATGTGTCTACTTTGTACTTTGAGTGATGATTGCAGTATGTTTGCTACTGACAACCTGATTAACATTGGGAGTGCTTTTATGCAAGAGCTTTGCCTCCAGTGATATTGTGTAAATACATCTCTCCCATACCTTATCAATTTCTTTGAGAATTAGCTTGTTGTCAGCAAACAAGAGGCAATTGCTGCATTGCCTCAGGATGCCTATATCAGCAAGCTGGTAATGGAGATAGTGAGAAAGTTCATATCCATGGCAACAGACCTTTTTTATTTGATTAGATGGCTACAGTGAGAAATAAAGCAAAGTCAGGTGTATCTGGTTTGCAACTCTGGGAAAGTGCTTGCCACTGCAAACTAGTTGCTGTGTGTACAACTATGTAATAGTGAAATTTTCAAGGGTGTTTTTACAGGAATCATGTCAACTCAAGGTGCCTGTGTCTGTAAAAGGCACTGCCAAACACACAAATGTAAGCTACTACAGTAGGCCCTGGCGATTCATGGATGAAATATTTTGTAAGATATTCTGAAGTTATGTTAAACAGTAGTTAATCAAGCCTTACTTAATAAAAAGAAAAAAAAGAAAGAATTTTCTTTGTCAAGAATGCTAAATAGTGGGAATTCACCTAATTGGCTACTACCGGTGCTTGTCTCACCACAGCTTCATGCTGCTGCAAAACAATGCCCCTTTGTTTCATTTCTTACCAGAAGCAAAACAGTACCACTAATTCCATGCTGAGAAGCAGGCTACAGACTCTTTGATGATCGTCAGTCTTGTCCCAGATGTTGCAGGGGTTTGTAGGCTTGTAGATGCCTTGAATAGCTGCTGGACCAATCAGGAAGGTCTCACACAGATACTCATTACCCAGTCAGAGACAGTCAGGAATCAATGGCCTCTGCTCTTTCTCTCACCAGGAGGAAAACAGAAGCAGCAGTTCCAAGCTGGAACCTATGAAGCACTTTATCAGTTTTTTTGATGATCAGCAGTCTCCATGAAATAATGTCCCATGCTCCTTTTCTCACATGGAGTATAAACAGAAGCACTAACCCCAAGATGACTACTTGGGACCGGAAAATCTCACTCAGAATCTACCATATACTGCTGTAAGGGGAAAAGTAATTTGTTTTTCCTTATATTGTTTTCTTGTAATTTATATTACTTTATTGATTTATTCCATTTTGTATATCCTGGTATATTTTCATTACACTGTGTATTAATGGTATTCTGTTTCTACTGCATATTTAATCTGAGAAAGAAACCAGAGAAGTCTCACTTGTGAATCACACAGAAATTAGAACAGGTCACATAAGGTTAATTTCCTACGAACTGAGGGAGGAGCTAGGAACTAAACCTTGTATATAAGGTGGAAAAACATTTCAAGGCTTTACCGGAAAAGCTCACTCAGACTCTGTCATAGTCTGTTGTGAAGGAAAGGTTAGCTTGTTTTTCCTTATATTGCCTTTTTGTAATTTGTATTGCTTTATTGGTTTCTTCTATTTTCTATGTGTTGGTGTGTTTTCATTACACTGTGTTTTAATTGTATTCTGTTTTTATTGCATATTTTGACTAGGAAAGAAACCAGAGCTGTGACTCCTGTAAGTCACAAAGAAATTAAATTTTCCCCTTCCACCCACCATGGTGCTGTTGTGTTTTTAAACTCATTGTATCTCTAGATTCCCACCCCTTGTGTTAATTTGACCACATATTTCCTTCCATGTCCTATTTTAATTGGCTATTGTCAGCAAGCACAAAATTATAATTTTGTGAAGTTATTTCCCATTCAGTTATTTAAATTTATCTCTCCCTAGGGATACCACCTGTCCCACTTTTTCTGAGGGACAGCCTCTCTTTGGGCAGTTGTGTACTGCAAAAAATTGTAAAAATGGCAAATGTCCTGAGATATTAGGGCAAAATTATTTCCTATATTTTATGTAATAGCCCCATAAAACAGTTATCCTGTATCTGAAATACCTAAATGTTATATGCAACAGAATACGCAACTAAAATGCCACAAGAATAAGCTTTTATTTAGGCAAAATAGTGAAGTTCTGTCCTTTGTACTGGCCATAGGTATATTTTGGCCTGCAAAATCTGGTTTGTACCACAATTGTCCCACTTTGGGCATTTGAAAAGGTGGCAACTCTATCTCTCCCACTGTTTTCCATCGATCCAGAATACTAAGTGCTCACCCCCATCGAATCATTCTTGATTTTTAAAATTAGCACCTCTCCCCTTAGATTGCTAAAGCTGGATTTATGCCTTTTTTTATATCTAACTGTTAAGCGCGCACTGCAACTGTTAGGATATTAACACAGTTTTTCCATCTTAAAAATCTTCAACATCTGGTCCAAGACCACCAGTCACTGGAGAGCCTGCATTCTGCCTCTCAGTAGTTGTCTTTGGATTAATGTTTATGTTTTCAAAAAGAGCTCTGTTGTAAAGAGCCCCACAGTACAACTACCAGTATTCATTGCTGCTCCTCATTAACATCACACAGGACCCTTCGGTTCCCCCAGTTTTGGCTTTTCCAGCCCATCCAGATTACATTTTATTCCCTTTTTCTCATAGTTTATCTTTTTTTTTCGTTTTACCTGCATGCATTCATGCAAAACATCATAACCAGGAAAGATAAAAACTAGGGAAGAAATAACTGAATTAAAAAGGGGTTTGAGTGCTGCTAGTTCCTAAGAAGCTATGACGGTTCTAGATAATCTAAGCTGAATTTCAGAAATTTTTAAACAACCTTTTTGTCCAATGATAGCCCAAACAAAAATCATGATTAAGGGAAAAAAATCAGTCTTACTCTTTAACTTTGCTTTTTACTGCATTCTTTCAACACATCATAGGCAACCAGAACTCCACTGTAATAATTGTGGAGAAAATAATTGAATTAAGGTGGGGGTCAGGGGGTCATTAAGTCCCCGGAAACCATGGGGTCTGGATGCTCTGAGGTTTATTTTAGAGTTTTTTTCCTAACCATTTGATCTAATGATGGCTGAAATAAAAATCCCAAGCAAGGAAATAAATTTAGTCATATTTTTTTTTATTTAAAGGAAGAAGTGCGTTGCATCCAAAGGCTTAATGCTCAAAGCTGAAAAAATATCACTTCACTGTAAAGTGAGATGCTTGTGAAAATTTATAAACCATATCAGGGAAGACCACCTTCCTCCTTATCCCCCCAACAAAAGATAGTCACTTTTTATGAATCCCTTTGCGGTTAAATTGAGATAAAAGTGAAGACATAAATAATCACACTCATACATATTTCATGTTGCTATTGTTGTACTTACATACAACTTGCCAGCTCACACCTACCCCAAAAAGACAACCACCATTTATGTCCTAATCTAATTTAAGACTGGGATGAAAGTGACAAAATGCATAGACCCTAAAATATTTCAAACTGTTACTTTATAGATATATAAAAAACAGTATGCCTCCTTACCCTCCCCCAAAAGACAGTATGCATCTGAATTTTAATATATATATATATATATATATATATATATATATATATATATATATATATATATATATGGGTCTACTTCAAATCATCGAAACCCCTCATCAGTGAATCCCATATCATTGAGATGACAATATTGAATTTTCATTTAAGCAAACCATTAAACCAGTAAAAATGTTCACTGGGAAACTAACTACTTGGCCACCAGGACAATATACACACAATGAAGCAATTAAAGCCTATCAAAGTGGTGGGCTTCACCCCCACACTTCCCAATGTGGGGGTCTCACCCCCCACACCTTCCCCCAACTATATATAGCAACTCTGAGATTTCACTATAGTGGGGAAATAGGCAAATATCTCCAGGGTGGCCAAGTGGTTAGTTTCCTCGTGAAAGTTTTCGCTGGTTTAAGATTTCGCTTAACTTATAACATATGAATCGATATGATTGTCTTGATGGAATGGGATTCGCAGATGTGGTGTTTTGACAATCTGAAGGGGACCCATCTAAATATATATATGTAGTTCCCCTGCATTTTCTTCAATGACATTTCTTTGACAAACACAGGGTTTTATGTTGATGGTATGGATAGCTGAACAGTGGAAATTTCAATGGTGAGTAATGTCAAGAAAGTTAAATGGAGTTGGAGAGGTAAGACTGTGTGTGTTTGTGTGTATGTGAGTTAGGATTAAGGTCAGCGATGAGTGAAGGATAGGTGTTGTATGGTTGTGTGTGAGGTTATGTATTTTAGGGCTATAGTCAGGGTTAGGTAAGGGGTTAGATAAAGTGTTGTTTGTGTGTGTTTGCAAATGTTTGTGTGTCTTTGTGTGTCTTCTGCAGTGGCAGTGTTATAGGATGTTTTTTTTTAAGGTACATTGCATGGTTAGGGTTGAGGGAGGTGGCAGCATTGGGGTTAGGTTTAGCTTCCATTACTAAGGTGGTGCAATGCTAACCTTAACCCTAAAGCTGCCCCTTCCCTCAATCCTAACCCTACACCTTACCTTCATAAAAAACTTTCCATAACTCTGCCATTACCCAGACAAATTTGAAGCTAGTGTTATGGGGAGTAGTGTTAATACTAAGAGAGGAAATGGTTTTCCTTTCTCAATATTACTTCATTCAATATTCTTCATTTATATATATATAGCAGCACTTGTAATGTTTTATATATATATATATATATATATATATATATATATTTATTTATACAATTTGAAAGTCATTCATGACTAGGGTTGCCCTCAAAAAATAAGCATTTTCTGACTAACTTTACTAACTTCAATGCCTAAATCTTTTCTTTTGCCAAAGCTCATACATGCATCTTACCTGCTGACTAATCTGGATTTCCCTCAGCTTTTCTTTTATGAACCAGGCTAGCAGTATAGCATGGTTTGCTGCAGAGTATGCTTCTAGAACTCAGGGCCACTCTCCCAGGTCTCTTCTTTGACATGAATTCTGTAATTATCTAATCATGCTCCATTGAAGGTTAGCCCACTCCCATCTTACCTAAATATAACAAGTACCCAGAAATTATTTCAGTGTTTAAGTGCAATATGCCAACCCATGAAATCAGGCCCACAAATCTGTCACTTGCAACAATGCATTATCCAAACAATATTTTGGTAACTATGTGCATATCTGAGACTCCAAAAAGTTTGGAATAATCTTTGTTCTACTTTACATTAGACTCTACATAAAGTCTGTTTAAGGGTAGCTCACTCCTCTCATCTCTGTTCTAAATGGTTCTATTGATAGAGTTCCTAAACCACCTGCTGCCTTAGTAAATATCATCCTTCCTTAAATCATTATTACTTAAGGTTATTATGTATCCATCTTCATGTTTTCTCATCTTTCGTCTTGTCCTAACTTAGATTTATCACAAAGTCTCACATTTGTTTGTTTTACTTATATATCAATTGCCACATAACACCGCTTTTTCTGTGCTGCCTGTGGAATATTACACACAATGTTTATTGTCATTATTTTTCTAGTAGTGCTATTTTATGCTCAACGTCTGAGAGACTTGCTTGGCTGCAATCATCTGCATTAGAAGCTGAAGTTAAGTGAAACTTGCAGTAGTGTATTTTAGTTTTCTGTTAAGTACAAACATACAGATTTAAAAGTACTGTATTTCATTTTTTCTTCTTCCCAATTGTGTGCTTCATTGAATAGTGTGCTGTTTCTGCAGTTTTAAAAGTACTGTATTTCATTTTTTCTGTTTCCTAATTGTGTGTTTCATTGAATAGTGTGCTGTTTGTGTCTCTGCTATAAGAGTGGGTGGTCGTCTTCCCACTTCTTTATCTGATATTTAATAGCCTAGAGGGCTTCTTATGTACTTTAAGTGCTAGCCACAAAGTTTGAGAAATAATTTTATGTTCAAATTCTGAGAGACTTGCTTGGCTACAATCATCTGCATTAGAAGCTGAAGTTAAGTGAAACTTGCAGTAGTGTATTTTAGTCTTCTATTAAGTACAAACTTGCAGTTTTAAAAGTACTGTATTTCATTTTTTTTCTGTTTTCTAATTGTGTGTTTCATTGAATAGTGTGCTGTTTGTCTCTCTGCTATAAGAGGGGGTGGTGGTCTTCTCACTTCTTTGTTATCTGATATTTAATAGCCTAGAGGGCTTATTCTGTACTTTAAGTGTTGGCCACAAAGTTTGAGAAATCATTTTATGCTCAACTTCTGAGAGACTTGCTTGGCTACAATCATCTGCATTAGAAGCTGAAGTTAAGTGAAACTTGCAGTAGTGCATTTTAGTCTTCTGTTAAGTACAAACTTGCAGTTTTAAGAGTGCTGTATTTCATTTTTTCTGTTCCCTAATTGTGTGTTTCATTGAATAGTGTGCTGTTTGTCTCTCTGCAGTTAGTTCCACACCCACCCTCCCTGTTCTTGTGTTGGTGGCTCTGGAATTGCCCGCCCCTCCTTTAAGTCTGTATTAGAACACTCCTCCTGGGTCCATCTCATTTGCTCACTTAACCGAGTACAGTGATATCATATTCTGAGTCTCGTGTTCACTCTACTTAATATAGAGAGAAGATTTGATAAGGCCAACCCACTTAGGTTCTTCCTTCCTCTCTCCTTGCACTTAAAAAAATTGCACTTTATTCATCTGCTTTTACTGTGTTTCTGTTTCCTCCTACTTTATTTTGCTTTTCTTAAAAGTACTCAATTTTATTTATTCTGTTGTATTTATTACTGCTTGGTAGTAGCCTGATTAAATTGTAACTGTTATTCTAAGGCTTTTGGTTTAAGCACTTGGGCTTCATACAGGTTGTTTTACATTAAGAAGGTTTGTACTCTGCACTGTTGTGACAGGACAGGTAGCTTACATCCTTCTAAGCTGGGAATTGCTGATTTAAGGCCCAGTGTCTGCTATTCTAAAAGTGTATTAGTTCTGGCTTAAGCACTTGGGCTTCAGGCCAGTTATTCTATACTAAGAGGGCTTGTGGTCTGCACTCTTGTGGGAGGAAATACTGGATTCTGCTCTTCTGAGCTGGGAATTTCTGGTCACAGGCTTATTGTGCCTGCTTATTTGAACTGTTTCTTTCTGAAATTGGTGCACTTTGTTGCTGTAGCATAGACCAGATTCAGGCCTGCTGAATCTAGCTTTGTTTGTATAACTTGAGCACTGATCCAGGCCATCTTTTTTTTTGGAGAAGATTCCCCTGCACCCTAGTAGTAGGAGTTTGCAGTTAGAACTTGTCTGATTGAACACTGCTGGAACAGGGCTCAGTTTTGAGCTTTTTTTTCTGGTTAATTGGGTGACTTGTATAAATCAGTTTGTTCAATTTCTATTGTTTTATAAAAAAAATGCACTTCATTCATCTGCTTTTGCTGTATTTGTGTTTCTTCCTACTTTATTACTAGCGGCATTGACTACAACTATGATGTGTGAAATATAACAATAAGTATCTTTTTCTGTGCATTTAAAGTGTTTTTTTGATTACATCTGCTTTATTTTCTGAAAAAATATATACTTGTTTCCTGCCTTTCTAAGCTAGTATAGTCCAGTTTTCAGGTTAGTGCTGAATTCAGGGCTGTGTTACAAATCTCTGTGTTTGCCCATACCTTACTTGGATAGAAGGAAGTTTCTCTGTTCACCTGTGAGAAAGGGGAGCTTTGAGCAGCCTATCTGTCCCTGGGGAAGTGGTTTCAGCCCAGAAATGAGTAGTTTATTGGCCATTTTGGGCTAATTTCTATCTCTTTCATTTCCCTGCTATAAATGCCGCATTTGCCTGGTTTTGTGCACCAGGCAGCGCTGGTTAGCTAGGGTATAACTATTCCCGGCTCCACAAAGTCTCCTCTTCAATTTTTCCCTTGGAACTAGACAAACTTTCAACTTAAGCACTCAAACCATTCATTTCCTCAGCCCGGCACTTGCTCAAAACTCATAGCAAGCACTTATAAACTCTAGCAATAGACCCTCCTGTACTGTACAGAAGGACAAGGCTCTCTATTCAACCTTACCAGCCACCCAGTAAAACAGTTCTCTGTACCTATCCAGGCATGTCCAAAGGGCAGTTTGAGGTCTCCAGTCCAACTGGTGAATCTGGCCATTTTGAGGCAATGTTACAACTGCCTCATGTACAGAGACAACCCTCTCCTCCTTCCACCAAACACTAATACATGCGAGAGATGCAGTTATACAGCCAAACTGGAGGCTAAGCTCTCTCAGCCCAAGATTGGACCAGACAGTCAAGAGGAGAAGGGAAATACTTGCATCACACCACCAGTCTCACATAGACCCATTAAACCAGCACCAGCAAAAAACACATAAATACATGAAAACATACTCGGAGGCTCTTAAATAAAAATCTGCAAAAGCAACAGAGACCTCCAAAGCAAACATCCAAGCAACCTCCAACCCCCCAACACAAACCATGAAACACATACTTCAAAAAAACAGTGTGCCATGTAATCATAGCCCTTAAGGCAAAATAACATACCCAACATACTAGTAATAGGTGACTCTATAGTCAGGCACACTGACGTCCCACTCACTAGGCTGAATAAGGAGAAGGTTACTGTTAGCTGCCTGCCAGGTGCCAGGAGCTGCCACATAACACAAGCACTCAGGTCACTCCAGAAGAAGTACAAATATGAATCTGTCATTGTCCATGTTGGTGTGAATGACCTGAGCCATACCTCCCTGGACTACATGAAAAGAGACATGGAAAAGCTCTCTGATCACGTAGCCCAGGCTGGTATGACCCTGACTCTGAGTAGCATCCTACCCTCACCAAGAATGATACCACAGTATAAAGAAAAAATTCTCGATTTCAACAATTGGATACGTTTCTGGTGTCATTCAAAGGGGAACCAGTGTCTGTCCGCCTGGGATGACATGCTGGACAAGCCATGCTGCTTCACTAGAGATGGCTTGCACCTGTCACCCTTAGGCTTTCGAATACTGGCCAAGGCTCTTGCCACCCCCCCTAGTGCCTTTTTTAGGCAAGGCTCAAAAGACAAACCCACCGCTGTAAGTAGCACAAGTAACAAAAAACTGAGGGTAATGCTACTCAGTGCCAGAAGTCTAAACCTCAAGATGCACTCACTTGAGGCACTCCTCAGTATGCAGAAAATTTATATATGTGCAGTAACAGAAACCTGGTTTAAGGCTCCAGAGAGCACCCCAGCACTACCAGGCTACAACTCATACCATACATTTTGGCCACAGAACCCGAACTGAAATACCAAAGGTGGGGGTGTATACATATTCATCAAGGATACCCACATCTCCAGGTCAGTGGTACTGCACGATGCTTCAGAGATCAGCCATGTGCAACTAACAATGGTCAAAACTGCAATTCAAATAGTAGCTCGCTAAAGATCACCCACCATGTCCCAGGACCCTCATTCTGCATTTCTGGAAACACTAGGAAACATAAAGGTCCTACCAAGCACCCTAATATTGGGTGATTTCAATTACCCAAACATTAACTGGGAGAACTACTCAAGTATTAACTCCCTTGCCCAACTTTCCTAGAATTTATAAACTGAAATGCATTTGTTTAACTGGTCAACACTCCCACCAGAGGTGACAACATATTGGACCTGGTCATCACCAACATGGGCGACCGGTGTTCCACACCAGAGGTCAACCCCTTGCTGGTTAGATCTGACCATAAACAAATCCCTTTGGATATCCACATTCCGCCCCCACCCCCAGACAAGAAAACAACCGTGAAAAACTTTTCAAAAGCAAACTTCACGTTACTTAAGACAGAGGTGGAAAGTTTCAAAACCCCCATGCTAAAGGATAATGCTGTCCAAGCTGCAAAATCCTTTACTAATGCATTCTACTGGCACCTACAAGAATGCATGGATTGTGCTATCCCAAGCAAAACCAAGACTCACTCCTCCAAGAAAAGGAAACCAGTCTGGTGGACTCCTGCCATAAACAAGCTATACAATAGAAGGAGAAAACTAGTACAGAAAAGAGTAAAATCCCAAGAAGGGAAGATATCCCTGATCAGTATCAGCAAGAAACTATGATCCCTCATAAAATCATCCAAGGTAAGCTTTGAAAGAAAAATTGCCAAGGACTCCAAAGATAACCACAAGGCATTCTTTAGCTATGTCAAGAATCTAAGTGGGAATGCTTAGATCTGCCCGGAGTTAGTGCATAATGGCACAAAATACACTGAACCGACCGATATCGACAACATCCTGGCAGACAGGTTCAGCACAAACTTCATCCCCTTCTCACCCCCAAAAGGGCCCATAACCATACCAGAAGAATGTAGAGTGCCTGAAATCACAGACACTCAGGTTTAAACAGCCCTCTCCAAAGCCAAAAATGCAGCATCAGTGGGACCAGATGGTGTCCCAGGCTGCATCCTACATGAGTTCAAAGATGAACTAACCCCTCACCTAAACACACTGTTCAAACGCAGCCTCTCCACAGGCTGCATACCCATAGAGTGGCGCACAGCAACGGTTATTCCACTCCACAAAGATGGAGCCACAACAGACTCCGGGAACTATCGCCTATAAGCCTGACTAGCTTGATCTGCAAGGCTATGGAGTGCATCATCATGGAACTCATTAACAGAGATATTGGGAACATCCAAACACTGAACCCTACCCTGTTCAGCTTTGTTAAGGGCAGATCATGCCTCCTAAACCTGGTGTACATCTTTGAGACAGTTACCAAGGCTATAGATGAGAGAAAGATGGTACACACAGCCTACCTAGACCTCGCAAAGGCCTTCAACACCATTCCCCATTCTGATATTATAGACAAGCTCACCAGCCTGAACATAAACCCCTACGTCACATGATAGGTTGCCAACTGGCTCACAGACAGAACCCACATGGTGAGAGTTGCAGGAGCTAGGTCCAACTCTAAACCGGTTACAAGTGGCATTCCCTAGGGCTCAGTCCTAGGACCCCTCTTGCTCGGCATATATTTCTCAGAGGTACAGGCAAGCACAGGAGGACTATGGCTGACCAAGTTCACAGACGACTGAAAACTAGGGGTTGTAATTGACTCTCCGGCTGACACAGACATCCTCCAAAAGGGTCTCACTGAGACGGATACCTGGTGTCAAAATCATGGCCTCAAGCTAAATGCCAAAAAGTGCATAGTCATCCCCTTTGGAGAAAACAAAGTACCCACAAACTACCACACAGGTGGTAGTCCCCTAAATATGGAAGACATAATAAGGGATCTGGGGACCCAAGTAGATAGTAATCTCACCTTTGATAATCACATTGCCAAAGTGGTTAGAAAATCCTTCTACGCGGCCCACCTAATCACAAAAGGGTTCGCATCCAGATCAAGAGAGGTCATTGTGCCCCTCTACTCATCACTCATCAGACCCATCACAGAGTACAACGCCCCATTTGGGATGTACCTTACAAGACACCTGCAACAGCTGGAAACACCACAGAACTACCTCACCAAGAGGATCACTGGCCTCAAACAGATGCCCTATGCAGCTCGACTGAAGAAACTCCAGCTGTACTCGGTTGCATACCGCCTACTCAGAGGTGATCTCTGCCTGACATTCAAGGCCATGTCCAACCCAGAATTGATGGACATGCTCGACCTAAAGAAAACTTTATCCCCTCGAGCCACACGCTCTAGGAATCTAAACCTCACCACAACAATAAATAGGACATGCTGGAGAGAAAGATTCCTGTCCCAGAGACTTCCCATGCTTTGGAAATAGATTCCAGTCTACATTAGGCAGAGCTCCTCACTAACACTCTTCAAAAGAAACCTTGACGGGTGGATGGGAAACAGAAAGTTTACCCCTGGGATTACTTCAATGGCTCTGCTGGACAGAGGCACAGGGAACTAATCTAAGGGAGCAGCGAAAGCCAACATATTCTGGCTAGGCTTATAAATGCCTTCAGGCAGATAGCCTAGTACCTACCTTTGAACCTATGAACCTATCCACATCTTGTTGAATTTGTCACTTGAATAGTTTTCTTTTCTGTTTTGGATGAACCCAGCTACTGTACTGAAAATGGATGATGCCTTGGTGGAATTTCCTGGTCAAAACGATAGGCAGATAGAAAAATGGATAGATAGAAAGATCAATGATAGATAGCTAGATAGATAGATAAATAGATAGATAGATAGATAGATAGACAGATAGATAGATAGACAGATGATAGGTAAATAGATAAATAAGTAAACTAAATTAAATAAAATACTTTGTAGTAAATGTAAGAGTGGCACAATGAAAAACATTTTACAAAAAGGCTGGCAGATCCTTGAAAAAAAATGTAATGATACTGCTCTAGAGCAAGACTCTAATATGAGTTTCAAAACTTAGAACAACTGTATTGGATGGGAAAACAAGGAGCAGATTTGGGTATTTAGCTGCACATTTTGAATACCTTGATAGTCTACACCTTATTAACTAGAAAGTTAATATACTCTAATGTAAAATATATATTAATTAAACTGAATGTAATCTCTTTGATTTCGTCTTGCTGAGTTTGTGCTTCTGGTTTGTGCTTCTGGTCAATAGTATGATGACTAAATGCTTAAATGTATGTACTTATTTTTGCGTACAGATAACAAAACTCCTTGCATGGGGGTAGTGAAAAAGGATTACTCGCCTCAGAAAAAAAATATTCTCAAATAATATACTGATAAATTATGAAGTTGACTGCCTTTCTTAAGGATTGACTGCCAAAGTTCACTGAGTCTATTGTGTTTGTAGTATTGTACCATATCTAGCATTTTGTCATGTAATTCAACTGGAAGTGGCAGTAGACGTGGAACTTCTATGTGCTGCCACCACAAACATTCCTTGGAAATCAGCATTTGTACTTCAAAGTAAATGTAGATATCACATTTTACTTCACATTTTCTAGAATATTACCACTTTTCTTTCTGATCTGTAACTTCCTACCACTACAAGACAGTGTGCTAGCAGTCTCTTGTTCTCACTAAACCCTTAGCACACCTAGGAATGGAAGGAATTCATCTAATCAAACATGGACATATGGCAGTTCACTACCATTCTGGGAAGATTCATAGAATATAATTAACACATAACAGCAGTGTAATGATATATTCTGTTTAGGGAAGTGATGTGGTTGACTGCATTATTTATGTGGTGTTAGAGAAGAAAATGCCTGCAGCATGCTAATTTAATCAGTCAACCGATATTTTATAATTAGCCTTTATTAACATGGCATGGTTTCTGGGTATTCTGAATATAGGTCACTATGTGGTGTTTGGAGCAAATTGTTATGATATATATTTCTGTAAGTAAATACACACAAGCGCGTGCGCGCGCACACACACACACACACACACACACACACACACACACACACACACACACACACACACACACACACACACACACACACACACACATATATATATTTGTGTGTGTGTGTGTATGTGTGTATATATAGACACACATGCACACACACACACACACACACACACACACACACACACACACACACAGCATTTAACTACTTTTTCTGGGGCCCTCTGCTTCATTAATTAACAGACTCTGAGATTAGCACATATCAGAGAAAAGAAAATACTGAAGCTCTCTGGAAGAAATCAGTTATTTTCCTGTTTTAGAGTTGTGACCAACCCACTCTGAGTAAGCTGTGATGGTATTCGTGTTTTGATTAATTGTATTTATGCATGTTCCAAATTAAATAGCTCAATGGAACTGTCTACTTATGTTCCTTCTAGGTGGCACAACAGACAGTTATGATATGCTTCTTCCAGACTGAGTTCTAGTTCTGTGTTCTTCCAGACTGAGTTCTAGTTCTGGGTTCTTCCAGACTGAGTTCTAGTTCTGGGTTCTTCCAGCTTTGCTGCTGTGCCATAACCTGCTCTGGTTCCTTCTTTACAAACTCCGTATAGAATGTCAAAGTCATTGTGCTGTACTTTATTCTATAGGAAATTTTGTGCACCCATTTCTGTGATACTTGAAAGCTCCATTCAGCAAACATGATGGGTCTTGACTGGATATCACTTTTTACAAATGCATTTGTTTTACCTTTTTTTTTTTTTTTGGTACTTTTCCGTTAATGGGGCAACAATCTTCGCGAAACAGAACTGTTGTGGTTCGCGAAGATTGCTGCCACGTTAACTGAATTAATGGAAAAGTACCAAGGCATTTATGGAGCTGGCAGCACTATGCACAAATATAAACCAGTATAACTATAGTTTGCATTACATGGTGTTTTTTTCTATTTACTGAGGAATATGAAATCATGTGCATAGGATCGTACTGTGAGAAGTCATGGAACCATAGTGTTTAAGTAACTGAACAGGTCACAGCAGACATTCATTCCTTCTCTTTAAGAAATAAACAGCTTTGTCAGGAGACAGGGAAAAGGCCTATTCATGCAGCATCACTGCTTTCAAGGTTTGCCAGTTTCCATGCCATGCCTTTTCATTGGAAACATCTTCTGTCACTTTACAGAAGAAGTTGGTTGGTTCATGCCTGCTTGCTTTCCATTCATTATGTTTGGGATCTTACCTCATATTTCTTCCCTGTCCCATTTCTGGCACAACCACATGGTCCCCGAAAGTAAACATTGCCTCTTAGAAAGTGGAGCACACAACATGTGGAACGGTAATGTTTGCTAAGTAAAAAAACATTTTTGCTAATTTATATACGGATTTCATTAACAGTAAATAGTCATGAAACTGGATTTTTCCGTACACAGTCAGGGCCAATTGATAGTTATCTATGTAAGTTATCAGGGCAACACTTTCAACGCAATCATTCAGTTGTAATGTAGTACCTTAAGAAGTCTGTTAACCAGAAGTGTGTAAAATTTAACAAAATCTTGTTTTTTTTTATAATGTACTATGAAAACAAATACTTTTTATACATATGTGGTCAGCAGACATGTTAAACTTTATTACAGCTGAACAATTGCGTTGAAAGTGTAAAAGTACCTTTTTTTTCTGTGTGCATGTAGTGCTCTTTCCTTTGACTTCCTACATTTCACTTCTTATCTTTGGTACCTTGATTATTTAAAACATATCACTTTATATTTTAGAAAAAGAAAACAATGCAGTTTTGTACTATCTAGTTCAGAATATACTACAGCACATAAATTCTGGGCAGTAACCCATCATTTCAACCATGTGTCATGTTGCACACCTGGTGTATCTGTGAATAAGCTGTCTGTTTATAATTCTGAAAAAAGAACAGTAGGGTGGATTTATGCAAATATGTCATGCATTTCTGATTTTGCTGTTATCTGCTTAATCAATCATTCTGGTCCAGTTTATTGGAAAGTTAGAGAGATAGTGGGAAAAAAAACTGATGGCCATTAAGAAAAGTATTTGAACTAATCAAAAAGAGGATAGGCATTTGATGAGCATTGCATTAGTATGAATGGATATAAGAAAGTTTATAATATCCTCCATGTCTGACAAGCTGCCAGCCAGCCTTGGTTATTATCTCCTAACTCATACTTAGCCTTCTAGGGAACAGCAAATATTGCAAAAAGGACAAGTTTTAAAAACAGCAATACTTTCCTTATTATTTATTTTTCTTAAACAAAATGTAGAAATTACTTTCTCTCAGTAATAGGAACAAAAGGTCAATAGAATTTCTGAAGTATCATAGCATAGCAATAGCTTCTTCCTTGGCTGTTTATGACATTTAGTCTGAGTTTGAGAGAGTGCCTAACGAAAGAAATTGTCCCTAAGGGACTTCGTGTATGCAAATATCCAAACAATGTTCAACTGGGATCTATTTCCCACACAAGTTTGGTTAAAGTTTTTAACAGGTGTGGTTTAGATATTGTGAAACTTATAATTGAAGAAAATGAAAGAAAGCAGGAATGTTTGGGTAAAGAAATAGATGAGCTGGATGCTTGCATTAAGAAGGACCTAATACATGGTATTAGGGAAGAAAGGGACAAATACTATAAAATTAGACAAGACATTGATGTGAAATGTGAGGAGGTTATACAACGCAAAATGGGCAAATTAAATAGAGATATTTTAGAATATGAAACTGGAAACAACTATCCCAAACCATCTTTTTCTAAATGGGATTCTAATGTCAATAATAAAAAATGGAACAAACAGGATACTATTTCTTATGACTACAGGAAGAATAGTTATTATGAACAAGAATTCCCCCCACTAGAAAGAGAAATGGATGGAGGATTCATGCCTCAAAATAGAAGGGGAAATTTTCGTATGGGGGGGAAGGGGGAGGTATTAGTTAATAGCCCCTCCACCACTATTATAGATGCTGATGACATTAAGATTGATGATATTAAATATACTTATAAAGATTTTTCTATTTATAATTATAGTAATTTTCCACTTAACAAAGATCATTTTAATTTACTTAGTAAAGGGTTTAAATTTATACCCTGGAACAAGGGTGACACAGCCACCACATTATTAGATGTAAAATTATTTGTGAGAAAAATTAATTTAGGAATTTTAGCCTCTAGAAATGGTTTTAATAATGAAAGTAACAAAGCAGGTTTAAGAAGGAAATCAATTTATAATCCACCCTTACTACCGCAGATAAAGAATTTTGAAAAAACATTAGAAGATGAAATTAGAGGGACACAGGTCAAGAATAAGTGTAGATACATAAATAATTTAAAGAAGGGGGAGAACGATATGTTAATGGATTTAATGAATAATAAGTTCATAAGAGTAATGAAACCAGATAAGGGTGGGGGGGTAGCAATTATGGACAACATTACTTATGAAGGGAAAATGAACATGATTCTTAGGGATGAACATAAATGCGCAGTAGTTTCAAGAAATGAAGTTAATTTAGCATATCAACGCATAGATATAATGCTAAAAGATTACATGTTTGAAGGAATTATTGATGTTGATTTATTTAAATTTCTTACTGTTCACAAACCTAGAATAGCAACAATGTTCGGAATCCCCAAGGTCCATAAAAACTGGCTAGACCCCCCACTTAGACCTATAGTCACAGCTGAGGTGTCAAAAACCACCCCTTTAGTGAAATATGTTGACTCTAAAACAAAACACATTTGGGTCAACAATAAAACCATTTTAAAGGATTCCTGGGATTTTTTAAAACAACTTTCCCCTGATATTTTTAAGGAAGACTTATTGTTCATCACCATAGATATTGTGGACTTATTTTCTAGCATTCCACATGACAGATGGATGGAAATGTTTGAAGAAAGTATATTTTTGGACAATACTATGTACACAAAATGAGAAAATATTATCAGTGGCCCTCATGGACACTATCTTAAGACATAACATTCTATTATTTAATGGGGAGTATTTTCAACAGAAAGAAGGAGTTTCCATGGGGGCAGCGTGTGCACCCACATACGCCAACATAGTATTGTCCAAATGGGAAGAGAGTTTTGTGTTGAACTTTAATTATAATAAGGAATGGTTACTGTATCAAAGGTTCCTTGATGACATCGTTATTTTTTGGGTTGGGGGACATGACAAGTTCTTAGAGTTCATGCATTATATTAGTCATACTACTAATTTTTTAAAATTCACTTATAACATTAATTCCGAAGTGCTACAATATTTAGATATAGAAATATTTAAAAACAGAAATAAACAAAATTTTGAATCAAAAGTATTTAGAAAGGAGACTTATTGCAATTCTTATTTGCATTTTGACAGCGCTCATCCCCTGCACTGCAAAAGAAACATAGTAAAGGGACAATTTGTGAGGGGATCGAGAATGACCAGCTTAAATATTGATTTTGACATGGAATGTAACAAAACTGGAAAATATGTTTATAGAAAGGGGGTATCCCAGGATATTTGTGACTAATATAAGAAGGGAAGTAGAAGAGGGGAGGGGGGACAGATTCAAACCTATTATAGGAATGAATGACTTTATGACATTTCAAGAAGAACAAAGTAAATTAAAGGTCAAATAAGAATTATTTCAAATAAATTTGATAGTAGAGTATAATAGGTATAATTATAATTTGAGAGACACACTACAAATAGAATGGAATAAATTTGCAGCCCTTACTGACATAGAGGAAATCATTAACATCAAACCAAAGATTATATATAGAAATTCCAGAAGTATAAAGAATATGTTAGAGAAAAGGAAAAAGAACACCCCACATATAAGCAATAATAAAAAGTTTGGAACGTTTAGATGTGGTAGGTGTAATCAATGCTCCTTCATTAGTAATAAGAGTGAAATCTTTTTGGAAAGTAGAAATTTATTGATTAAAAGTAAGGGTTCTTTTAATTGCGATACTAAAGGTGTGGTGTATTTAGTTACTTGTGATAAATGTCCCTCCTACTACGTAGGAAAAACTGAAAGAGAGTTAAGGAAAAGAATGTATGAACATTCCTATGACATTTCAAGAGAAAAAGAGACTAACGCCCTCTTTAAACATAGTAGGAATTGTGTGGGGTGTAATTTTCAGTTTTTTGTCCTTCAAAAAGTCAAACAAGATGTCAGGGGTGGTATATGGGAAGAAATTCTAGAGAGTAGGGAACTGTGGTGGCAGGTACACCTAAAAGCAGGGAAAAAGCCTGGTTTAAATGACTTTTTAAGTATTGTTTCTTTATTAAAATTAAGAGCAAATAAAATATAAAAGCAGTACCAATTTTTAACATTAGAGGGCGTAGTCGCCATATTTTAAATATTCACATTTTAAATATACACACATATTAAATACATTTTATTACATTATTTATATCAAATCATATTATTTATTCATATTTATTAATATAATGGTTTATGAAATACACTTTTTATGTATAATATCAATTTTGACGTTGTCAAGATATTTATAATGTTTAGTAGTAACATGGTATCCAAAATGGTTTTAATTAATTAATATTCATGAGGCTCGGATAAGTTTGATTTGCACATTTAAAAGTTTTTTCGGAATCTAATTGGTCAGTGTTTAATGAATGATTGTATATAATAGGTAAATGAATTACTAACTGTTGTCTGATGAAGTCCATTTGTTTGGACGAAAACGCATGAGAGTATTGTGGATTTAAATGCGTTAATGTGTACGTTCTATTTGTGGCATTAAAACTTCTTGAAGAAGCATCGAGTGTTCTTTTTGGCTGATTGCACTCTGCTTACAGTTTTTTGGTTTTCTTGAGTGCTTTCCACTTTCTTTCTCCAAAGTTTATAATATCCTCCATGTCTGACAAGCTGCCAGCCAGCCTTGGTTATTATCTCCTAACTCATACTTAGCCTTCTAGGGAACAGCAAATATTGCAAAAAGGACAAGTTTTAAAAACAGCAATACTTTCCTTATTATTTATTTTTCTTAAACAAAATGTAGAAATTACTTTCTCTCAGTAATAGGAACAAAAGGTCAATAGAATTTCTGAAGTATCATAGCATAGCAATAGCTTCTTCCTTGGCTGTTTATGACATTTAGTCTGAGTTTGTTCTCTTCATAACTATGCAAAATACAGACTTTCATTTGTCTTTCATTCCATTTTTAATTCCATTACTCCTCTTTGTACTGTTTCAGTTACATACACAGATCTTCCCTGAACAGTTATCTCAAATAAAAAAAACTCAATGGTTTTCTTTTTTGTGAAGAGCTCATATCTTCTCACATTTGCTTTCTACAAACACACCGATTTGCTTTAGATTATTTTAGTTGTCTTCAGTCACTGTTCTTCACCCCCCCCATGAATACAATTACTCAGCTTTTCATAACCCTACCAGACACGCAGAATCAGATGTTATTCTTTTAATCTGCAGGCAGTCTGATCTGCATCTATATTAAAAGAATGAATGCTTAAAATGTTGAACACATCTTTGTCGACACGTTTTAAATGAACGCTCTTATAAGTGAAAGCTGACAAAGTTGAAACCGACATACTCAAAATATTTTAGTTGTCTAACACCAATCCCCCACTGCTGCTTTAAACATGAACTGCAAACACAGTAAATTTTACTTATAACGAACACCCTAAATATATGCTACAATCCTTCCTGTTTGTAAAGTAAATAAAGTAACCATACCAATTGGCAACAGTAAATCTCCAAAATGACACTTGATCAAAATGACACTTTCCCGAAACACAAACCAGTTAACACACATACACTAATTTTTCTCTAATTTTTGCTGCACCCCACACCCCCTGCTAATTATATATACCAACTCCGAGATCGTACTAAAATTAAGGTGAAAATGCATAATTCATAATGTACACATCTTTTCATCACTGCTACATTTGCATGTGTTGGCCAACTATGACATTTCAAACTTAATGTTTTAGATCTTTAGAGCTTTCACTTATAAGAGCGTTCACTTAAAATGTGTCGACAAACTAGTGCTCTACATTTTAAGCGTTCATTCTTATAACATAGACCCACCTAATCTAACTAAAAGTTCTAAACCTGGGCCAGAATAAGTTTTTTTTTTTTTAAAGGTTCAGATGAAACAAAGGGAGATGTTAGATCAAGGACACTAGAGACAGTGTTGCCATTTCCATGTGATGATCAAATCCTATGGGCAGCAATGCACAAAAGTGGCTGCAATGCCAAATGCCTCTGGTGATCCATGGGTTCGTATCCCTGTGCTGACTAAACCATTTTGAGGAAGCATGTTTAGTGATGGCTCAGAAGAGAAACAATAACTTACAAAGTCTTCCAGTGTTCATTTGATGCCCAAAAATTCCTATTCACTAAAGCAGCAGTACTTTGTTGCGTCAGACACTCCCTGCTTGGATGCAATACAACATTTTGTCAAACCCATTCATTGATGACATCAGTATCCACAATCCAACATCCATGGTGTCTGTCCTGAAAAGAAGTGGCTATTTAAAGCTGGGTGTAATGAGACATTAGTGTGCCACCAGTGCTTTCAACAAAGTGAAGCTGTAAACTACACTGTTAAGCTCCTCACTCCATCTCACCTGGTTAGGGCTTTGAGCCATTGTCAAGTCTATGTGAAAAAGTCAAAATAGTAAAATAGGGTATACAATGACCATAGTAATAACTGGCTATTCCAAAAAGGACACTTACTTGCATTTTAGTCATCTCGGATGGCCTTTTTCCTTTCTACTTCTGACTTCAACAGGCCCCTATGTTACAATGCTTCTTCCAGACTAGTGGCAAACTTTGACATACTGGCCATTAGCCCAGCCTTCCTAAGGGAATCTGAAAATGCCTGTGTGTTCAGAAGATGGTTAGTCCAAGCTTGACTGTTGGTTGGCCGAGCTGAGACTGAAACAGGCCCATTTGGATCAGAACTCAATCCCGGTTACCAAATTGAATAAATAAATAAATAAATGACTAAAATATATCTGCTGCATAATGATTATATTGGTATAGGGCCTTGTATGAGCTCTTTACAAAAATAAAAATATTGAGCGTTTGTAGATATGAATCTAATGCATAATAATTATGTGGGTATTAAACCTTGTATTTTAACAACTGAAAACTGTAGTGCTCCAGGCAACCAAAACTGGAGAACAATATACTGAAATAGTCCATCAATATAGAAAAAACACTTTTCTATACTCTTTCATTAGACCCAGGGTTGTGCGACACCTTAAGAAGACCCAACCTGTTAAGCAGTTTATTAGTCTGTAGCATGGAATAGGTATTAAACCGGCACATGGAATTCAGCTACCTGAATTCATGAATAAAATTTTGTACCCATTTGGTTTGTACCCTAAAACAATGGAGCTATTCCAGTTAAGTACCTCACAGTAAGCATCCCTTTTTATTTCATTAGCATTATTGTGCATTTACCACAGCAATCCTGTCTATCCAAAGTTTTCACCTATTCTATTACAATATAATGGCTTGCTTATTACACCGCTTTGGTTAGTTATGGATGAAAAAAAAATCTTTATTTTGCTGATAAACTGCTTTACTTCCTTTCTTTGGTTTGCATGCAGTATGTCTCCTTTTATTTCTCAGTCAGGGCTAGACTATACCAACTGCTCCATGTTGAATCTAATCATCATATTTCCACTAACACGCTGGGGTTTAGAACATAAGGGAGGAAGACAGTATAGTTAGTAAACCAAAGAAAGGGGCAAGCTACCACATTGTACCAAAAATCAAATGGTAGCAAGGCAGGATAGAGTAAACAGAGGAGACCGTTAAAATCCAGAACCTTTATTCAATAATTCCATTAAGCGCTTTCATCCTTTTCTTCTAGGACTTCATCAGAATGAAAAATATTTCGTACAACTTGAACTTAAATAATAGCCTCAGTTAACAATAAGTCAACCCTAAATAATTGTCCAACTCTGTTAAAGGGACAGAATACTCCTTTTTGAACAATTAATGTCATAAAAACAAGTAAGCATGTCAAATAAGACATAAAAAACAATATTAAAAATGCAATTTGTGAAATGTTTTTCTCTTCCAAGTCAATATTAATTAAGAGAAAACATGAATTAAAACATTCAAACATTAAAAATGGTTACTTAAGCCCACCAAATGTTTCCAATCAAAGTTATTTTCTATTCTCCAGGGGTTAAAAGATCCTCTAACAGTATAACTTTGATGCTCTTCTTTTCAGCACTGGTTCTATAGAAATATAGTCTTTCAATTCTGGATAAGTGAAGGCATTAAGCCTAAATTGCCACACCAGTTCTTTATAAAACAAATAGTTCTCCCAGCCTCCACCCCTGGGGTCTTTTTCAACTTTTTCCAAAATACAAAATAAAAACTCGTTATGGAAAACTTTAAGCTGTGAATGTTTAAATAAGGTGTTATTAGGGTTCTTTGGTTTTATACTATAGTTATGTTCATAAATTCTTTTATGAAGGGTTCTTTCAGTTTTTCTGGTGTAAAAACATTCACATTTTTTACAAATTGCTAAGTAAATAATCCCTTTACTATGACAGTTTCCTGTCTTTAACCAAACTTTACTCTTTAATATTTATCATAAATAAAACAACATTGGTTGCAATTCCTACATTTTAGTACCACCACAATTTCTACTAATTCTGTTATAGAAAGATCCTTCATAAATGCTTTTTAAATTACGACCCATCTTAAATACAAATTTAGGGTCTGTTCCTACAACTCCATCTAAGTCAGAGTTAAATCTAAGCATTTTCCAATTTTTTTCTAATAATGTTGTTAACACTTGGTGCAGCTTGGTTAAATTCAATCACCATAGCTTTACTATTTTTTTTTTCTACACAGGGGGTTCCAGATTTGGAAATTCCTTCTGATTTACCCACTATTGGCTTGTATTTATTTCCTCAACTCACAATCACTTCTTGACATATGTTAGCCACAAACTCTTTTGGATAACCCCTCTCAATAAATAGATATTAAATAAATCTAATCTCTCTTACTAAGTCATCATAATGAGAAGCCATTCTTGCTGCCCTTACACATTGTCCCTTTACTAAACTCTTTTTTTGTTTAAAAGGATGCACACTGGAAAAGGCAGGTATGAATTACTGAAAGTTGGTTTTCTGTAAATTTTAGTTCTAAACTTCCCTTCAAAAATGTCTATACTTGTGTGCAAATAATTGATTTTAGACTTGTGGAAATTGTGCCACACAATTTCAGCACAAACTATTTTTTATAGTGGTAGTATTCTTTAAGTTCTAGGTCTTAAACTGAATTTTATAAGTCACAGTAAAGTAACTGTTACATTTGTAATATTTTGTAAACAACTTACAGTATCTCAACGACCAAGTTACACACATACTGTCAGCAGCATTTTATTCATCAAGCTGAGAGCTTTCATGTGAGGCTAAGAAGTTCTGTATGTGTTCCTTGGTTGTTGAGATATTCAGGCAAAAGTGAAAGTTATAGCTATATAAATTAATATCACAAAACAGCAATGAATATCTATTTACCTGCAATAGACAGAGGCCAAATATGAATGCAGTTGAGTTTGCTACTGTGTAAGCTATAAGATAAAATATTTTAAAAACTTGTACATAGCATGGTTTTGGAATTACTGATACAAATATGAACAAGCAATATTTGATGCCTAGAGGCATCAGTAGGAGTTAACTGCAGATGTACCTGGAGGCGTCACTCGGATGTAATGAGTTAAATATTTCCTGTGGTTTTGAACTCTGATGTCACTGTGAATATATAGTGAGTATTTTCTTGCTCTTTTATTATTTATTATTAAATATATTTAAACCTTTCATTGTGGCAGATCTGTGTAGAGATATTTAGGTTTTGAGAGTACTTGCATATTTATTTGGTGACACTGTGTGGGCCACTCTTAATAGCCTTGTTCTAGGTCAAACTACCATTTGTATTAGTATTAATATTACACAGTAAGATTGGACACCGTTTGTTAAGGGCCTTAAGGTAACTGGCAGAAGGGTTCTGGTAGCAGAAAAAATTGCCTTATAGTCTGGGCAAAAGGAGCATAGCTAATAAACATGTGCCAGCCTTTTCCAGGTCTGTGTGTGTGTGTGTGTGTGTGTGTGTGTGTGTGTGTGTGTGTGTGTGTGTGTGTGTGTGTGTGTGTGTGTGTGTGTGTGTGAGCTACTTCGGCAGGGACACAAAGCACTGGTTAGACAGAGAGAGTTTTGGAAGACTTGGCTTGGAACCTTGGCTAAGGACTCAACTCTGTAGCTGTACCAGTGGGGAGTCTTATTGGGAATCTGCAGAAAGGTAGAGGAACCAGCCTCAGAGTGACTGTGGTCTCTGTGTGCTCTTAAGGGAAATTGCACTTGATGCAAAGAGCTGCATCTGGAAATACTGTGTGTGTATCTCTTATCCTCACAGTGAACATCCCCCACTGTTGCCAGTGGTGAGGATTGATACACCTTGATTACTGGTCCAGTGGTGGGTCATCACATTTTGCCAGTGGTGGGATCACCACATCACATATTGTGAATTGGTGGTGTGGATACTGAACTCTTGTAGCCTTTAAACAGTGGTCACTAAAGATGGTAATTGTACTCTCTAGCAGCCACACAGTGAACATTCACAGTTTCATATCACAATAGTTTTTTTTTTTTTTTATTAGCTTAGTTAGTCAGGAAGAGCAGTCAAGTATGTCAGCAGAGGATTAAAGCAAGCTGACAAGGAGCCAGTTGGCTGAGATGTGTCAAGCCAAAGGACTTGTGCATGCCAACCTGACTAAAGCAGCAATGATTGCAGCCTTAGTCACAGTTGCAACACAGGCCAGCAACCAGCAGGACAAGCAGACTGGCCTTGGGGATGTACAACTCTCAGAAAATGGACAGTTCAGCCTTGAATCAGAGGACTTAAAATTTTGCCTGGAGATAAAGAGTCTTGAACTGGAGGCCAAACAGTTGGAACTAGAATCAGCAGAGAGACTGCAGCATTTGGAGGCTGAAGAAAAGGAGGAACAGATGGCATTAGAATCAGCAGAGAGACTGAGAAGTCTGGAGGACGAAGAAAATGAGAGGCAGAGGCAACATGAAAAGGAAATGCTGACTCTTCACCAGGGTCATGGAGTTAATGGGGATAGGACTAACCGAACCCCAGAAGCAATAAAGGTCAGTAAATTTCTTCCACAATTTACAGAGGGTAATAATTTTGATGGTTTTAATCATATATTTGAAAGGATTTGTAAACAGTATTATGTTGATCAAGGGCTCTGGGTATGGTTCCTATTCCACTTACTCCATGGTAAAGCTGTAACTGTTGTTTCTAAATTGTCTGATACTGATTTAAATTATAATACAGTTAAAATTTGTTTATTAGAGTGTTTTAAGTTAACACCTGAAACTTATAGAAAAAAGTTTCATGAGCATAGATGCAAGGCAAATGAAAGTGTGTGTGATTATATTGCTGAGTTAAGCACTTATTTTCATAGGTGGGTGAGTGGGTGTCAGGTCACCAATTTTGAAGGGCTGGCAGACCTTTTTGGTGAGAGAACAGGCCCTTAGTACTTTGCTGAGGACATTAGAATCTGGTTACCAGATAGAGAATTCAATACTACAGACGGGTTGGGGAAAAAGGGAGACCTATACCTAGCAAGTAGGGCATCACTGCATAGGAAAGGGATACCTAGTGTTGCACATGGCTATAAGAGAATACATGGTGAGCAGACTAAACCACCCCAACAGAGTCCACCAGTAACAGGGGAAGCCACTAGTTCAGGTACATGGCCAGGATTAAGGGTTAAACATTTTAAATGTAACCACTGGGTTCATGTAGCCTATAGCTGTCCATGGAGGCAAGGTGGGGAACAAAAGGTGGGGGAATCAGCAAGTGGGAATGACAGAATGCCAGTGGTAAGTTGCCTGCAGACAAGAAGGGTACCAAACTACCACAAGAGGTTATATCCTATCTTAGTAGCTGGGAAAGAGGCCACTGCTAAGAGAGACACAGCTTCTGACCTAACCATTGTGAAGCCTGCAATAGTTAAAAAGGAGCACTACTTGCTTGGGCAGTCTACTCCAATCATAGCTTTTGGAGGGACCCCATTCCAAATCCCTTTGGAAAGGGTTCACCTTGACTGGGAGGGTGGACAAGGAAGCAAGCAAGCAAGTAGGCGTGTTTGAGGATACCCCTGCAGATGTCCTGATAGGGAATGATTTCTATAATGCAGTACCTTGTGTGCATGCAGTGACAGGCAGTCAGGCTTGGAGACAGGCATGTGAGTGTGGTAGCCTGGTGGTGGGAGCTAGACAGCCCACACAGTTGAAGCCAAGAATGGTGGGGTGGCTACTTCAGGGAGGGAGCTACCCTGTAGCAGTGAGACTGAAGGTGAGCCACAGCTGCTGGTGGGTACTGATGTTCCCTTGGACAGAGTGACTACAATGACAGAGGCGAGTAGTAGTACCCAAGATGACAGTGAGGCACCACTGTCAGAGGGCACCAGAAGTCCTGTAGAAGGGGAGCTGGGAAGGGTTACAAAGAGAGAGTTGAGACAGGCTCAGCTCTTAGACCCTACATTACAAGGCTGGAAGGAGGTAGCCAGGGAGGTGTTTTCTCAAAAGTTGGGAGGGTGGCCTAATGGTTGATGTATTTGCCTTACAAACACAAGGTGCAGGGTTTCAGTCTCACAAGGGATAATTATCTAGGCTTAAAATGGCTCGCAAGGGCAGTTAGCCTAATACTAATCTATGAATCTATGAATCTAAGGAAAGGAGGAATCTGTATACTGGGACAAAGGGCTACTGTATAGAGAGTGTACGCCCAAGGGAGGGCTAGAGGTTGAGGTAATACAGCAGTTGGTAGTGCTCAGACCCTACTGTCTGGCACTTCTAGTCATAGCCCATGACATTCCCTTTGCAGGTCATATGGGCATAAAGTGTACCAAGAGACGTATTATGCAGAACTTTTATTGGCCTGGGATTTCCAGGGATGTAACAGGGTGCTGCAGCACCTGTGAGCAGTGCCAAAAAGTAGACAAGGCAGGAAACAGGGTGAAAGCTCCCTTGATGCCTTTGCTTGTGACTCAGGAGCCATTTCAGAGTGTAGCTAGGGATACTGTGGGGCCTCTAAGTACTCCAAGTTCCACAGGAAAGAAGTATATCCTAGTGGTAGTAGATTATGCTACTAGGTACCCTGAGGCAGTGGCCTTGTCCTACATTGAGGCAGAAAAGGTGGCAAATCTTTTGTTAGAGATTTTTAGCAGAGTAGGTTTCCCTAAAGAAACACTGTCTGACAGAGACGCCAATTTCATGTCAGACCTGCTGGCTTGTCTGTGGGAGTGCTGTGGGGTAAAGCACCTGAAGACAACCCCCATCCACCCCCCCCAGACTAATAGTCTGGTGGAGAGTTTAAACTCTACACTAAAGACCATACTACAGGGATTTGCAGACCAGTTTAAAAGGGAGTGGGACACATATTTGCATCATCTGTTGTTTGCTTACAGAGAAGTGCCCCAGGAATCCACAGGTTTCTTATCTTTTGAGTTGCTGTATGAGCATAAGGTGAGGGAACCTCTAGATTTGATTTGTGTTGAGTGGGAGGGTGGCAGCAGATTATGGTTCTCATTTCTGTCAGGCACAGCAAGCTGCAGGCATGTTGGGAGGGACCCTAAAAGGTGGTAAGGAAGGTCAGTGATGTTAACTACATGGTAGAACTGCTAGGCAGGAGGCAGGGGCACAAACTGTACCATGTTAACATGATGAAACCTTACCATGATATGGAGGGCCTGGTGGTAAGTATTTGTAGCAGAAGGCAGGAGGAGTCTGATGGGGATCTATGGCTGCAGCAAGCCAGCCAGCAAAATCCCAGGTTACTGTGGTAGAGCCTAGGGTTGCAGGCATATGATATGACAGCGCAACACTGTAATGTTATGAGCAATACAAAGGCAGGTGGGATCTCAAGACATGGGGTGGGGTAAGGTATTCCCAGATAGGCTCATTCCTCTCAAGCAATGTTTCTCAAAGGCCACTTGAAAAACTAGCTTGAGTCTTCCAAGGGGGGAAGAAGTGTGATGAAGGGACATACTGCCAGCACAGCTAGCTGGAATTTTGAAAATAATTATATGGCATCGGTGAATATCAAAATGTTTTATACAAGATGCTTGTGTTACAAATATATTAGAACTGTATGTCATATGCTTATCAAACTGCTTGTACAGACATGTGTGTTGAAAAGTTATTTGTAGAATGATGTGTCTAAAATGTGACCACAGTGTGCCCTACTGAAAGAGAACAGAAATGTACATTCACTATTGTAACTGTTTAATTGTATACATTTTACCAGTGGAAACTGGAATACAGGAGGTTAAATTCAGTCTAGCAAACTTTAGAAAAAAATTCTGAAATTAAATCACTTTATGGGCTAGGCCATAAATATGGTATCTTTCAGTTCTCAATGCAGCCAGGGACACAAGGTCTGTACTAGGAAGCTTTCTATATTGTCTTGAGAGTGTTTTTTTTTTGTTATATGACTTCCAACAGCTGCACTGATCCAAGTAAAAGCCTTGTCTGGGTATTTTTACAGGTAGATGCTAAATACTGCCAACTTCAGGAATGGAGGCTTGCATGACAACTAGAAGTCAGATGATCAGAAATGATGTCACTCTGCAAGCTATCCCAGCAGTAATATTTTAGATATTATTTTGAGAAGTCTCTTAGTGAGACAGGGCATTATGCATTCTGTCTTGGATCTGACAACAGCTAGAAGATCCATTTACCACATCTGCCTTGCTCTGTTAGTAAGTTCTTAGGTTATAGTATAATTCTCATAGATTCTGTCAGGAATATAGTGAAGCTTAGTTTAGATATTTTTCTTTATTTATTTGAGACTGTCCTGTAATGTTGTTTTAAATATTTCCTGTGGTTTTGAACTCTGATATCACTGTGGATATATAGTATTTTCTTGTTCTTTTATTATTTATTATTAAATATATTTAAACCTTTCATTGTGGCTGATCTGTGTAGAGATATTTAAGTTTTGAGAGTACTTGCATATTTATTCGGTGACACTGTGTGGGCCACTCCTAATAACCTCGCTCTTGTCAAACTACCATTTGTATTAGTATTAATATTACACAGTAAGATTGGACACCCTTTGGTAAAGGCCTTAAGGTAGCTGGCAGAAGGGTTCTGGTGGCAATGAAAACTACCTTATAGTTTGGGCAAAAAGGGGCATAGGTAGCAAACCTGTGCCAGCCTTTCCCAGGTGTGTGTGTGTGTATGTGTGTTTTGTGTGTGTGTGTGTGTGTGTGTGTGTGTGTGTGTGTGTGTGTGTGTGTGTGTGTGTGTGTGTGTCTGTGTGTGTGTCTGTGTGTGTGCAAATCAAAATTCTCAAAGAGTGTGTGTGTGTGTCAGCTACTTGGGCAGGGGCACGAAGCACTGGTTGGACAGACAGTATTGGATCACTTGGCTTCGAACCCTGGCTAAGGATTCAACTCTATAGATGTTGCCAGTCGTGAGTCTTATTGGGGATCTGGAGAAAGAGAGAGGAACCAGTCTCAGACTGACTGTGGTCTCTGTGTGTTTTTAGGGGAAATTGCACTTGATGCAGAGAGCTGCATCTGGAAATACTGTGTGTGTACTTGTCATCCTTGCAGTGAATGTCCCCCACTGTTACCTATGGTGAGGATTGAGGCTAGTTGATTACTGGTCCAGTGGAGGGTCGTCATAAACTAAATGAAGCTTTATAAAAGTTGAATGCAGAGTTAGTTGTATGAAGTGATGGCACAGAATAACAAAATAAAGAAGAACAACAGCATTATATGTGTTAAATGGTTGGTATAATAAGACAATCACTACATCAGAAGAGCTGACATCAGTAATTAAATTTATGTGGGAAAAGAGTGATGGAAGGTGTTTGGAACTGGAGACAATAGCTCTATGTCAAAATTATTATAGATTATTAATGAGAGGGTAATGTGATGAAATATATCAGAGAAAAATAATATGGAATGAAGTATAACAACACAATAGAATTATTGCATATAATAATAGAAACACTAGACTTTATGCAAAAAGGAAACATATAAAGTAATACCCAGAAGGCATTCAATAATATTAGACCTGAAGAATTAAGGCACATATTTGGGTAAATATGGCTTTTGGGAAAAGTTTAATGTTATTTTTTCTTGCAAAATGTATATAGAAATATCAGAATAATACCAATAGTGAGCAATTAGTTTGGTGCTGAAATAAGGATGGACTGCACTTTTGAACACAGATGCTGTTTGAGAAGACCATTGGTTGCTTTAACAATAAATGAACTTTTGATGGATGCAAAAAAAGGGAATGGAAAAGAAAATATGGCAGTTGATAATGAGATAGAGATACCAGTCCTGTACTATTATGAGGATGATACCATTTTACTTAGAAATAGCTAAGATTGGATGCAGGATGCTACAAGATGAACTGAACAAGACAGGTTTATGGTTGAATAAATAAAAAAGTAAATGTAATGAAATAAGAGAAATGCATGTTTCAAAAATGAAACTTAAATTTACCAATACATTTTGAGATCTTTGAAGGAAGGGATGGAATGAAAGGATGGAAAAAGCCCAAAAAAAAAAAAAAAAAAAAAAAGTAAATAAATAAATAAATAAATATATATATATATATATATATATATATATATATATATATACATATATATATATTATATATATATACATATATATATATATATATATATATATATATATATATATATCTATATGGGATCACTACAAAATACCGAACGCTCAAAATCCCGACGCTAAAAACACTGAGACCAGATGACCGAAACCCCGCATTACTGAAAGACCAGAAGCGCAAAATACAAAATCCTACTGTTAAGTGATTTTGCATTAGCACTTCTGGTGTTGCGGTTCAGGTAAGTATGCATGTGTAAGTGTGTTTGTGAGGGGTGTAGTGTCTGTAAGTGTGTGTTGTGACTGTGGTGTGTGTGTGTGTGAGGGACTTTAATGTGTGGGTGTTTGTTTGCCTTGTGTGTCTGTTTGTGCAATCTCGGAGTTAGAATAATAAAGTAGGGGTGTGTGGGGGGAGGGGGATTGCCCCCCCTGCCTATGTCTAGTGTAGGATGCATTGTTTGGTTGTGGGGGGAAGGTGTGTGTGTGCTGTTTTGTTGTGTAACTTTCGTGATTTTGAATTTCGTGGTTTTACATATTCGGTATTGTGGGGTTTCGGGCATGTGGTCTCGGTGTTTTAAGCGTTGGGATTATGGGCGTTTGGTATTTAGTAGTAATTATATATATATATATATGAGTTCCCTGCAGAAGGTCAAATGTGTGTTTGGTTAAGAACTGTTTACTCAACCATATATTATTGACTAAGCAGCTGATTGATAGGTGCCTGAGATCATACAATTTCCAGGGTTGGGGAATATGTTTTCATTTCTTTTAAATTTTGCATGCAATGGGGCTGCTTTTGATGGTATGGTATTGTTCTTTTGATAGTCAACATAGCTGTGTTTTACCTTTAGTACTGTGTGTGTTTGTATGTGTGTGTGTGTGTGTGTGTGTGTGTGTGTGTGTGTGTGTGTGTGTGTGTGTGTGTGTTTGTGTGTGTAAATATGGAAGGCATTTGATGCTTTATTTGAAAATAATTCATTAAATAACAGCAGTATTTCTAAGTTTTTATTATTTTGTGGGTATACTCAGTCTTTTATTAGAATAAGAAAAAGGTATATTAGTGATATTTGTTCCTTTTTATGGGGTCAAAAAAAATCAAGTAAAAAGAGATGTAGTTTGCAATTAGTGTAAGGCAGGTGTGCTGATGTTAATAAACCATGTGGTCTTCTTCACCAGTTTGCACTTATTTTATGCATTAAAAGAAATAAAAATGAATCAGATTTCTTTGTTCAGTAATATTTCACAGATCAAATAATGCTGGGAAGCAATGGAAACCAAAAAGAAGAAACTATGTGCAAAATGTACTTATTTTTATTAACATGGAAGGATAATACTTAAATGGAAGGTAAGTGGATAATTTCAACATAGATCAAAATATCATACAGACATAGTGGCACAAAATGATTCTGTTGCTGCTTAGCGAACATTAGAATACAGCAAAAAAAGTATATTTGATATGCAAAACAGACTTATAAATATTGAT
This sequence comes from Protopterus annectens, assembly GCF_019279795.1. Lineage (NCBI taxonomy): Eukaryota > Metazoa > Chordata > Ceratodontiformes > Protopteridae > Protopterus > Protopterus annectens. Next base: position 401,652,569 of record NC_056727.1, read on the forward strand.
GACTGGAAGTATTTTCTGTAGAGATTATTGTTGGCAAAATGTACAGTAAAGTAAATGAAACACAGAAACAAGAAAGAGTTTGTACTTTCCCTGGATGCTAAGTAGAAGAAAACTTAGAACACATATTTATATACTGTAAAAAGATAGCAGGTTTTGGTTCAGCAACAGCAAAACTATCCTAGGAAATTAGATAGAGATAAATATAGATATTATATGCATGGTGTGTATAAAAAAAACAGAAAAAAAGACTGATGAACTAGGCAAAGTGATTAATAATTGTTTGTGAATAATATGGGTAAGAAGATTTAGAGAAATGTAAGTATTTGGTTTTAGAACAAAAGGAGTGTGAGGATGAAGACAATGTATGCTATTTTGTTTATTTTCTTTTTAAGCAATGTAAACAGTATATAAACATCATTTGCTTTCTTTGTTTGATGAGTATATACAGCAAATATTGATTTGCTATATGAAATAAATTTCAAAGCATTAACATTTATGTGACACAACTGTTAAACGTTCGAGATGTATTTGCTCTGTATATTAGATTATATAATTACCATGGCTACATGATAGTACTGTACTTAGAATTTTACTACTAAGAAAAACTTCCTTCTTAAATTTATTTATTGTTTGCCTAAACTATTACTGCTATAGAGAAATGCAGCATACTAGAAAGAAAACAAAAGGAACTCAGAGGAAGAATATTTTTTTCTGAAATAAAATACATTTATTTGTCTTTTTTATTTTTGAATCAATAGGTCTGAAGAAATGGAGTGTAATGCCCAAATCTAGGGTTCATTCTGCCAGAGATTAAGCATCTACAGAAGAGGGTGAAGCAAGCAATTCTGCTGCCAGCTATGAAGTGAGCACAAAAGGGTCACATTTGCTATAAAAGAAAACTGAAACTTCAGTGCAAGTATTAAACCAGAAGATTTAAATGCTAGTGAATAAGATACTGTGCATAATATATACTCAAGAATGTACAGAGGAGTCTTCTACTGAAAAGCTGAATAAAGCAACTTCAGCTTGGATGTGCCTGATAAGAATGGAAGTTAAGAAGGGCTAATCTCCTGGGTTGTCATCATACTGAATTGTGAGATGATTAAATAAATCTGACTGACTCCCAATATATGCGGAATCCTTTCCAAAATGGGTTAATGTATGGTATGCTCATGTTTTAAAGACTAATATAAATCCTAAATCCATACCATTTATAGATGGATCTAACCTAAAAGATATGAAACTTCATGCCTCCATTAAACACAAAATCAAAACCTTTCAATCGCTTCTGTCAGACCTACAACGAAAAAGTGCTTTAACCCTATTACAGCCAATACACTTGAACCCAAATTTAAAAATAGGAAATGAAATGATCAACCTAGATCAATATCCACAAATCAATGATCTTACAGTCTGGGATCTATATAGACTTAAAAACAGGTCATTAAAAGATATCAAACATCATCTCAACCTTAATAACAAATACACAATAATATTGAGACAATTGGTGGAAAAGATATCTATCTTCAGAGACATCCCACAAGAAATAGAAAATGTAATAACAAACACACAGGCCTTAGTCAAGGTCTTAAAACTTCCAAAAAAATGCTGTCAGCTGCATACAAATTAAGGACCTCTATGAAATACCAGTCCACCTTTACATCTGCTCAATACTGGAAAGGCAAGAATCCAGAAATAACTAATGCTCAGCTCTCACAAGCATGGTTTAATACAAACAAATTCTCTACATGAAATTGACTTACACCCAGTTAATAGTCAACAATAATGCCTATTACACACCAGAACGACTAAATAATTTTTTCCCCGAATAACTCACCTTTCTGCCCCTTCTGTCCATCAAAAATAGCAGACTTATTACATATCCTCTGGTACTGCAAATTTGCACATAACCTCTGGGACTCATTAAGAATTAAATTCGACAAAACGGGTTATGGGAAATCTACATTATCCTGGGAATTTGTGATTCTACATGTTAACTCACTTCACGTACCCACATCAGATTTAAGAATTCTGATCCCCATATTTGAACTAGTCAAATTATATATTACTCAAAACTGGGTAGACAGATCTAAATTAAACTGAGGAGAATTTACGAGTATGGCCCACACTTGCATAATCTCACACAAACTCATGATTAATGATAAAAAGAAATGTATAATTCCTAAAAATATGGACAAATATCTTAGACCACATATTAGAATAATAAATATCTATGTTATAATTATGTAATTACCCACATTATTTGGTATGGAAGACCCTCTCTCTATTAACTTTGAAATAAAATCTCTAAGCAGCATAATTCATTGTAAAATAACATATGATTAGTAAAAGTTTATCTCTCAACTATTAGTGGCACTATTTGGAGTTCAAATGTTTAATTTACTTCTTATATTATCTACTGGTCACCTTTTGTTTCCTAATATTATGTCTATATTACCTCAGTTTATTTAGATAAATGTCTTATTGTGTTGGCTAATGTCATTTACTATACAGTAGATAACCAGTTCTTTTTTCTTCTGTCATGACAGGATGATATAGGCGATTTATGTTAAATGTCTGTATAATGTTTTTCATTTTCTTTCATTGTATACTGTTTTTTTTTGTCATTGTTGTTAACATTTAAATCTGAAAATGCAATAAAATATAAGTTGAAAAAAAATAAATCTAACTGAGAAGTGACAGTGGAATTCAAGATGGACATTTCATAGAACAGTGACAGTGGAATCCAAACATGATGTCCCATTAAATGCACAGAATTTTATTTGTGCATATTTCTTGGCTACTTTCATAATAGTATAAACACTTTTTTGTATATTGCTAAATGTAGACATACCAGTGTCTGTGGATGTAGACTGACATACAGAGGGATACATACATTCACAGACATACACAAATACACACATACAGGTGTATGTATGTACATATATGCTTGTGTTTCACTATGATATAAAAAAGCAACATAACTTTGCATACACTTATTGCTGGCATGCATTTTTTTTTCTTTTGGTGATGTACCCTACAGGATCCTCCTATTTAACATATTTTATGATTTCATTTTCACCTGCTCATGATGTCTGCAACTTATTCTCCTGTAATATGTTTACCAGGTCTAATCAGCTTCCTGTAGAAGATTATGTAGCTCCCAAGGTCTGTCTTGTATTACAGGGATATAGTATCATTTTTAAACCTGGTGTGGTCCTCTGGTATGTCAAGTAAAAACACATTTTTCTTGATTAACAGTAAGTAACATTTCTAAAACAATGACAAGTAACAGACAAAATCCACTAACTTATTCTAAAAATATTAGAAATAACATGAAAATTACTGAGGCCATAATGCTAACTCTAATACCGGTACTCTCCCTGATGTCCTAAGTCACCATTTACCAGCCTATACACTTAGAACCCATACTCAAATACCCAAACCCCACACATATAAATTAGCTAGAAATCTAACTAACTTCGACCAAATAACTTTAAATAACTCCCTAAAAGCTCAGAATTGGACCCCCACTAAAAACATTACCATTAGAAGAAGTGATATTCTATTTTAATAAGATCTTCCTTGACAGAATAAATACTTTAGCTCCTATCAGGATCAGAAGAATAAAACTCAAGCATGCTCCTTGGCTCACAAAACCTACAAAACAAATTCTTCTCTCCAGAGACTGGGCCTGGAAACAATGGCGTAAAAACAAAAAACAAGCAAATTAAATCTATTTCAAACAACTGCACAATAAAGCTAAAGCATTAGTAAAAAAATGACAAACTAAATTATTTTTCACAACAACTATCTAATCAGAAAAACAACCCCCAAAAAATTTTTGGAATTAAGTCAACTCTCTCCTTAATCCTGGAACTACACAAAACCCATCACCATATCCTGACAAAGACCCAGAACAAATAACCCACATTTTTAATACCCACTTTATAGACACCATTCTCAAACTTGTCAACAGACCCTCACCAATAGCAAGCAATCCCCCTAACAATCTGACAAGTAATTCAAGTTCTGTTGGTGAGAACTCCAACTTACATTCCTCACTTCACAAAGAAAGCACTAGCAATACTCAAGAAATTCCAAAGTTCTCCTTAAAACAGATACTTACCTCTCTAATATTTAAACTGTTGTATAAACTTAGGCCATGCTCCCTATCTGCCGATAACCTCCTCTCTGAATACCTGAAGCTTGGTGGAAATGCGTTAGCCTATCCCATCATTATTCTAATTAATAGATCCATCTCTGAATCCACAGTCCCTCAAATTTGAAAGAAATCTATCATAACCCCATTGCATAAGGGTGGAAATACTAATGATTTAAACAACTACTGAACCAATTCCATTCTCTCACCATTATATAAAATACTAGAAAAGTGTATACATACACAACTATTAAAACATCTCACAGACAACAATCTCTTAGCCCAAACCCAACATGGTTTCTGCCCGGCACATAGTATTATTACAGCCTTACTTTCTTTCACCGATATCCTGAACAAAGTTTTGGACTCTGATCTACTGATGTCAGTAGTTTTATTAGGTCTATCCAAAGCCTTTGACACTGTATCACATATCAAACTAGTCCAACAATTATAAACATTAGGATATACTGAACATACCATTACATGGTTTACTAGCTACCTAAAAGATAGATAATTTGTCAGATGGCAAAACCATCAATCTGGTTATTTGGTGAATCCAGTAGGCATCCCCCAGGGCTCTATTCTTGGACCGTTCCTTTTTAATGTATTTATAAATAATCTCCATATGGTCTCCCTATATACTTCCCTCATTCAGTATGCTGATGATTCTAGCATTATATCCTCGGCCAGCAACTTTCCAGATTTCCTCAAAATAAAACAAAACACTTTGTCAAACACAGAAACATGGCTAAACAAAGCTCAATTACTACTCATTCCCAAAAATCCAAACTAATAATATTCTCTTCCAAACCACCCCTACAAGAATTCAAAATCTACTCCCTAAATAATGTGGAAACTGAAGTAGTAAAAACAGCTAAACTTCTGGGCATCACTATAGATGATAAACTATCATTCGAACAACATATTCTTAACACAATCAAAAAACACACTCAAAACTAGCTAAACTATATAGACATAAACTGTATATGGATAAGCCCACAAGAATAAAATTGGCACATTCTCTCCTACTTCCTTTACTCCTCTATGGTTCCCCCATTTTTACCAACCTTCATGCATCCTTAAGCAACAAACTACAATCACGTTATTATAAAATTGCCAAATTTGCTTCTGGACTGCAAAACCGCACTCACCACTGTCACACCATTAAAGAATTAAAATGATTGGAATTCCCATATTACCTCCAATACACTCAGCTAACTCTTGCTCATAAATTAATATATAGTCCAAATAACTACCCATCACTACCTTCTATGTTACAATCCTACATCCCAACCTGAAATCTTCATTCTACTAATAAACAGCTCCTTACCATATACAAACCTAATAAGAGAGCTGGACAAAGCTTATACTCTTACTCCATAGCAAAGCTATGGAATGCCCTACCCCCTCCATAACACAGACTGAGTCTATGAAAACCTTCAAAGTCACCCTAAAAAATCACTTTCTTAATAATCACATCTGTCCCTTTGATCAGAACTTCATACCACCATAAACCAACTCCAATGAGTTTACTGACTAGAATGCCCCATTTTTTGGATCAACTGAAATACTAGTAAACTAACTGTACTGATGTGACTTTCTTTTAAACAAAGTATACTAATCAATATTTAATCCTTAAGAAACTTCCACAAGGCAAAAGTATAATCTCTTTCATATTGTACAGAATATACTGTGTGTCATGATTGTTTATATTGAATGTCCTCAACGAGTTAGCCATTTATATACTGTGCAAGTTCTACTATCATTTATTTTCATTGCATAAGGACATTGCACTCTGCATATTTCTATCACTAAGAAATGCTATTTATATCTGTATGGTTTCTTCTTACTGTAAATCATATCCTGTTGTATAATAATTTTTGTTTAGTTGTTTGCTGTTGTAGTTTTTAATTTGTTACTGGAGCTTTTCTCCCTGGGCCTCCACTGAAAATGGGTTATTCTGACCCAGTAGACTTTCCCAGTCAACAAATGATAATAAATAAATAAATACATGAAAACAATTACTTCTTGACTGACATAATTTTTCACCAGATGTGTCTCAATGCAATTCTTTGTGCAACATATGACATCTGTGCTTCATAATTTCCACTTATTAACATTTTCCTTTCCTTCTGTGTCAAGTAAAAACACATATTTCTTGTGTAACAGTAAGTAACATTTCCAAAACAATGACAAGTAACAGACAAAATCCACTAACTTATTCTACAAACTTTAGAAACAACATGAAAATTATGCTGGCCATAATGCTAAGATGAGAATGCCCTTCAAGGAGTTTATAACTAAGACTGCTTTTTTAATGAAACAAAAATGTTTGGAATATCAGATTCTGTCTTCTGAGGCAGTACATTATCTTAATTGTAAGATGTGTAGGGATAATCAGGCTTGCAATATCCCTTCAGTTGAGTACACATTCATAGAAAAATATGTTATTCAAATTTAAATTCAGTTTTATAATTGCTTGTTGGATAGAATTTATAGACAACTGTTGCTTGCCTGCACAGCACTCAGTAATAAGGAGCACCCTATAACATGAATACATAGCCCACAGCTGCTCAGACACGCATCAACGCTGACTTAGCACTAGTACTCTGAGAAAAGGTGTGGATAGCAAATTAGTTAGAGGAACCATGTTACAGGGACATGTATCACTAGGCAGGATTGGAGAAGAGTTGCACTAGCAAGGTGTGTGTGATCAAAGTACGTGACATCAGTGGAAAGGTAGGCAAGTGTGTCTGTTTATGCTGGGTAGAAATAAGGGTGGGATGGATAAAGAGAATATTATTTGCGGGAAATGTTCACATTTTGTGCATTAGAATATGAAGGGCAGTTGTTGTAGATAGTGAAGAATGGTTGTGGGAGGGAAAGAGGTAAAACAGAAGATTGCAGGGGCAGACAAACATATGTAAAACACAGCAGACATACAGGGGTTTTGCTGATACAAAATATGGGGACAATAAGGGTGGACACAAACAGGCAAAGGGTGCATATTTTATGATGGTGGAATGGACAACAAAAAAAAGGTATGAATATTGACATATGAGGCAGGAGAATAAATGGATGTGGAATAGGACAGGTCACACAGTGGATGCCAGCTAATCCAAAAGCCAACTCACGCAAAGATTGGTTGCCTCTGTGGCTGATGTCTCACGCAGGCTGTGCCTTTGGTGGCCCAGTGTTCAGATTCTTAGTGACATGACTCAACCAGCTATGTTCCAAGAGGTGTTCAACAGTCATTAAGACAGCTATCCAGCTGTCAGTGCATCTTAGAGGACACCAGCTTATACAACTGTTGTCTGGAGGTCTATAGGAAGATGTGCCTCCATTCCCCTCCTAAATAGTGGCCACAAAGGCAACTAGTGAGCTATGTATGTATATATATATATATATATATATATATATATATATATATATATATATATATATATAGTTCACCTGGATGATCTTTCTCTTCCTCCTGACAGACAGGCCTGGAGAACACTGATGACTATATTTCTCAACTTATTTGCACAAAGCAAAAAATAATGGGGGGGGGGGAGGCAATAATGAAAAAGGAGTAAAATCAAGGACAGATTTTAAATGTTCTTCTTATAAACTTAGTAAGTTGCTAGAATAGCAGGTTTTACATTAGCATGCCTTTCTGAAAGATATAAACTCTGAAAGTCAAATGTCTTGTCATTGTTTAGTGACTGCAATCCACAATAATTTGCCAGAAAACCACAACTTTTATAAGAAACAGTCCCAAAATATTAGTCAAAAATCTGGACCCTCAATGAAATTCTGGACAGTCAAGAGGTATGCTGGTGACTCCAAATCAGAGGTGTCAGCAACTCAGGCTAAAGTTGAGTGTTGCTGCACCTTTGCCAACCCAGCAATTGGACTTGCAGAGGAAGAACAAACAAAAAGAGAACATATTAATATACACATATGTTATGTTTAATATTAAAGTTGCACAGTGTAATACTAATGCTGAGCGACCCAGATTAACAGTGACCCATATTGTAAGCACTCATATGAGCAACTATGTAATCAAGACTGCTTTAGTAAAACATATATCTGGAAGGAAGGCAAGAAGCCTGATAATGTACCCCTGCACTATAGTGAATACCCATACAGGATGGCAACAACAGGAACATATAGAAATTGATGTATCTGGGTATGGAAGCACATCTCAATGACATGACACTTTCATGTCCAGCTTTGTGTGAGGGGGCACACTAGGGTGGCAATGTTTACAAAGGGAAGGACATGTCAAACATGATACAATGCCCCCAATACCTTGGATAAGGCATGACAATGCATATTGTTGGAGTGGAGAAGGTGTGTAGAGTATTGCAAGGGTTCCATATACTGATAACATGCTCACAGCTGCAGTTTGTATAGGAAAGGGAGGATGTGTCTCATTACAAGAGGGGTTGTGGGCAGCATAACATCATATGGAACATCTACACATACACAGCCATGTAAAATACACACACTCTGACTGACATGTATAATCCACAGGTATACTCATCTTGTAATAGACCAGCAAAAAAGGCAACATTTGGAAAACATCACAACTCTGGAGGTTGAGATGTTACTGCAGATCGTCAGCACACATGGCATGTACTTCTTGAACAAAATGTAATGTGGGGAAGACCTTTCTGAAGCAAGTGTGGAAGTGAGGGATGCAGGATGTCATCGCTGTGGGTAGCCAATAATAACAATAACAATAATAATAATAATAATAATAATAATAATAATAATAATAATAATAATAACCAGGTAGCCCACTGAACATACAGTCTATTTTCAGGGGTGAACTAGGGGCAATGTCTGATTAAGTGACTTGCTCAAGATCACACAATAGACAAATGAAGGCTGAGGGAACCACAGGAATTACAGCTCACAGCCTTAACTTCCTCTTGGCTCAGGGTGCCTCAGGTGACTGAGACAGCCTGACTGAAAGTGCAAGAACAAGGAGGGAAGTAACATGCAAGGCGTGATGGCCTTTCTTTACCCAGGGTCAGCAATCAAGGAGCCTCAATCCTCACCACTGATACTGGTGAGAAATGGTACTAAAAACAGGAATGAGTTTACACAGTATTTTCAAATGCAGAGTAATTTCTTCCAAGAGCACACAGGGAACACCCTCCACTGGGACTGGACTCTCTGTCTCTCCAGATACCAAACAAGACACACTCTGGAGCACTGTGTCCCAGTTCCAAGTAGCTGACACACCCACACCTGGGTATTTGATTTTCACACACATGCACACTCCTCAGAAAGGTTGTTACAGATTTACTAGCTGTACTCCTTCTGCCCATACTATAAGGTAACCTTGCCGCCACCAGTCAACCACTGTGAGGCTCTTACATGGGTATCCAATTATGCTGAGTAAAATCAATACTAACATAAATGGTAGAGTATAACCAAAGCAACCAGGCTTTTTGGAGTGGCCAAGGCATCACTAAAATAAGTGCAAGTACTCTCAAGATATTAAAAGTATTCTGTAAAAAAACAGCCACAATGAATAAAAATATTTAATAATAAATAATAAAATAGAAAACATTAGAATACTAAATATCAAAGTACAATAAACATCAGAATTTCAATCACAGGAGAAATAAAAATAACATAGTTGGACAGGTTCAAACAGATGCAGAAAAACACTACTAAAATCTCACGGTATTTCCTGACTGTCTGAAGAATAACTGTTCCCTAGCTAATTAAATTAATACAACAAGGCAAGATAGGATGCTGAGATGCTTACTTCCACAAGGCAAGGTAATAAGCTTCCAACTAACTAACTGAACTGAACTCATCTAACTGAAAAGAAAACAAAACAAAACAAGCTGCTGTATGAGTTCCATCCTCTCAGTGCTGGTTATGGAATGACATCACATTTGATCACCTGACTCCGGTACAATACACATTCAGAGCTTTGCTTAGCTCTGTTGCAGTATCTTAAAATGATAGAATTTCAAAAACTTCTACTCTTCCCTTTCAGAATTCCTTGTTTAAACATTAACATTTAATCAGTTATAATAACACTGTTGATACATTTTTTTAACACAAGCATCTGTATAAGTCAGTGTGATAGTCAAATGACTCAAAATTACTTATAAAACTCCAGCTAACTATGCTGACATATGTTACACATGCACTGCCCTATTCTCCCTGGCACAAATGGCAGTACCTCACACTATCACACAAAGAATGAATGTAAAATATTTTTTATTAGTTAAAATATAGATTTTTTATACAGGCACTCTGCTTGCTACTGCCAGCAACATGTAGGAAGATAAGTGCCTAATTTAAGTGTGTTTATGTGTGTGTGTGTGTGTGTGTGTGTGTGTGTGTGTGTGTGTGTGTGTGTGTCTGTGTGTCTGTTTGTCTTTGTTTGTGTGTGTGTGTCTGTGTGTATGCATGCATGTTGGGGTGAGACTGCAGATGCTAACAACTGTCATTAATTCTGCAGAATGTCTTTGATTTTTGCCTGATATTTTAGCGTGCTTTTCTTAAATTTTATAGATTTTCTGTCAAATTAATGAAAACTGTAATCACTTAATAATGATGGCATACATGCAGTTTCAGATTTATTTTAACAGCATTCAGAAAAACATACTAGTGGAAATATGCTCTGCTAGCAAGTTTCCAAATATATAAACATGATAGCCCATATCTAATTTTGATCCATTGTTCAATATTTTAGCTTTCTCTTTAAATCACGGGTTAATAGGTTGAGAGCTATGGGACTGGTACTTTGAGCTGCACACTATAATCTGACAGCAGCATTTATGCATGTGATCATTCATTTGACTGCAATCAAAGATGTGAGGTATACATTCATGCAAGTTGCTTTAATTGATAGCAGTGTGTGTGTGTGTGTGTGTGTGTGTGTGTGCGTGCGTGCGTGCGTGCGTGCGTGCATGCGTGTGTGTGTGTGTGTGTGTGTGTGTGTGTGTGTGTGTGTGTGCATGTGTGTGTGTCTGTGTGAGGGTGTTGGTGGTGGTTTTGGTTGAGTAAATGCTCTCAACTGTTCCTGACTTTGCAGAAGGTCTCTGAATGCCTCGTATCTTGATTTGCTTCTTGTAAAGTTTGTGGATTTTCTGACAAATCAGTGAAAGTTGGATTTACTAAATAATGATGTCATACATTTCAGTTTCTGATTTAACAGCATTCACTAAAACATGCTAATGCAAATTATGTTATGCCTGTAAATTTGTAGTCATATAAAGGCTGCAGCTGTCCCTGATTTTGGTCCATTGTCCACTATTATTTTAGCTTTCCCTTGATTCATGAACTCAGAGGCTAAGGGGTATTGGGATACAATGGTTTGCATACCTAACTGCATTGAGCTGAGAGGATAAGTTCCTGAATGACAGTTATGTATTCATTCATTTGATGCAATCAAACATATGAAGTATATAGTCAAATCATACAAGTAGCTGGAACTGATGGTTATGTGTGTGTGTGTGTGTGTGTGTGTGTGTGTGTGTGTGTGTGTGTGTGTGTGGATGTGTGTCTATGTGTGTGTGTGTACATGCGTGTGTGTGTAAGCGTGTGCATGCGTGTGTGTGTATGTGTGTGCATGTGTGCGTGTGTGTGTGTGTGTGTGTGTGTGTGTGTGTGTATGTGTGTGTGTGTGTGTGTGTGTGTGTGTGTGTGTGTGTGTGTATACATGCATGTATGTATGTATGTGTGGGGAGGCTTGGATACTGTAAAATTTTCCTGATTTTGCAGAATGTTCTGGGTTTTTTTGTGTTATATTTTGGACTGCTCCTCATAAAATTTGTCTTTTTTTCCTGTCTAATCAATAAGGACTGCAGTCACTATACATTGATGACAGACAACCTGATATTCTAAAAAGGCAACAGCCATCACTGATTTTGGTCCTTGTCTGCCAGTATTTTTTTAGATTTTCCCTGAGTGATAAGAAATTGAGATGCATCTGGTGGTGGAGCTTGCAGTAGATTGCATTGTATTCTGACAGCACTGAAATGTGAAGATATTTTTCTGTGTGGCAGTTATCTATGGATGTATTCATTTATTAATTTTATTGTTGTCAAAAACATATGAGGTGCATACAAGTTCCTGTAATTGATGTTCATATCTGTGTGTGTGTGTGTGTGTGTGTGTGTGTGTGTGTGTGTGTGTGTGTGTGTGTGTGTGTGTGTGTGGACAGTTGTTATTTTTGTCATCTTTTAATATCTGAGGTGAATATGTTCAATACAGTTAGCTTTAATTGCTGCATACATGGTTTGTCTGTGGATGAAAGCAAGTTATTGCTATTGTCATTTATTCAAAATAAGCCAGTATTATTCTCATTTTTCAGAAAATGTGTCCATATTTTTTCACTCAGTCAAACATCAGCATTGTACTCAATAAGTGGCTATCTGTGGTGGTCTAAGCAGGATGTGCATGATAGTAACTGACCACTGACAGTGTCACATCAAGTAGCATTGTCATCTAACGTCACTTGGTTCTCCTATTGAGTTTCTGGCTGTTCAATGCTTCTGTGTGTAGTCTGCATGTACTTTTTGTCTCTATTTAGATTTTATGCACGTGTTTTTGTTTCTTCTCCCATTCCCTCAGTGGTATAATCTATGCCTCTGGGCATTTGTTCTTTTACTTTTCATCTCAGTCTAACACCAAAGTGGTACACAGGAGATAACCAAGTCTTTTTGGAGGAGTAGAAGGCAGATAACATTTTCAGGTAGAATTTATGTATCCTTGCACTTATCATCTCAATTTATTTGGAACTACTATTTTCTTAGTTTTGAACATTAAGCTTTAGACACAACTTATTTTTCCTTCAGAGAAAAAAAATAAGACAAGAGTATATTTCCTTACTCGTGTTTTTATTTTATTTTATTTTTTGTTCAGGCCATCATTAAATAAAATGTTTGCACCTCAGCTCAGAAAAGGTATAACTCTATGACTTCTGGAGGCCTAGCAGCCCCAAGATCCTCAGCTTAATTCAGTTACTACCTTCAAACTTAATAATTAGAGAGTCTTGGCTAGTTACTGAGTGTTAAAACCATGGTGGGAGCTAAAAAATAACACAAAGTATGAAAATAGAAGAAAGAATTAATCTCTGTGGATGGTGTGGAGACCAGGATGAGGTGAAAATGGGAAGATACTGGCAACTGTAGGGAATACTACTGGGCAACTGGTGGTCCATGGAGTCCTTTGTCTAGGCCTCCATTTTCCCTAAGGCTGGCCTTGCTGATTGCAGCAGACATCTAAGGTGTATATAAGCAGTGAAGTGACTATAATGAGAGGAAGTCTGAGGATGAAAGTGAATGACCCCATCTATTGTTTGATCACAGCTAACAATTATTGACATGGTATAATAGAGCCCCAATTGTATTTGGTCCCTCATATGTAAGTTATTGTCCAAAACCTGGATCTAAAAACCTTTTAATCCACCACGAAACACAAAAAAAAGAGAAACTATTCCTGTTGCACTAATCAATAACCACAATCGGATAGTGTTTTTGTGGGGATTATTTTGTGTTTCGTGGTAGATTAAAAGTTTTTTTGGATCCAGTTTTTGCTGTTTTGCAGTTTCCAGTCCCTGGGCACTATTTAATGGCCTCGGAAATTTCAAGTCAAGATACTCTCTTGGACTTGTCTGTCTACCCGGTTCCAGAAAGTGGTGGGGGTGTCTCTCAAACTTTTAACCTAAAGGAAGATTTGGTCAACATGATTAGTAAGATCATAAAAGAAACTTTGGATCAACATGCCAAGAGGCAGCTATACAAGCTTGATAGCGATAGTGTGAGATTTACGTGTTGTAACGTCTTACAACATCACGCAGAAGTGGAGAAGTCAAATACGAACATCAACGGACAAGGCGTTTCTAATGGGCGATCCGCTTCAGTACAAGGAAACGTTTGGAATTACATATGCAAACAGAACAATAATTCCTTTTCTGCAGTTGCAGATGTGACAACTAATGATAATGTAAGTAATAATCACAATGATATTACTTATTTGAATACCATTCATTGCAAAAAGTGATTTTTGAGATGTTGAAACAGATGTATAAATATGTGACTTTAGATTTAGAAACACAATATTTGGAGGAATATATAGCATGAAAAGTAGTGCCTCAGGGGTTACGAACAGCAAAGTTTCCGAATTGTGTAGTGCCTGGGGATGAATTAAGTAAGACCTTTATAATGAGACTAGTTTAAACATGATGTGCATTCTTGTAGTACATTATGGCAAGGAGATAAATAGAATAAAAGAAAACATTAAAACCATGGATGAAAACATAAAAAGTTATGGCTGTTTTAAAGACTTTTTGGAGCTCTACAACAGTCTAGAAGCGAAGATTGATAGACAGAGGGCTACAATTATTTTTAGGAAACAGTCAAAACTTAAAAGAGACATTTTTGCCTACAAGTCAAACCAGGCCTATATTATTTTTGACAACAAACAAGCCACAATTGAAACCAACAATTGTATCCCTGGGAATAGTCAAGTGGACATTCAATCCACCAATATTAATGGAATTGAAGTAACAAAGGCAATACCTGACAAAAACACAAAGACTTTACTAACAATAACAATGACGGTTCTGTACAAAGTGAAGTTTCATCAATGGATCACAACAAGGGCAATAATTAAAACAGAGCGAGTTATGCACAGGCTGTTATTACGGACAGTAACAACACTGGGTTTAAAAATAGCCCTTTTCTGATGGACAGAACCAAAAAAAAGCGGACTACCAAGTGGTACAATACCACATAAAACAAAGGGAAGGGGAGGGGGAAAAACAGGAGAAAGTGGAAAATTACAAAAATACACAAAAGTATGGTCTGGACATTTTGAATTTATCAGACATTACATTGTCAGTGGAATTAGAAAATGTTTTGAGAAGAGGTTTTTCTTTTATTTCTGCAGCAAAAATGAATATAGGCAAACTTTTCATAGATTTTAGACTATATTTAAGAAAATTAAATCTCAGTTATATTATGCAGGATATATTGAAGTAAACAAAAGAGACAGGCTTAGATGATAAGCTGAGTAAGCCTAGTACTTTTAACTCTCCCCTACAAACTACTTTACACACTTTTCAATCTTTGTGTGAAAGTGAATTTGGAAAAATTAATCATGATAATGTCAAAGACAATCTCACAGAAAAAGAGCATTAAGCATTAAATACATTAAGTAAAAATAAAAAGGTTAGAACAATGAGAGCAGACAAGGGCGGAAAAATAGTAATCACGAATACAAAGGACTATGAAAGTACATTGGAAGCCATGTTAGATGACAATAATGTTTACAAGCGTGTCAGTTGAGGAGAAATAACTGAGTTACAACAAATTGGATGTGACACTATTTGACATGTTTAGTTACGGAGAAATTGACAACGAGAACTATAACTTTGTACAGGTAGAACATCCAAAGATAGCTACATTTTTTTTGGTATTCCAAAAATACAAACAGACCAAAAGAATCCTCCTTTTAGACCGATTATTTTGGCTAAAAATTCAAAAACTGAAAACATTTCAGTTCGGTTAGATTATATTTTAAATCCAGTTGTTCAGAAATCAAGATACTACCTCAGGGACTCATGGCATTTATTAAAAATCTTGAGAGATTACAACATAGGAAATGAAGAAATTTATTTTGGGACTTTAGATGTTAGGTCCCTATACACCTCAATAGAACAAGAGGTGGGTATTGAATATCTAAGAGAATATCTGACCAACCACACCAATTTTACAGGAGAAAAAGTTAACACTGTTTGTAGTATGATGGATTTGGTTCTAAACAACATTTTTTTTAAATGTAACGGTACTTTTTACAAACAAGTATCTGGTGTAGCTATGGGGGCAAGGGTGGCACCAGCCTTTGCAAATCATGTTATGGCAAACTGAGAATTGAAGTTCTTACAACAACATCCTAGTTTTAATAAGGTACAAATTTATTACAGATACATAGACGATTTGTTTTTCATCTGGAAAGGAAGCTATGAGGAATATGTGGACTTGGTTAAAGACCTCAATGCTACTACAGATTTTTTGGTGTTTAAGATCAGTGGATTTGGGGATTCTATAGATTATTTGGATTTACACATCAGTATTGACAAAGAGAAAAAAAAGCTTTGTGAGTAGAATTTATAGAAAACCAGTATTTGCAAATCAATATCTGCATAAAGACAGTCTACATCCGCAGCACATGAAGAGGGGAGTCATTAAAGGACAGATTATTAGATTGAGTAGATTAACATCAGATGACGACACTTACAAGGAAGAAGATCAGTTCCTTAGAGGACTTTTTGTTTCCAGAGGTTATAATTTAGATTGGATAAAAAAGATAGAAAAAGAACTTTTGTCATTAAGAAGAGGGGTGGCATCACCCATTTTACATTCTACAGATATTTTAGTGGGTCCAGTGAAACATAATACACCAGGGGAGATTAAAAATGAAACACAAAATAAAACACAGTTATATGAGTGCATTTCCACTTCCAATGGTGAACAAAATGTGGCACATTAAGAATATCATAGAAAACAACTGGAGAGTCATTCTAGGGAACAAAGAATTAGTGGCGACATTAGGATTGGTACCCAGATTTACATATAAGAAAATAACTAACATCAAAACTATGGTAGAATCTGGAAACAACACAACCACTAGTTTAACTAGGGTAGGATGCAATAAGAAGGGCACCTTTGCATGTCAAAATTGCAAACAATGTAGGTTTGTAACAAATTTTTCATTTGTGACTCTCGGTCATTCTAACACAACTTTTTGGGCTAGAAATTACTACAATTGCAATAGTGAACATGTAGTATATATTGCCACATGTATGTCCTGCGAAAGTTATTACACTGGGAAAACAATTAGAAACTTAAAATGCAGGATTTATGAGCACAATCTAGCTATAAAAAAAGGACAAAACCAATT
This sequence comes from Protopterus annectens, assembly GCF_019279795.1. NCBI lineage: Eukaryota > Metazoa > Chordata > Ceratodontiformes > Protopteridae > Protopterus > Protopterus annectens. The sequence goes on from NC_056727.1 coordinate 401,669,658, forward strand.
CTTTAGCCAGACATGCATTATTATGTACTGATTTCATAAAGTTTGTATTTTTTGTGTTAGAAATAATGGAAAAGGTTCCATTTGATGGAGATGTTAACAACACATCAGAGTGTAAGGAAGCTTTTTGGCAGCTATATCTAGGTGCAGATAATGCACCTGGACTGAATGAAACTATACATTTAAAATGTTTTTTTTAAAATACAGATGACAACATATCGGTTAACATTTTATAGAAATGTATTATATTATCTTGTATTATTATTTCATATATATTTTTTTACATTTATATTTATGGTATTCACAATAGCATAATATGTGCATTCTTTTTTATATATACATATATTCTTTTTCATTTTATTTGAATCATTATTATGTCATTTCCTGTATCTAATTGACAACAAGTTATATAAAAAAGGAAGTTTGGGTAGGGCAATCTTTTTCTAAAGCAGTTCACAAATAAAAAGTGGATGAAAGTGCTAACTTACTGTCCGATTGTGGTTATTGATTAGTGCAACAGGACTGGTTTCTCTTTTTTTATTGTCTAAAACCTTCCATTACATCATTTTCTGGATGTGGTTATGTAGAAAATCCAAGTAAAGAGTGAAACTAAACATCAAATAGCACAGTAGGATCATCTTTTTTCAAAACCACTTGGGGAGTATTGCAGGAAATTCAATTAATAGTAAAACAAAGATGCTTCCAAATAAGGCAAATACAGTATAACCAGCATATCCAGATTTTTTGGAAAATTTTATTATTGAGCAATTTAACTACACTTACGATTCAATAACAGTGCAAAAACATATAAACAAGTTCAAAAACATACAAGAAAAAATAGATACATCCCTTAGCAGCCCATTAGGAGTGTGGTACTTAGACAAATCCAGAAAATATAGCTGCTGCAAAGTTTTCTTTATACTTCTCTCAATTATTCCCTTACTTATCTATAGAGGTAGTTCATTAATTGCCTGCCTTCACATTACAGATAAAAACTGCAAGTTCTTTATGGTTAGGTTCTCAGAAATTTTTCATCTTGGAGGTATGATAGACCACATCTTTGCTGAAACTGGGAGCAACATAATTCTATCCCTTTCTTCTAGGTTTTTGCTGCATGGAGTTGAGACCATTTGAACAGAGACCTGCTAAAAATATAAGTGCTATCACCAAGCTAGTTACAAACAATGTGAATATATCCTCCCAAAGAGGTACCATGTTGGAACAGATCCAGAATTTGTGCAGCATGTAGGTATTAGTTTCTTCCACATCCTGAGCAAATGATTGAGTGGTAATCCCCCCACGTCTGTGTTGTCTGTAGGAGCCCAGTATCCCTTTTAAATTAACCAAATAATACTTTCAAGGTAAAGTGTTATCTCTTGTGCTTCAAGAGGAGTTATGTTAAACTCATAATGCTGTCATCTGTGGCTCTGCTATCCATGTCTTTTATAAAGGATCCCAACCTAAGCTGCACTTCTTTAACATAATTGCTAGTGAAGAGTGTGTGCAAGAAAAATGACTGAAATGCATTTATCTGGAGATTATCTCTGCACCCTTTAATGAGCCAGGAGTGTAAAGGAAAATGTGAGGCATCAGTCTGTCTTCTGACAAAGATAATACAATTGTATATCTTACCTTTGGATACTGCCAAAAGGAAGGTTTGTTTAAACTCCAAAGATCACTAACATAACTGTAAAGAGGTGAACACCATTCTCCCGTCTATTTCCCATATGGGATCTGGCAGCCACAGAATGCCCTTATTTTCCCATTCATCCTGCAATAGGAACCAGTCTGCTTTCATCCATGGACAGTCTTATAAGTAAATTGTTGACTGCCACAAACTCCTGGGAGTTACCACCTTGTACAGATCTTTGATAGCCATATCGATGACCACAGCAGTCATCGATCATTTCAAATGAGGTGGAAAAGAGCTTCTGTACCATCTTAATGCTTCAGAACATGGAAGAGTTAGGACGTTTTGCATCTACCTTGATCCATGCTGGCACACTCTTGGGATGACAATTAAATAACTGGCTTAGAGTGAAAGCCTTTGCATATACTCCCCACTGTAGCACCCCCATCACACCATGTGACTTGAGAACTGAAGCAGCATGCATAAGTACTGCTTACTTCTGACTTTACATGATACAGAGATTGATTAGTTAAAAATATTTCCTTAATTATCTTTTGAATAGTAGTGTTGGGATATACTGAAACATATAAAACAGTGGTACAATAAATATTTTCACTGCATCCACCCTTCCCATTGGTGATAACCTTAATCTCCTCCCTTTGTTCACCCAAAAGAATACCTTCTTCCATAGGAGGTCGAGGTTTAGCTCAGTCTTTCCTGGGGATTAGGATAATGATGATAGTTGCTAGATACATGGAGAGTACTTACTCTTAGTGTATGAAATCACCAATCCCTCTTCCTTCAAAGTCTGTTAACTCTCATTGATTGGGGAACAATTAAGTTTTGAATTACTGACTTAAAGACTTCCAGCAATTTCTATATGATTGATATATTGCAGTGTGCTCATCAAAACGAGGCAAATATCTGTAAACAACAATGCCCTTATCTCCTCCTCATATAGACACAGCTGGTTAGATATCTGGGACTATGTAGTGGGGAAACGTGGCTATGGCACAGATCAGTTCCATGGAATCATGCTGCTTACATGGTGTTGCCATTGGTGCCAAAGGGAAGCAGATGAGCTCATCTGCCTTTCCACAAATGGCTCCCAGAAACTGTGCTGCTGGAATGTCCCAGAGAACAGTATATCAAGATTCAAACACACCTTTGTTTCTACTGGGATGGGGTTACCCCGCAGACTGTGTGATCTCATGTATGGTTCAGACAACCCACACAGAGCCTGCAACAGCTCTGTCTTGTCTATATCTTTCTAGTTATCTTTTTCAGAGACTTGGCTTAACTGCAGCCTGTCCTGCCACCATGATGGCTGTCTGCAGGTGTTAGGACGCACTTGCAGATCAGTCTCCAACATCACCTGTAGAAACCCAGTTTGCTGTAGTGCATTTTCCACATAATTCATACTTGCAGCATCTCCTGTGGAATTCATGGTTAAATATTGCAGTATCTTAGGATATTTGAATGTTTTTTTAAGAAGCAAATGTATCCCCATTGAATATTTGCCATAACCTAATGGTGTATTCTACCAATATTAGTTTACTTTTTATGGCTATCGGGTGCACAATTTGTGTATTGGAATCATGTCTGCCTTTAGTTCACTGAAGTACTACCTTGACACACTGCACTGGGTGCAACTTTCTTTTGGAATATGGTCCTGGTTCTGACTGGTAAGCTAAATCTTATAAAGCTTAATTGGCAAGACATCCTTTGCTTATGTTATTTATTGTCTTTGTTTTGTCAAGACAATCATACACAACAAGTGATTATTTGTCCAACATGATTTGATCGCTATTTGCATGACTATTTTTCAGAGTAGTGGAGCATATACATACTCTCTAACCAGAAAATGTGATCAGTGTTGTTTTTTTTATTGGACCTCCTGCAAAAAGAAAAAAAAATCATCTCTTCCTCAACGATAAAAAAAATATAATAATAAATTCTGAACATGACATTATGATGTCTGACTCCATTCAAAGTTTTAATTCAGTGGATTAATGTCAACTCAGTTGAATGCAATTATAGTGAAAGTCACTTTGGCGAACAAACTATGCTTAAGCAACGTTTACCGAACCTCAGAGATTACTTTTTTTTTTTTTTTGCAGGAGGGCAAGCCCCCCACACCCACCCATAAGGAGGACATCACCACCCCCTTAACTTATATATACCTTCTCTGATATTGCACAACTGCAGAGTAAAGGAAAAACTCTGTCTTTGGTGAAGTCTATTTTGGCATAACGTTTTTCACCAAACTGACTTTTGCTCTAAGTATGTTTGCTTTCTTGATTGGTTCTCAACCAGAAAAGTTTTCCCAAGCTAGTTTTGCAAAACTTATATAGTAAATTTGCAATACTGTTTTAAATGATCCACAGGAGGGTGAAAGTATAGCAAAGAGACTCACAGCTTTAACAGCAAAGTATGAGGTATTTTGTCCCCAGTTGCAGCTTAAAGTATAAAGCAATAGTGATTGTTTACACAAGCTTCTGACAGCATTACATAAGCCAAAAAATAAAATTTGTGAATCATTACAATTATCAATTTCTGAGCCTAAAGCAAATTGTAAGAACAATTTTGTAAAACAGAAAACCAGAAGGCATATTACAGATACAGTAGAGAGTTGATTGTCCGAACATCAAATATCTGAAATGTCAATTATCCGAATGCAGCCTTCCAAAGTTTTCTGGTAGGAAAAATCATAAAGTCGGAATGTGCAAGAGTTAAACGTATTCACTTGCGCATGTTTTTTGAACTTGTACTACAATAATATACTGTGCTGTTTTGTACGTACAGTAAATGTGTTTTATTTTTCTTGTTTAATGTTCATCAAAAACATTTTTAGAAGTTATTTATCCGGTTCAATTATATTTGATTATCCAGTTTGATTATCCAAACTACCCCAGGTCCCAGTTAGTTCAGATAATTGACACTCTACTGTATGCTAATAATCACTAGAGAGAGAATCAGCTCATAGGTCCTTTAAGGGTGAACAATGATTATGCATATAAACTAGAAAAATGGCTGTAATATTTAAAAACTGCTATATTTCTCTAAGATCATTAAGTTATACATCATTCCAAATTTCAACTAATGATCACAATGTACAAGTAAAATGTCCTTATTTTGTAGTGGTTGAAATAAGAGACAGCAGTAAAAGTCAAAGCACAATGGGACCAGACTCTAATGTACCCTTTATAAAATCTTCATGAAATGCTTTGGAACAGCTCTTATATTATGTATTTAACAGCTTACTAAAGACATACTGTGTACCATTTGTATGAAAGACATCGACTATGGCTCAAAAAATGGGTGACACGTGTTTGGTGTATAACTACAGACCCATTAGTTTGACATGTATTTTGGGGAGTGTTTTGAAAGACATCTCTTAAGAACATTTATTTAGCACAAAATATATAACAGAGAACCGCAGACCTTTTCTCCCATCATACCTCATAACTATGCAGATTTTCACAGAACATCCAGATTTTTTCTTCATATTTTTGTCTGCTTCCCATAAAATGTATGTTTTTCTGGGAAATCATTGAAGATGGAAGTCACAAAATAATGACAGACATTTAAGTTTCAGACTTCTTATCTTTCAGAAAATGCACGCTACTGCAAAACCTGCTATTCCATAACTTTTTAAGTTTATAAGGGCAATATTTAAAAAATGTCCCTGTTTTTTGGACTTTGTCCTCCCATTATTTTGGGCTTTACCCAGAATAATTATGCTAAGAGGTTGAGAGGTATTTCTCATGTGGATTTATAAAAGCATGCTCAACTCTAACTAACTGTATAGAGTTTTATGATCATGTATGGCCAGTGATCTGGGGCTGCCAGTTATTGCAATGCATTTCGAGCTTGCCAAAACATTTAATATGCTACCATATGAGAGTATTCTATTTACTCTAAAGTCTTTCAACACTGTTACATTATTGGTTGGATTTATAACTGGTTGTCAAGTTGTACACAAAGCATCAAAATTTTAGGCTATATCAAGGAAGAGGAATGCTGAAACATGTAAGGGCTGGGACCAGCTTTATTTAACCTAAGCATCACCATTTTAGGCTCTGTATCTAGTGATAGGAATATTAAAACAAGTTAGTGTTGGGACCAGCTTTGTTTAACTTGGTCTTCTCTACATTCCCTTCAGTCACGTTATGCTCGGTTATCTAAATATACAGATGATCATAAAACTGGCATAGTCTTTTCATCAGACACTTATATTATCGATTTAAAGCAATATGTAGCAAGCGCAAAGGAATGGGGAAACAGAGGGGGTGTTCAGTCCAGCACATCTAAATACAAAGATATGTTTTTTTTTGGAAAATGTTCTCCTCATTATAATATCAGAATATTTGATATGTTATTAGAGCAAGTTAACATCTTTAAGGACCTGGATGTACTGATGGTCAGCAGGCGAAATATTATGACTTAAGAGCTCATGCAACAAAACCTGTGAGGTCTTTATTCAGAAGCAAAGCATCTTTAGATCCTACACATCATACCTCATTTTATGCATCTTATATTTAACTATTTTGAAGTATAAGTCTGCTTTTTCTGTTTACAATTTACATAAAATATCTTTACTTGAATCTGTTCAATGTAGATTCGCCAAATTAATATCAAGTTTTAGGAATTTCTCATATACTAAAATATTACAGAAACAAAATTTCTATAATATTGCATATAGATAGATTATTTATTTATTTATTATTTATTTATTTTATTTTACATTTGTTGACCGGGATAGTCCGACTGGATTCATGTCCATTTTCAGCAGAGGCCCGGGGAGAAAAGCTCCAAAAATGTATGAAATAGTTATTTACAGTCAAGTAAAATATAAAAAGTTATTTACAAGAAAGTAAAGTATAAAAAGTTTAGCAGACAAAAAAACTGATACACAATTCAGAGATCTATAATTAAATGTATACAGTTTTGCATATCACACAATATATACATATTATTGATATGAAAGCTATGCCTGGCTTTTAAGGCCTACAAATCTGAACATCTGCAGGTCATGACAGACTGGAACATTGGTTATTACTAAAAATGGTGGGAGATCCACAAAAAAGGGCACATCTAAATATTGATACAAGTAAAAATTGAGATATGTAATTACCTCAGTATATGCCTAGACTATAGAATAAACTTCCACAAGAAGTAAAAGAAGCCCAAAGCCTTGCTGAATTTAGATCTAGCGTTGGAAGTTAATATGTTTAGCTATAATTCTGTCAAGCCAGTGCTCCTTGATGACCTTTGGGTCTGGGCACTGGTTTGATGAACTTAAAAACTTATGAATCTTGATTTAGATAATATGCATTCTAATGGGTGAGTGCATACGGAGGGGTACTTCTTCCACTCACTTGTACTTAACTATGAATAACACAAAGGCCTTTCTATCACTAAATCAGGGCTTAATGTTATTCTGTCACCCTTTCCTGGCTTGCCTTATATCAGAATCGCAATCCTTCTACCCACATCAAGTCATATATATAGCTTGTCTAGTAATTTCCTTGAGAATAGGATGTTTGAATATAAATTAAGTAGTCACTTTATTCCTGGCCCACTTTACTTTCACTTACTTTCTGTATAATTGCTCTCAGTGGCACCTTATAACAATCTTTAAAATAAAATTAAAAAGAGGCTACAATATAATATTAAAAATGATAAAACAGCTATTTAAGACATGCAGGAAGCAGTATACAACAGCACACATTAATATTCAAGATAGTTAGAAGCAACTTCTGAAGATTAAAAAAAAATATGTCCTATAGTTATAAACAGATTTTATACTTAATTATTAAAAGTACTACAGTGTTAGAAACTGTCCTCGTTTCTCCAGTTTCTGTAACTAAAAGAGACAGGATTTCCCATCACATATGCAAACTGAATGCTAAAAAATGCAGGACCTGAATGTTAAAAAATGTACAGGACCAGATAATATTATAGACATGTACATTCTAAACTTAACTTTACAGTTAATTGATTATTTATATAGTACAGTCTGCAGGCCAGATTTCAAAATAAAGTTGTGGACAATGTAGTGCTCAGAAGGAAGACATAAGACCATCAGTGGTGAATGCTATTCTATAATGCATGTTAAACAAGACCAAGTAATTATCTAGTCTGCATGACTGCCGATTCCAAAACAAAACAGGCACATCCATCCCAATGTAAATGTGACAAAGTACTTTCCCTAGAACTTTATGAAAGCATTTAGTAGAGGCCATATATGTTTTAGCTTAGCACCACTATACTCCACAGATTCATATGGAATCCTATGGAATCCACAACCATACATAAAAAAATGCAACTGACATTTAATGCACTACAGCAGGTTGGGGTATTGCAAGCCGTACTAGAGGACGATTTGCAAATGTGTCCTAGAAGGAAGCCAGCTGGGTGCTGAGCCAGGCTACAGTTAAGTTTAGTCTCTGACCAGGAAATAATAGATAGATAATACAGATTAGACAGAGAGCAGGTGCAGGTTGTGTGTAGGATGTGTGCACCCCAAAGGTATGCTCTCAGTCTGTGACATAACCTAATACCAATAGAAACAAAAGGTTTGTTCTGAGTCTAGGTATAGTGGCCTCTGGGACATTTCAGTGGCATATGAGAGCTGCTGTAGGAGTGTCCCAGACAGCTGCCAGTTGCATCCTCTCACAATTCCTGGTAGCAATGTGCACCAAGGTGGATGACTACATTCACTTACCAGCAACAGTCATGGATTAAAGAACTGCCATGGAACATTTCTATACCATAGCCAACTTCCCCCATGTCCTCAGTGCAATAGATTGCACCCATATCCCAGTTAAAATCCCAGGTGTACCTGACTGATGATATCAACAGAAAGGGGTGGCCATCACTCACTTGTTAGGTACTGCACTCATCAGATGGCCTTATTACCAGTATCATGGCAACACACCCCAGTAATGTGCATGATGCTGCAATATGGAGGGAAAGTGTCTGCGGGCCACATTCCAACATGGGGAAATACCTGTGGGACCACTACTCAGTAAGTATGGGACACAGCTATGATGTAAGCAGAATCTACACTTGTCAACATTATGTATTATCTCCTTCCAACAAACAGGTGACTGTAGTTATCCACTGAAGCCTTGGCTAATGACACCATATAGAGACCCATCAAGCCCTGTTGAGGATACATACAACAGAGCACCCGCCATGGCATAAAACAAGTGTGTATTGGCATGTTGAAATCAAGATTAAGATGTCTGGATACATCCAGGGGTGCACTGTAATATACACCAGAAAAGGCATCACAGATGGTTACAGTGTGTGCTATTCTACATAACATGATAATAGCAAAACATGCAGACTGCCAGGCGCAGGTGTTGGTGACCTAGCCCCAAGAACACCAGATGTCTGATGTTGACAAATTAGAGTTGTCACAGTTTGATCAGGAGGGCACCCCATCATCTGACACAGACCTTTGAGTCATGACAAGCCACGGGTACAAATGTACACAGACTAAGCAGTAATGTTCATTTGTTGCCCCACAACAGCAGTACATATCACAACTAATGGAAAGAAACCATTGTTTGTCCACAGTGAACATCATACATGACATAAGCATAGGGTTTACCAGTAAGAACATATAGACAACACTCAGAGGAAACATCAACACAGGCAGATTATCTGCAAGTACATCACCAAAGAGAACTCCACAGGCAAATATGTTGGACACAGGAGGTGTGCACAATGGCAGGTGTCACTGGACAGGTAGAATATTACCATACACATAAATAGCATGGAATTTTACCAGTTAAACAGCCACTATCACAAGAAATCTAGTTCCATGACATGTACAAGAATGTGTCTGCAAAAATATACCCAAAACAGGGGCTGTACTCTAATGTTAATGCATCACACAGCAGTGTGTGATATGAAAGAGTGTGTTACTGCACAGTAAAACTCTTACAGCAGAATGAGTAGTTACAAACATCCCAAGGACTCGCCACAAAAATGTAAGCACAAACAAGCATCACATCCCATGGCAGATATGAAATATCACAAAGAAGGCAGCACTTCAATGCTCAGATTATTGCTGCAACATGACACATTTTCAGGTAATAATATATGCAAACATGCAGATCATCAGTGACAGCGATTACACAACATACATGGAACATGCATCAACAATGGGAATACAGCAACATAGGTATAAAGATATGTGTGGGGAATACAGCAACATAGGTATAAAGATATGTGTGCAGAATCAGTCACTCATTAGAAGGGAAACATAGGAAGTACATGTCAGCATGGTGACTGAAAATGGAAACAGGTACACAGAAATGCAGTGAGTGCTGAGGGTGAGGTATGAGCAGTACCATATTAAATTTCTATAACAGACATATTTATGCATACAGAGGCATGTGAGAATGGCAGAAAAGAAGGACATGTGTAATGTAGTAATCCATGCTGGATGACAAAGATGACATTCTGTAATCATGTAAATATCTGCTGTATGTCCACTAGCAAGTGAAAGCATGATGTCACATATAGCATTACTGCCATCAATATCTGTACTAATATACAACAGTGACAAAGACATACTACATATCACAAAATAAAACTAGTCACCTTGGTCAGATAAATGATCAGAAAAACCCTGTGGCATTAGACATTTAAAAAAAAATCACATGCAGATTAATTACTCAGTCGTCAGCACAGTGGTTATTATTGCCACAGGATCAGAATGACACAACAGGATGCATTATTAGTCTAATGCAGTCTAGGGCGCACATGCTAATGGCTTACATCACCATTCTGGCTGCCCCTGCTATGTCCGAAAACACTTGGCCCACTGTGACCCACTGAGGAGTTGGGTATGGTGACATTAGAATGCTGGGATAAAGTGTTGGTAGGAGCATGACTGCGATATCACAGTCTAGACATTATTGCTGGGCTCACAGCTGAGTGACCTACAGCAGCTGTACATGCACATTGCAGCACAGGCATTGATGTCTGAGGACCATGCGTTGGTCTAATGAAGGAGAAATCTGCTAAGTACAGTTTGGGCATGTAACATCTGGCTAGTACTATGGCACTGCTCTAGCACTGCCATAACAAGGCTTCCAAAAGACCATGCAACAGATAACACACTGTAATGCTGTGCAGCCAATAGTGCCATGACCTCTCCATGTCTGAACTCCTGATCTTCATGTGACACTCACTGGTCTGCTACATGACTGGTGGCATGGGCAAGTGGACACAGATCAGATCGATGATATTGCTGTGAATGTTCATTTGCCTGTAATAGGAGGTAGACATCCTCTGCCACATGTCCATGCACTTCAGCTACACTCTAATGTGTGGTCTGATGGGCAGCATTGGTCCATCATGGGGAAGAGTCACTATCCTTACCAGACACTACATGGGAGAGTAGATCACAATCATCATAATGTCTGCCATCTGATGTCCCCACATCATCAGAGTGTCTGGTTAGAGTATCCTCCATATATGAGGCTATGTCAGGATCCACATGGCTGTCCCTCTCCAGGACAGGCAATAAAACCAGTTGAGTGGCTTGTGCGCAATGGACCATGCTATCATAATGCACATCACATCCCACCTCAGGATCAGTGGACAGGTTACTGGAGGAGGCAGACAGTGGACATGCTACAAGAAGAGACAGATGACACGTCACATACCATCACATAAAACAAATGATGCAGCTTAGTAATGAAATATGGGACAACTATATGACTACAATGTTAATGATGATATGGATTTAACAGGACATCATGCGTGGTGCAGTGACCATAAACAACAGACAGATGGCATGTATATTACATACTGAACATATATGACAAGTGAGACTAAGAACACTGTTAAAACAAACTCACATGTCCTCTAGTGACTCCACCACTAGAAGTGAGGGTTAAAATGCAACCGTCTTGTGAAAAAATAGGCATAAAATGTCATCATTAAGCATATACCAGGCATCATGTAGCATTCCAACAGAGGTATAACACAGAGGAGATAATATAGACACACACACTGGATGGGTGTGAATGATGTGCAGACTGCAGGAGTCCTAGGCAGGTGAACAAGAACACAGTACTCAAGAGGGACATAAATGTGATTTCAACAGTGAAATGTAGGAAACAAATACAAAGCCTTACCAGGTACATCCTCCCTGTTGGTGAGTGTATTATCTGTAGTAATGTGGATCCTGTAGTATAATAGTGCACAAAAACCATCATGTGAGCATGCTCCACTGTCATGACTGGAAGCAGAGGGAAAGAACAAATATCACTCACACTAACAGGATATGGAGACACATATGTGACAAATGGTGCACATGTCTTCCAGTTGTACCTGTGTATGGAACAATGCAACATGAATACCCCAGAAAACAGGTGTACTAAAAAGTACTACAGCATATCAACAAGATTGGACAACCATACCTTGTCTGTCTGTAGATGAAGCTTCTTGGCCATTGTCTTGAGATGACATATCTGTAGGTTAAAATGGCACATAAACATCAACATGTGAGTATACTCCACAATCATGACAGGAGGCAGAGCCACAGAAAACTATGTATCACACTAGCAGTATATGGATTGATGTTTTGCTGCTGTGCAGATGTTGAGTGACCCATGCAACTGGAAAAAAATAACAGGCATTGTGGAGTGTGTTATGTATGTACTTTGTAAGATAACAGGCTGTAACACTTATATTGTGCATCCACATCAGGTGTGTTTCCAGTTTCGTAGTGTACTTCTGCTGCTGAAACACAAATACAACAATATGGTAAAAGTGTGCAATTGTTGTTTGTCTTTTCCCGGTTAGGGGTCACCACAGCGGAACTCCGGTCCACTAATGATTGGCAGTAGATTTTTATGGTGCCGAGTTGCCAGCCCGACGCCCAACCTTCAGCAAAGGCACGCCCATTCACACATGTCTTTCGGAGGCCACTCGACCATGGGGAGGACATGCAGACTCCACACAGAAGGCACTCCAGCTGAGAATCAAACAGGAGAACCTCTTGCTGTGAGGAAACAACACCACCGCTGTACCACCGTGGCTTATATGGTAAAAGTGTGCAATAAAGTTCCTTAATGATAAATGGTATATGCTGCAGTGTTTTGAATTTAGGACATAGCTGTGCATACTAGAACACCTGCTACTATACCTCCCCTGGATATCCAATGACCCCAACTGATGGTATGATGTGTGGTCAGTTACACTGTTATCTCAGTCAAGAGAGGAAAGGGTGGTCCACCTCCAGTGGCAATCCTTGCCCTCTTACAGTGGTGAAGTCTGTTAGATGCACAGAGAATTATTTCAGAGAAATGTCACTGACATAGTTCCCTGGATCTGTTGTGACCACTCACAGTATTTATCATGTTTGTAAGGTCCCTCCACAGTTGATTCCTCCAGACAGAATTGCCCGTCCATCCAAGAAGGCTGCTGCAATGCTAAACACAGCCTTGATAATAATTTCATTCTCACTGTATGAGAAATTGTCTCCCTAGTTCTGATTGACATATGGAAGACAGGGTGATGCGCACATGTTATGCTTTCTATAGGGGCTCATAGCATGACATGATAATAGCTTATGTCAATTGAATTGCTAGCCTCTTATTTACAATACAAAGCTATGTAAAACAATCAATGTTATGCATGTCACTGTTAAGTATAAATAATCAGACTGAAAATGAAAAATATATATAAATATGTAATCCATAAGGAGTAACGCCATCATCACATCTATCAATTCATTAAAACATTTTTGTACATGTCATATGTGGGATATGAACCCTGTCAGTACATATCACAATAAAGAAGGCACAGACACATAACAAATGTACCACAAGCCCAGTATTATAGCAATGGTGCTGTCACGATTACAATCACATCCAGACAGAATGAGTATGTATACCCAAAGAATGTTGGATGCCTATTATATACAAACGCAGTTACTGACAAACATCATAACAAAAGATACTGTCATTATATGGTACACAATACACATAACATAAGTTATACAGGCACACTGAAGGAAAAAGTCAGCATATTAGAATGAACTACTTTGCACAGATGGCTACATATTAACACAATTACCAGGGAACATTTAATGCTATCGTTATTTTGTCTGTTTCAGATTGAATGTACTAACAACTATGACTATCTGTAAATTAGTTAGTGAACGTGCAACTTAAAGAAATCCTCAGAAGGTATCATTTTCCATAAATATACCACAGACATTACAAGCTAGTCAGAAAGAAGTATGGATATGTTTTCATTCTGTTCATATCTATAGTTCACTGGGCTGTTTCCTTTTTATCCATACAACTGCATATGGGAAAATCTCCTTGTCACTGATGGACATTTACCTGTAGGTATAGATATTGTGGAATTCTACCCCCTCCTTTATGTCACAAGCAGATTGTAATGCGGACAGTTTAACAATGACTGACGACATGTATAAGATGATTTATACAGATTAATGATAACATAGGTATATGATAATTATCAGTTTGTTTCACCACATCAATGCCAGCAGGTGACAGCTTACCTTTAAAGCTAGCTGTTCATCAGCTATACCTTACAGTGGCTCCAAAATGTGTTGGATAGATTAGACAGGAAAACAAGAAAGATGCTTCATGCTCACCAAATGATTTATAAAAATCAGTGCATGCCAAGATTATATATTCCCCATTCCAAAGGAAGTATGGGCCTCCTTGAAATTCATTACATGTATAGATCTGCAATCGTGGGACTGCACACATATCAGCTGACCTCACAGGACCCAAACATAGTGAAAGTTTTGAAACATGAGGAGAAAGACTCTAAGATGACTTTCCTGCTTAGTCTAGCAGAAGCATATTGACGTCAAGCAGGAATGGAAATCAAACCAGAAGGAAATAAAAATCAGGCGGCAACTGAATGTGCCAAAAAACAAAAGAAAGAATATAAGGCAAAGGATCAGATGAGAAGGCAAGGAATGTGTAAAATGCATACTATAGTTGCAAGTATAGAAAACTTCTGGAAGAACCTCATGTTGATCAGGATCGAATGCAGGAATGGCTAAGGAGAGGCGAATTCAAACCAAAAGATGAAAGGTTAATATTGGCGGCCCAAGATAGTGGGCTATGCACACATTGATTTACAAAGTCCATTGAACATGTGGGAAAAAAGACAAATGTAGGCTTTGTAAAATAGAATTGAAAACAATTGCACACTTTGTTGCTGGTTGTGAAATACAAATGGCAGAAGGACTGTATACTTGAATACATAATAATGTGGTAAGACTGTTGCACTGGGGATTGTGTAAACATTATGGTACTGAAGTAGCCGAAAAACAATGAAAACATAAAACACAAAGCATCACAGAAAATGATGGTCTACATCACATGAGCTCACCCATTATCAACAGTTCAAAAGAGAAATGTGTGAAAACCAGATCTAATGGTCCACGAAAAGAATACAAAGGTAGCATTGATCAGTGAAATTGCTACACCCAGTGACTACAGTGTCTTGTGTACAAAGAGACACAAAATCATAAAATATCAGGATTTGCAGGCAGAAATGAGCAATGTGGAAGAAAGACACCTAGAGAGTTCCAATAGTAGTAGGAGCAATGGGTCTTATAAAAAGAATATACAGTCGTATTTAGATATGTTACTAATACATGTAACTCCATAAGAATTGCAGAAGGAGTCATTACTGGGCATATTATGGGTGCTGCAAAGAGCACGTATGGCTGACACCAAAGATTGAAACAATACTAATTTCATGAATTTTAATTGTACTTTGACTTAGGAATGGGGTCCATTCCCGTCATGGTAATAGAAACCCAAAAGACTTGGAGAAATAAAAAAAATTAGTTTAGCTATGTGCACACAGCTTTTAAGTGCCATTTGTGTCATACATAATTAATGAGGTTGATTAACATTCAGTATTTTGGAATCCCATTTGCAAACATCCACAAGGTTCTCAAAATCTGGTGCATTACCCAATAGCTCGTCATAACTTTTGCTCAGCACAACAACCCAATAGGTATCACTAAGTGGGAATTCCTGTAATACATGCCTGAAGTTCTCCAATAGTCTGCTACCATCCTCTATGCACCAACTTTAAAATGTAATATTGATACTTTTACTGTTCATACTATTGCTACCTGCAAAATGAAGGGGACCTCAGTTAGCATTTTTGCTCAAAGCGTTTTTGTATAAGTGTCAACAGAAGTATTGTCGATGTTGACTAATAGGAGGCTTCGGCATGTCCACGCACCAAAATGGACTGAGAAGGAGACAACCCAGATGCTCACTGTCTATGGTGGACATAAGCAGAGGATGCCAGCATACCTCAAGAACTCTGCGATGATTGATATATGGCATCGGATTGCATGGGAGCAATGCAGATGGATTGGGATCTATGGGACTGGTGTGTAGGTCTGCCACCACTATGATGACCTACAATGGAGGGGTATAGAGGAGCTTCACCTGACAGAAGCAGAGATCTAATGCCAGCCAGAAGATGCCCACAGTACATAAATGTATTTGGTAAGTATATCTGTTTCTGAGACCTTTAAGTGTATTGTATGGGTATCTATAGCGATAATAGTAATGCAAATGTAGGAATTTAATTTCCACTCATTAAAGTTACCATTCATGTTTCAATGCACATGGAGATTATCCACAACTATACTGGGCCAGTATACACATTTGGATGGATTTTTGATTATGACTGTACATTCATATATGTGCTTCACAAATATCTGACTTTCCTTTTCTATTATTTCTCTTCTGTATGTCCCTCTTCTTCATCCTTACCCCACATCTGCTTTTCTATCTCCCTATTTCCTTGTATGTATGCATTAATTGTGTTCCTCACACATGTCCCACATCCACTGCTAGCTACTATTAGCTATGGCGAAAGTGACGATGATTGCCCTTCACCTTACTTAATTTTCTTATTAGAAATTTTGCAGATTCTGTCAGATTCTACAAATTATGATGAGCGTATTGATGCATGTCCTTCCATGAATTACTGCAATATTCTGTAATTGTTTGTGGATATTTGCCACTTTCTGGATGTCTAATGCAAGTAATTTTCAGTAAATTGTGTAGAACTTGCATAATTCCTGCACATGTATGTTGGTAATGCACATATATATCTTATTTTATGTATAATTTTTCTTGGCATACTGATTTGATGTGACTGTTTGAGGTTGCACAGACATTGCTTGTTATGTCTGCTTTGCAATGACTTATTGTCTGTACACTGAGCATATTTGCATATTACTTGGTTATCCACAATTTTTGCACATGACTCAATACATTTCACTGGATTGCATAAACTTTATGGAATCGGACCCAGTGTATCTATACATATGAGGAAAAATGACTTGAAGCCAATACTCTTTTATTGCCTGATGAGGGTCTTGAATAATGTTGCAAAGATAATAGAGAGTGCATATTGGAATCATTAGAAGATAATTTTCAGTATTTAAATATTATAGCTCATAACCGGCATGTAATCTTTAACAGGAAATCCATTATTCTAGATGCCCTTTTTTCTGTAAGTTAATGATTGACTCTTGAACAAAAATGATCAGTTGATATGGTTTATATAAGAATGTCAAAAACTTGTGATGTGTTAAACCATCAGAGTTCAATGAACAAGATTCTACCTTCATTTATATCTCATTAACTTTATAAAGAACTAGCTTAAAAATTGCCCAGGAAGTAATTAAATACAGTAACAGTATTAGCAAGTATTATATAACATATAATTATATATTAATATTATATATTAATATTAATATATTAATGTAATAAATAATAATAATAATAATAATATATAATTATTAATATTATATAATTAGATACACTGCAGCTTCCGCTGTAGGAGTATAAGATTCAGGAACAGCTTGTATCATATAGCTGTGAGACTTATTAATACGAACATCAACCATAATGCCTGGTACATTGAAGCCACTTTTTTCATTTAATCCTGATGCTCTGAGCAATTACCGCCAGCATTACTATTATGCAATATGATGGCTATACTGAGTCACGTCTAAGTCAAGTGCAGTATGGTAACTAAACAGCTGCTATGCACTAGTCTCTATTTATTCTCTATCTTAACAGTGTAGGGGTTTGGTGGTGGGTATTTATTATTTATCACTGGATAATGGGTATTGAATGTGATTATGTCATGTGAACTACCACTTGCATGTCATATGTGTTATTTTCTTTCTTATGTTATTGTTTGATACCGCTGTATCTACGTTATTTGCACTGCATTTCTCTTGTGAGCTGACATTTGTAATTTCATTTAGGTTGTACTTGTGTGGTCCTAAATGGCAATAAAGTTTCTCTGAATCTTTGAAATCTTTGAATAACATCCAGGGCACCACTAGGTAGACTCGGGACAAATATTTAATACTTGTTTATTTGGTTTCCAGTTCTCTTAGAAGTATGACATAGTATATATGTACTGGTCCTGGTAAGGAAGATGTCTCACTAGTACTTGCCAGAAGCAGTGAGAGTAGATAGAGGTGATATGCATGTCACCTGGTTGCATCTTAAATAAATTGTGGGAGGCCTTATTGATAGGTGGCTGGATTTGTGGATCGGCGAACTAGAGACCCTTCTCCTGCAAGTTGTATCCCTGGCTCACACTGGCATTAACAACACTGCCTGGGCCCAGTAGTGAAGGAGTCCAGACTGGGGAAAAGCTCCCACTGGGTCAAGGCTGACAGGGGGAGGAGTTGTGCATCCCATCCTATCCCCATCCCAGTATTCTACTCCTTTCTGTGTCAATGTACACTCCAGTTTATTTTGTCTAGTCCTCTACATTATGTTGTCTTTCCTCTGTGTGTCTAGTGCCTTTCTCATCAGTCTTGTTGGTGTCCTGTTTATTTATGTGCAACTACCTACCCTAAACCTGTTTCATCAACTTTCACTCTCATCATATATATGTATATGAAATGTGCACCTGACCATTAAAAATTCCCTCTCTTCCCACCTCCATCCTGTTAAGTCTGTAATTGTTTACTTTGTTTTACCCCCTGCTTGCTTCCCTATTTTCACCACTTATCTATCTTCCAATTTCTAATCTTTAATTTGGTCAAAATATAGATGTGAACACATGCTTCATGGACCTTTAAGGCTGCCACTTAATTCTTCTATCTTGCCACTGCTGCACATGTGGGACTGTGCAAATCACCACTGAAGCACAAGCATGACTAATGAGCCCTACTGGTGCTTGTGCTTCTGTGCTTCCCGCAGCCACACTATACTACTACCCACTATTCCCACAATCCCTGCTGCAGCCACGAATGGCATATTTAATGCATTATTGTTCTTGAACTTTTGTTTCAGTTTCATACTGTAATTTAAATTCTCGGCCTTTCATTAATGTAGAATGTTTTATTTGTGTTATTTGTAATTTTCTATGCTGTCCTTTTTTGAGGTTGTATCTTGAAACAGAGCATCTTTAGATCCTACACATCTTACCATCTTATACGTATTATATTTGACTATTTTGGAGTATAAATCCATTGTCTGTGTTTACAATTTACATAAAATATCTTTACTTGAATCTGTTCAGTGTAGATTCACCAAATTAATATCAAGTTCAAGGAATTTCTCATATACTGAAACATTACAGAAATTACATTTCTGTAATATTACATATAGATTGCTAAGATGCAAACTATGCCTGGCTTTGAAGGCTTACACATCTGAACATCTGCCAGTCATGGCAAACTAGAACACTGGTCATTACCAAAAATGGTGAGAGGTCCCTGAAAAAGGGCACAGCTAAACAGTGAAAAAAGAAAAAAAGATATGTAGGTAACTCAGTGTATGTCTAGATTATAGAATAAACTGCCACATGAAATAAAGCAAACCCAAAGCCTTGCTGAAGTTAAATGTAGGGAGTTAATACATTTAAATATAATATTGCAGAACCAGTGCTCCTTGATGACTTAGGTTCATAGGTTCATACTAGGCTATCTACCCTGGGGCAATTATAAGCCTAGCCCGATTCTGTATGGCTTACGCCACCCCTTGATTTGACTATACTGTGCCCTTTTTAAGGTTTAGTTTACTGTGCCTCTGTCTAATAGTGACACGGGAGTAATCCCTGGGACAAACCTACAATGCCCCATCCACCTGTCGAGATTCTTCTTGAAGAGATTCAGTGAGGTGCTCTGCCTCACATGAACTGGAATTCTATTCCAGAGCGAAGGGAGCCTCTGGGTTATGAACCTGTCCCTCCAGCAAGTTCTATTTATTTCTGTGCTGAGGTTCAAGTCCCTCGAGCATGTGGCTCTAAGGGATTTAGATTTACTGAGGTGGAGCATGTCCATTAATTCTGGATTTGACATAGCTTTGTATGTCAGGCATAGATCACCTCGAAGTAGGCGGTATGCAACTGAGTAGAGCTGGAGTTTTTTTAACCGAGCAGCATATGGCATCTGTTTGAGACCCTTGATCCTCTTGGTGAGATACTTTTGGGGTCTTTCTAATTGCTGCAGGTGTCGGGTAAGGTACATCCCAAAAGGGGCATTGTATTCTATGATGGGCCTGATGAGGGATGAATAAAGGGCACGATTACCTCTCTTGATCTAGATGTGAAACCCTTCGTGATGAGGTGGGCTATGTAGAAGGTCTTTCTAACCACTTTGGCAATGTGGTTTCAAAGAAGAGATTGCTATCAACTTGGGTCCCCAGGTCCCTAATAACTTTCTCTGTACTTAATGGGTTTCCGCCTATGTGGTAATTTGTGGGCACATTGTTTTAGCCAAAGGGTATGACTATACATTTTTTGGCATTTAGCTTTAAACCATGTCGCTGGCACCAGTTATCTGTCTCTGTGAGACCTTTTTGAAGGATGTTTGTGTCAGCTGGAGAGTTGATTATGGCGCCCAGTTTGCAGTCGTCTGCGAACTTGGTGAGCCATAGTCCTCCCACGTTGCCTGTACCTCGGAAAAGTATATACCGAACAAGAGTGGTCCCAGGACAGAACCCTGTGGGATGCCACTTGTGACCAGTTTCGAGTCTGACATGGCTCCAGCAACTCTCACTCTGTGGGTTCTGTCTTTGAGCCAGTTTGCGACCCATCTTGTGACATAGGGGTTTATATTTAAGCTGGATAGCTTATCTATGATGCCAGTGGGGTATTGTGTCAAATGCCTTTGCAAGGTCCAGATAGGCTGTGTGGACTACCTTCCCTTCATCTATGGCTTTGGTGACTGTTTCGAAGAAGTCAACCAGGTTCAAAAGGCAGGATCTGCCCTTGACAAAGCCGAACTGGGTAGGATCTAGTGTGTGTAGGTCCCCAATGTCTTTGTTTATGAGCTCCATGATGATCCTCTCCATAGCCTTGCAGACTAAGCTAGTCAGGCTTATGGGGCGATAGTTTCCAGGGTCCGTAGAGGCTCTACCTTTGTGGAGTGGGACCACTGTTGCTGTACGACATTCTGTGGGCACATATCCTGTTGTGAGGCTGAGATTGTATAGCTGTTTTATTTGAGGGATTAGTTCCTCTTGGAGTTCATGTAGGATGCAACCTGGGACGCCATCTGGTCCCATGGAAGCAGTGTTTTTTGCTTTGGAGAGGGCAGCCTTCACCTGAGCATCAGAGATGTTTGGGAGGCAGCCCTCTGCTGGGATAGATACTTGCTCTTAAGTTTGCACTGAACCTGTCTGCCAGGATACTGGCGATGTCTGTGGGTTCAGTGTATTTTTTGTCATTTAGAATCAACTCAGAACAAGTCTGGGAGTTGCATCCCAGGTTTCTAACATAACTGAAAAAAGACTTATGATTGTCTTTGGTGTCCTGTGCAATTTTTCTCTCGAAGCTGGCCTTGGAGGATTTTATGAGGGATCAAAATTTTTTGCTAGTACTGATCAGAGATGCCTTCCCTATTAGGGATTTTGCTCTATCATGTAGTAGCTTCCTCCTTCTGTTGTACAGTTTATTTATAGCAGGGGTCCACCAGACCAGACGCCTGCCTTTGGATGATTGGGTCTTGCTTTTGTTTGGGATAGCATGATCCATGCATTCCTGGAGATGTCCATAGAATGCATTTATATAGGATTCTGCAGTTTGGGCTGTAGTTTCCACTGGCCCTGGGGCCTTGAAGGATTCCACTTTGGTTTTGAGAAGTGAGAAGTTCACTTTTGAGAAGTTTTTCACTGTGGTTTTCTGGGCTGGGGGTGGGGTCGGGATGTGGACATCCAGTGAAATTAATTTATGGTCTGATCTTACCAATGAGGGATATACTTCTGGTGTGGAGCATAGAGTCCCCATGTTGGTAATGATCAGGTCTAGTATGTTGTCCCTCTTGTGGGAGTGGTGACTAGTTGTTCCATAGCATTTGAGTTTATAATTTCCAGGAACCTTTGGGCTAAGGTGCTGGGGCTTGAGTAGTGCTCCCAGTCAATGTTTGGGTAGTTGAAGTCACCCAATATAATGATGTTCGGAGAGATCTTCATGTTCTCCAATGTTTTCAGGAAAGCCGAGTGGGATTCCTGACTTTGAGAGGGTGGTCTGTAGGATGCTATAAACTGAAAAGCAGTCTTGTCCACTGTTAGTTGCACATGGATGGTCTCTGATACTTTGTGCAATGCCACTAACCTGGAGGTGTGGATATCCTTGATAAGTATGGAAACTCCCCCTCCTTTTGTGGTTCGTTCCGGGTTTTGGGGCCGAAAAGCATGATATGAGGTATAGCCTGGTAGTGCTGGGGTGCCCTCTGGAGCCTTGAACCAGGTTTCTGTCACTGCACAGATATTGATGTTCTCCATACTGAGGAGAGCTTCGAGTGCATGCATCTTGAGGTTAAGACTTCTGGCGTTTAGCAGCATTACCCTTAGTTTCTTGTTCCTTGTGCTGTCTATGGGGGTGAGTTTGACTTTTGAGCCTTGCCTGAAAAAGGCACTATGGGGGTGGCAAGAGCCTTTGCCAATATCCGATAGCCCAGTGGTGACAGGTGCAAGCCGTCCCTAGCGAAGCAACATGGCTTGTCGAGCATGTCATCCCAGGCTGACAGGCACTGGATCCCCTTTGAATGACACCAAAATTTTAGCCAATTGTTAAAATCGATAATTTTGTCTTTGTACTGTGGCATCATTCTAGGTGAGGGTAAGATGCTGCTCAAGGTCAGGGTCATACCAGCCTGGGCTACATGATCAGAGAGCTCCTCTATGTCTCTTTTCATGTAGTCCAGGGAGGTACGTCTCAGGTCATTCACACCAGCATGTACAATGACTGAGTCATATTTGTATTTGCTTTGGAGTGACCTGAGTGCTTGCGTTATGTGGCAGATCCTGGCACCCGAAAGGCAGCTCACCGTGACCTTCTCTTTATTCAGCCTGGTGAGCGGGACGTCAGTGTGTCTGACAATAGAGTCACCTATTACAAGAGTATCAGGTGTGTTATTTAGCCTTAAGGGCTGTGGCTGCTTGGCACACTGACTTTGTGGGCTATGTGTTGTGCGTGTTTTGTTTTGAGGTAGCGTTTGCTTGGATGTCTGCTTTGGAGGTCTCTGTTGCTTAGGTAGATTTTTATTTAGAGCCTCCGAGTATGTTTTTGTGCATTTATCTGTTTGGTTCACTGATGTGGTGGGACTATGTGATACTGGAATTGTGTTGTGGGAGGTTACCTTCTCCTCCTGACTGGTTACACCAGTTTTGAGATGAGAGAGCTCAGCCTCCAGTTTGGCTAAATAGTTGCATCTCTCACATATATTTGAACCTGTTTGGAGGAGGAGAGGGTTGTCCGTGTACATGAGACAGTTGTAACATTGCCTCAAAATTCCCAGATTCACCAGCTGGACTGGAGAGGAAACCATTGACTGACCTTTGGGCATGCTAGAGTAATATAGGTAAACTGAATTTAAGACGGACCAATAGAGGACAGGGTAATCGTAGAGAGTATAAGAGTAAGTAGTGCTTATGGTTTAATAGTGCTAACTTGTAGGATTACTTAATTGGACCAGTGAAGGGCCTTAGAATGAGAATATGGTGTTTAAATTGAGAGATAGAGCAGTTCTAAGGGAAAAAGTGAAGAGCAGACTTTGTGGAGCCAGGAATAGTTTAAACCCAATTAGGCGGCGCTGCCCGCTGTTGCGCTATGCACAAAATGCGCAAAACCATGCAAAAGAGGGTTTTAAGAGAGGAAGATGAAGGAGTTTTGGAATTGACCCAAAATGGCCAATAAAACTACAGTTTCAAGTCAGTAACCACTCCCACAGGGGCAGGCAGGCTGCTCAATGTTTTTCACTGCCACTGATCAACAGAGAGACTTCCCTTTAGCCCAAGCAAAAAATGGCCTCACAGAAGCTTACAAACAGTTCAAGAACAGCAAGCCTGTAACTAAACTTTCTTAAATCTCAGAAAAGTGGGAAAAAAGCAAGATTTTTTTTGTTTTTTTGTTTTTTTCAGAGATAGCAGAGGTTCACAAGTATCAACAAGTTATAAAAGTGCTGCAAATGACCCCACACAAGAGTGCTAGGCCAAAGACAGATAAAATGCAAGTTTTGAGAAAAAAACGATTTTAAAAATAAGTGCAAACAGGAAATTCAGTAAACTTTTTGGTCTGGCACTGGTTTGATGAACTTATGAACCTTGATTTACCTATAAAACATTCTAATAGATGAGTGCATGTGTTGGTGCACTTCTTCCACCCACCTCTGTGTAATTATAAATAACATGAAGGCCCTTCTATCATTAAATCAGGGGTTAATATTATTATGTCATCCTTTCCTGACATGCTTTATATCAGAATGGCAATCCTAGTAGCCACATTAAGACATACAAATAAGTTTTCTAGTAATTCTCCTGAGATGAGAGTGTTTGAATGTAAATTAAGTAGTTACTTTATTCCCGACCCATTTTACTTCATCAAAAGAAAACTTTGCCCATAAGAAAATGAAACTTCTGCATCTAAAGAATAACAGTTTCTGTATAATTTTTCCCAGTGGCATCTTAATAAAATCTGAAAAATAAAATTTAAAAGATGCAGTACGTCTTGGTATATAATTTTAAAAATGACAAAACACAGCTATTTAAGACATGCAAGGAGTAGTAGAGAACAGCACACATTAATATTCAAGATAGTCAGAAGTAACTTCTGAAGATAAAAATGTCTTAACAGTTATAAGCAGTTTTTATACTTAATTATTACTGCAACATTAGAAACTGTCCACTTTTCTCCAGTCTCTGTGATTAAAAAAAAGACAGGATTGCCTATCACATATACCAAATGAATGTAAAAATGTACAGGAAATGAATGTTATAAAATGTACATATTTTTTAAAATATAAATTCTTTCTTTTAAATACAAATTTTGTTAAATGTGATGTCATTTTAAAAGTTAATTGTTAGTTCATGATGTTAGGCTGGCTGTAACATGTGATCTTATTTGGCTCCCTATTTAAATAATGAAAAGTTTGTATGTTTTTATGTACTGATGAAGGGTGGTTAACCCGAAGGCTGTGCATTAAATTCTGGCGTGATTTATTTGTGTTTGGATCTATTTTGCGCAGTACAGCCTGTGGTTTTTTGATAAAATGTACAGGACCAGACATTATTATAGATACCTGCATTTTAAACTTAGCTTTACAGTTAACTGATTATTTACATAGTACAGTTAGTGGGCCAGATTCCAAAAGAAAGTTGCAGGCAGAGCAGCATTTAAAAGGAAGATGTTAGGACATCAGCGGTGAATGTGATTCTATAAGTTATGCTAAACAAGACAAAGTACTTATCTGCTTAATCTAGGATAATTATGGACTGCACACACACCTGCTAGATTCCAAAATACAACAGATATGCCCAACACAACTTAAATGTGACAAACTACTTTGTCGACAGCTTTATGAAAGCACTCAGTAGAGGCTACATGTGCTTTATCTTAACACCACTATATTCCACAGATTCATATGGAATCCTCTGAAATCTGCAACCATATATAAAAAATGCGACTGGCATTTAATGCACTACAGCAGGTCAGGGTACTGCAAGCCATACGAGAGGATAATCTGCAAATGTGTCCTAGAAGTAAGCCAGCTGGGTGCTGAGCCAGGCTACAGTTAAGCTAGCTCTCTGACCCGGAAATAATAGATAGATACAGATTAGACAGAAAGAAGGTGCAGGCTGTGTGTAGGATCTGTGCAATCCACAGTTATGCTCAGTCTGCACACAAGCTAATACCAATAGCAAAAAATAGTTATGCACTCACCATAACGTTCCATCTGTGTTGTCCATTATCATTTTTTCCTCACATATAGGTTCTGATCCGAACCCTCGGATCCACCCGGGCTGTTGCAACAGCTTGTAGTAACCAAAAAGTTCTTGAGCACCCCACCCTAACCAAAATGCTTCTCTCCCAATCACCTCAGATCTTGTTTGCTTATAATCATAGAAAATGAGAGAATAGGAAATTACCTCAAATAAGAGTAAGACCATTTCTGGTTTTCACAATAGCCAATAAACACATTTAGGTAAATTTGCTCATCCCAAAACCAAAAAAAAAAAAAAAGGGGGACAGGATGATGGTGGGTGGGATTGTGAGGAAACAATGAAAATGGATAACACCGATGGAATGTTATGGTCAGATTATTTTATGGGATGCTGTCAGTTTTCATTTTATCCTTACATATGGGAGAGAGTCCCCAGCTACCTTTTTCCTGGGTGGCCTTATGGAAGGATATTCTTCAGAACCATTGAACTAAAGGAGACCCTACCCCTAGAGATCAAATCTAGCTTGTAATGAGCAATGATCGTATGAGGAGTAGCCCTTGTTGCTGCTGCACAAATCTCATCCATGGACACTCTAGACTGAAAAACTGAAGAAGTGGCCACTGCTCTAGTGGAGTGAGCTCGAACACATTTTGGCAGCTCTAAACCTTGACTCTCATAAATATAAGACATGCAATCCATAATGCATTTAACTAGAGTCACGTTGGTCACTGGAGGGCTCAATCTATTTTCTGAGAAGGAGACAAATAATTGATTTTGTTTTCTTATGTCCTTTGTTGTATGAAAGTAAAACTGTAGTTGTCTAGGAACATCTAGCAATGTAACGTATATTCACTTTTATTGATGAAATTTGGGAAGAAAACTGGCAGATTAATGGATTAGTTGATCATATTCTCTGAAACTACCTTTGATAAGAATGAAGGATTAGTATGACCTGTCCTTGTGAAAGATCAGACATGGTGGTTGGGATGATAAGGTCTGAATCTCAGAAATTCTTCTTGCAGGCATGATGGCCACCAAGAATATGGTTTTCCAAGAGAGAAACTTAAGTTGACAGGTAGATGCTGGTTCAAAGGGAGGCTTTATAATTTTCTGTAACATCACATTTAAGTCCCAATGTGGTGGCGGATCTTTATAAGGTGGCTTGAGCAAAAGAGTTCCTCTCAAGAAAGCTTTGCATAGCTTATGAGAAGTGAGGAACTAACCATCAAATTCAATGTAAAAGTTAGAAATTGCAGCTAGCTGTACTTTTATTGTAGAATAATCTGCCATCTTGCTAAACAGCTGCACTAAAAACTCTAGAATAATATGGATAGGAGATGAAAAAGGATGCACATCATTTTGTTGAGACCAATGCACAAATCTCCTCCATTTACTGTTATACAACTTGCAAGAAAATAACAGAGCGACTGAGATATTAATTTATATATGCATTCACCAAATACAGGCTATTGTAGTCCTTAACAGTATTCCGCTGAGCAAAGTTGCACTCAGTTTATGTAAGGGGGCAATACAGCACATAATTTCAGTACAGAAAGTAAAATCTGCTTTGAATATATTCACAGTGAGCTTACAGGTCCACAGAAAAAAAAATAATTTAAAGTCTATAAAAGTGATATTTTCAGACATTGTAAACATGGCAGCACCTGGGTGCCTACACTAATTTACATTTAAATCAAGAATTTGAGTCTTGAAGTTGTGAAAATGCCAACTCTCATGTCTGTTTCTACAATATTCAGTGATTTTGCAGGCACTTTATTTAAAACTAGGGAAGGGGGTACAACCCCGGCAGTAAAATACTTTAAAAACTGACATTTATAAAACTTCAGGCATTCACGTAAGCTGCTAGCACTTCCATAATTTAAAATCTACAGTGACATACATGATATGAATCTCAGTGTGAGTTTGAACCTTTATAGCTTTAAAATCACAAACTAGATCCATTATATAGTTGAGTTAAATGACATTTTTGTAGTTACTGGAAGAGTCAGAGGAGCTAGACCAAATGCAGAATGGAGAAGCTTGTCAAAGGTTTCAATACTAGCTAAATATTTACCAGTCTATGTCACATTAAGATACCCCTGTACATTATCAGCACTTATACAAAGACTGGCCATTAATATTCACAAAGTAACATGCTGAATGGTCAGCCCAAACAGCATGCCCATTGTAAATCCGAGCATATGCCAACCGAAAAAGGTCTGGTCACCTGGATTTGTTTCCACTAATATATGCCATAAAAATTTCACTTTCTTTCCCTTAAAAAATATAAAATAAAATAAACATGTAAAACCGGACACTTGAAACCAATGAGAGAGACGGACCAGACAAAAATAAAAAAATAATACCTGATTATCCTTTTATTGTCTATGTCCCATTTCTCCCATACCTTCAAAGTGTCTCGGTGTCTTAAAAACAAAAAACAACAGAGATGTTCCTTTCTCCACTGCTTCCTATATACAGCACCCCGTCACACAGCAATGATGTACTGCATAAGCATGGCAATAAAAGTCCCATACACATGTGCAGTACATCAAAAAAAGCAGCAGGATGTCCTGTGAAAGAGGAAGAATACTACAGAGCCATCCTACAATTACATTATTTAACAAAAGTAAGTTGTTTTTTTCTTCAATAATAGGTTCATAGGTTCATACTAGGCTATCTGCCCAAGGGCATTTATAAGCCTAGCCCAGAGTTTTGTGGCTTTTACCACCCCTTTAGTTTGAAGGAAACTATGCCCATTATTTTGCTGTGCCTCTGTCAAGCAGTGACACTGAGGTAATCCCTGGGGTATATCTGCGATCTCCCATCCATTGGTCAAGATTTCTTTTGAACAAGGCCAGCGAGGTGCTCTGCCTCACATGTACCGGGATTTTGTTCCACAGCATAGGAAGTCTCTGGGTGATGAATCTGTCCCTCCAGCATGTCCTATTAATAACCGTGTCAAGGTTTAAGTCTCCCGCCCTTGTAGTTCTGAGGGATCTAGATTTTTTGAGGTGAAGCATGTTCATCAAATCTGGGTTTGACATGGCCTTGTATGTCAGGCACAGGTCACCTCTGAGTAAGCGGTAAGTGACTGAATAGAGCTGGAGTTCTTTCAGTCGGGCAGCATAAGACATATTTTTGAGACCCTTTATCCTTTTGGTGAGGAACTTTTGGGGCCTTTCCAGCTGCTGCAGGTGTCGGGTCAGATACATTCCGAATGGGGCATTGTACTCAATCATTGGTCTGATGAGTGATGAGTACAGGGGGACGATGACCTCCCTTGATCTAGATGTGAATCCCTTCATGATCAGGTGGGCAATGTAGAAGGTCTTCCTAACTACTTTAGCAACGTGAGTGTCAAACGAAAGGTTACTGTCAACCTGGGTCCCCAGATCCCTGATAACCTCTTCTGTGCTCAGTGGATTGTCACCTATATGGTAGCTAGGGGTAACCTTGTTTTTCCCGAAGGGTATGACTATGCATTTCTTGGTGTTTAACTTTAGGCCATGGCTCTGGCACCAGTTATCCGTTTCTGTGAGACCCTTCTGAAGGATATCTGTGTCAGATGTGTTCTCGACTATGGCGCCCAGTTTGCAGTCATCTGCAAACTTTGTCAGCCATAACCCTCCTGTGTTTGCTTGTACTTCTGAAAAGTAGATTCCAAACAAGAGTGGGCCCAGGACTGAGCCCTGTGGGACACCACTTGTGACAGGCTTTGAGTCTGACATGGCGCCAGCAACTCTGACCCTGTGGGTTCTGTCGCTTAGCCAGTTTGCAACCCATCTTGTGATGTATGGGTTTACATTTAAGCTGATGAGTTTTTCAATGATACCTGAGTGGGGTATTGTGTTGAAAGCCTTTGCCAGGTCGAGGTAGGCTGTATGGACTGCCTTTCCCTCATCAATGGCCTTGGTGACTGTTTCGAAAAAGTCAACCAAGTTTAAAAGGCATGATCTGCCTTTGACAAAGCCAAACTGGGTTGGATCCAAAGTCTGCAAGTTCCCTATGTCTTTATTTATGAGTTCCATTATGATCCTCTCCATAGCTTTGCAGATCAGGCTTGTCAAGCTGATGGGACGGTAATTTCCAGGGTCGGTGGAGGCACCGCCTTTGTGAAGTGGGACCACAGTTGCCATGCGCCACTGCTTGGGTACGTATCCTGAGGTGAGGCTAAGATTAAACAGCTGTTCTAACTGCGGATTTAATTCCTCATTGAGTTCGTGAAGCACACAGCCGGGGACACCATCCGGTCCCATGGATGCTGTGTTTTTCGCCTTGGAGAGAGCAGTTCTCACCTGGGCGTTAGAGATGTTTGGGGGGCTACAATCCTCTGGTATAGATATCTCTCCTTTGGGGGGGGGGGCAGTTTGCACTGAACCTGTCAGCCAGTATGTTGGCAATGTCTGTAGGTTCAGTAATTTTCACATCATTTTGAGCTAATTCTGAGCATATCTGGGAGTTTCCTCCCAGGTTTCTAACATAGCTAAAGAAGGCCTTATGATTGTCTTTTGAGTCCTTAGCGATTTTTCTCTCAAAATTTGCCTTGGATGATTTTATGAGGGCTCTTAGTTTTTTACTTATAATGATCAAAGGTGTCTTACCTTTTAAGGATTTTGCTCTATCCTGTAGTAGCTTCCTCCTTTTGTTGTAGAGCTTGTTTATGGCTGGGGTCCACCAGACTGGACGCTTGCCTTTGGTACAAAGAGTCTTTGTTTTGTTTGGGATTGCCTGATCCATGCAGTCCTGTAGGTGCTGGTAGAAGGCATTTGTTAGTGATTCAGCGGCTTGAGTAATGTTTTCCGGCTCGGGGGCCTTAAAGGAGACCACACTAGTCTTTAGAAGTGTGAAGTCGGCTTTTGAGAAGTTCTTCACTGTGGTCTTTTTTATCTCAGGTGGGGGGGGATGAGGACCTCCAGTGAGATTAGTTTATGATCTGATCTCACCAGTGAGGGGTATACTTCCGGTGTTGAACATTGTGATCCCATGTTCGTGATGATGAGATCAAGTATGTTTTCACCTCTTGTGGGATGGTGACTAGTTGTTCCATGGCATTTGAGTTTATGAACTCCAGGAACCTTTGGGCTAGAGTGTTTGGGCTTGAGTAATGATCCCAGTCTATATTAGGGTAGTTGAAGTCACCTAGTATGATGGTGTTTGGAGATACATTTATCCCCTCCAGTGTTTTCAGGAAAGCTATGTGAGGTTCCTGAGTTTGAGAGGGTGGCCTGTAACATGCTACAAATTGCAGAGCAGTCTTGCCTATGGTTAATTGCACCTGGATGGTCTCCGATGCATCGTGCATTGCCACCAACCTTGAGGTGTGGGTGTCCTTGATGAATATGGACACCCCCCCTCCTTTCTTGGTGTTGTCCGGATTTTGGGGCCGGAACGCATGATATGAGGTAAAACCTGATAGTGCTGGGGTGCTCTCAGGAGCCTTGAACCAGGTTTCAGTCACAGCACAGACATCGATGTTCTCCATACTGAGAAGGGCCTCGAGTGCGTGCATCTTGAGGTTGAGACTTCTGGCATTGAGCAGCACTACCCTTAGTTTTTTTCCTTTTTTGTGTTCTAGGGTGGTAGGTTTAGAATTTGAGCCTTGCCTAAAAAGGCACTATAGGGGTGGCAAGAGCCTTTGCCAATATCCGGAAGCCCAGGGGTGACAGGTGCAAGCCGTCCCTTGCGAAGCAGCGTGGCTTGTCCAGCATGTCATCCCAGGCAGACAGACATTGGATCCCCTTTGAATGACACCAGAGTTTAAGCCAATTATTAAAGCTGATCATCTTATCTCTGTATTGTGGCATCATTCTTGGTGAAGGTAGGATACTGCTCAAGGTCAGGGTCATACCTGCCTGGGCTACATAATCAGAGAGCTCCTCAATGTCTCTTTTCATGTAGTCCAAGAGACATTGAGGAGCTCTCTGTTTCATTGTATAATAGTAATAACCAAGTCTGTGGTGTGATATATTGAAGATTTACCCATGGGTGTCTTTGTTAAATCACCCTTGTGATTAAACTACACCAACCATGGGTAAATCTTCAATATACCACACCCATGTCATCGGTTATTGCTTAAGTAACATGGCCCTTTTCTGTTAATAATAGTTATTCATTAAACTCACTGCCTTTTGTTTGCTGATTGACTCTGAATATGAAAAATGGGTGCATTTGAAAAAGAAAGTCTTACATGGATATTAAAAGAAAAACAGAGTGTGAGACTCCTTCCCATTGGCACAGTGAACTCATATTTATATAGTTTTAGTTTATTCAACTATCAAATCCATTTATAAATTAGAAATGGGCATTTCAGGTCATCTTAAAGTAAGAAGACAGAAATAGGACCAGCTAGATTTTAGTTAGTAGTTTTCTGAAGACAACTATCTGTTGAATAATTTTGTATTTGAATTTATGTGTACAATGGTGTGCATTCTTTGCATATTTAGTTGGCTGTGTGCTTTGCATAATTTTAAGTGTTTTATTATGCAACTAGAAAAGTTTGTACCTGATTGATTACATACGGGCAGTTGCACAGAACTGTTGAAATATAAATGTTAGTAGCTATTCTTTGAAATGAGACTGCTTTTGATATGACTACAGCAAGTAATATGATATGATTAGTGTATTTTAGGAATATTCAGTAATGGTGATCTTGGAGCACCACACTGGTCTGGATAGTGGCAGCATGGTGCTTTAAGATCAGGAAGGGTGAGGGCACTGAAGTGATAATATTAGTCTCATGTGGGATTGAATACATCAGTGTGAAATGGTATAGGCTAAGATTAAAATCCTAGAAAGCTAATGGTCATAACTTTGCTCTGCAGTTGAAGAGGCTGAAGCTTATCTGCATATTGCAGTTACTGGTAATAACTGTAGGTGGCAGTACACATTTCCTTTATGCACGTAAAGCCATCTAACACATCCTAAACTGATATTGTGCAAGTATAAATCTCAAATTGAGGATTTTCTTTTTTTGAAAATAATTACTTATCATTACTTTAACATCTAAATATCTGCCTTTGCAGTCAATATAGCACAGGTGTCATGCTCCTTTTTTATTTGCCATGTGGAATATCATAGCCTTAAGTCTAGTGACTCCCTTATTACATTTATTGCATTTACTTAGATCTCAAAATATTATACCCAACTGTGCTATTTTAAATCTATCACAATCTGCTCAGTATCAAAATCCAGTGCTGGCAAGGCTTGTTACTAAGGTGATATTTCCATACTATTGTTTAATTAACTTTTTAGTTTTGAAATACATTTGTCTGTCAGCAGCTTTCCTGGTGACTATAAGCATCTAAGTAAGGGAGTCTTTTGTTTGGTTTGTGATATAAAACTATTGTAATTTGATACATTTCAGACTTACACCAGTCAAAGGCCTGAAATATTTACTAAGCAGCTCTTTTTGTCTAGGCACCTCAACTTGCTCAACCAAACTTAAAAACTTTGTAAATAAATTTTAATACGGCTTTTAAAATCTCCAAATCCATTTAAGATACCACAGTTTTCTTCTCTGGGGGAGCTTACTAGTTTTCACTTTCCATGTAGCATCCTTCTGCAGTATACTGGCTTACCTTGTAGCTATGTTCCATTGTAGCGTACTGAGACAAGGGAGAAAATGAGATGCTACACAAAGCACTGAATAAAATACAGTCCAAAATCTGAATTTAGAATTCTCAGTGCTAGACCTGTATCAAGCTATACAGAACCCTATTTTAAATACAGTGAAGGTTTAACATATAAAGCCAGACAACATTTCAGGGTTGTCGCTTTGGATTTCTGCAGCTGTTCACAATAGCTGAAGCTGATTATAATGCTTACACCTCTGCACAGAAGGTTTAACTATGAGTCAAAGGTGGTTGGATAAAATTAGAGCATCACAGTTGGTATGATAGTGTGTTTATAACGTTTAAGTGGAAAGCAGGAACAGAGATCATTTAGTGCTGGGTAAGTTGGTCTCTTCTTTTTTGTAAGCACTGAGGTAGCTGAGAGAAGTGATGTTTTAAATGCATTGGGCAGCTGTCTTGCTGTGTAATATGGGATTACAGATTGCAACAAGTAGTGACATTTGTTTATTTTGCAGTTTTCTGCTTGCAGTAGTGCTAAGTTCTTTTTTGAATTCCTTAAAATGATTTAGCTGTTTTTCCATTTGTTTGCATCACTGGATTTTATTGCGTCATTTTGAGTCTTTTGTATACATTACTCTCTTCTATCTTGTATATAATGTATGGTCAACTTTATTGCTTGCCTTTATATTTTGCTTATTTTTCTTTTATTGTATTTCATATATTGTACTACTTTGTTATTGTCTTAATATTTGTAACCATTGTTCAGTATCTTAATTCTGTTTAATGTGTACTGTGGAACTTTATTCCTCGGGCCTCCACTGAAAATGGGCTCATATCCAGTCGGACTTTCCCGGTAAACAAATGTCAAATAGATAAATAAAAGTATGCAGCTATACAGCTGTGGAAAATGGTGACAATCAATATGCAGTCTTGGAATTTCATGAATAGTCCATGTTCTGCTGTATGACATCAATGCATTTCCCACGTTTTGGTTAGATTAGTCATTGGGATGCATCTATTAATTACTGAGAACATTCCTGAACTGAAGAGCTGAATGGCATGGTTTTAATCATTAGTTTCTTCTACAGTTTCCCAGTTGATTTCTCAGATATCAGGTGCTTAATAGGTGTATGATTTTCTGTGAGACATTGGATGTTTGCTAAGTGATCGTTGAATGAAGGTGTGGTGATATTTGCATGATTTTATCCAGTGTTTTAGTCATTATGCGATATTTTAATTAATTCCTGTAGGCAGACTGGATATTTCATCTGTTACTAGTTGTTGTAGGTTTCTGATGATGAAAAAAATGGTATACTCCTGCTTTTTGGGGTACTAAATTTAAGGTAACATTTCCTAGTTTTACAGCCTTCCTTTTATTAGTTAGTAATAGTAATAATAACACAATTTAAATTTGTTTAAACTTAAGCTTGGTTTTTTTTTTTTTTTTTAGTTTTAAAATTCTAGGTTACAGCAGGATGGTAAAGATTTATTTTTCATTCCCTCACTGAAAGGGATTAAATCTAGCTCTGTGGGAGGAGCTGAAAAGTAGCATTTTTTATAAAATAAACAGATTAGTACTTGGGAGCTGATACTGCTCTGTGTTTGCTGCTCCTACAGATGTGACGAGTTTTGATTTTTTCTACCAACTCACACAGTCCTTGTTGTATTTTTAAAGTCAGGGGGCCTTGGGTTGCACCCCCACTGTGATTCAGACTTTGGAAGCTCCGTTTTATTTTATCTAATATCATCATCTCACTCTAATGAGCACTAGAAGAGCAGTCTGGGAAGGCCTTCCCCTTAGATTGTTAAAGCTTGAGTTACCTTCTCTTTCGTTTCTTCTCATATGCTAAGTGCAGACTGCAATGCTAAGAATAGTAACTCATTTTTCCACCCTACTTTTAAAATCTGTAACATCTGGAATAAGACTGCATATCACTGAAGAGCCTGCAAACTGCTTCTCAGCAACCAGTTTAGGACTAGTGCTTCTGTTTTGCTGCTGGAGAGACAAGGAGCTGAAAGACATAGTTTTCTAGCATTCTAGCATTACCAGAGACTACTGATCGCTGGAAAGCCCGAAAACTGCCTCTTAGGAGCCAATTTGGGATTAGTGCTACTTTTTACTCTTAGTGAGAGAAGAAACAAAGAGCTATTGATGTCTAGCTGTATGTAGCTGCAGTGACACCAACATCAATATTAACCAGAGAACAGTAAATAGGTGAATCACCACTACTCATTTTTGACAAACCTTACTTAACACCTCTTATATTTCTTGCGGTATGTAGTGCACTGCTACTAGGTGTACAACCAAGCAATGGGTTAAACTGCAATTTAGCTGTAATCTTACTAGTGTACAATGTGTTGTCTTTTAAGGACTTGTGCCTAGAAATTGCTCTGCTGGCCATGCTCCACTCTACTTTTCAGCAATATTGCTTAGTGGCTGCTCTGCTTTTACAAGCTGTAGCGATTTATGCCAGTGGTCAATGACTGCTCTGTGGAGTGTGCAAGTATCTTGAGTTGTGCAGATACCTGTGACTCAAAAACAGCCATATAGTCAACAATTCTGTCTTAAGGATTTGTGATCATTCTGTGGTAAATATCCATATCCATTGTGTTTAGCATCCAGTATCACTGACCTTAAAATTTAGCTTTATAGTATTAGCAGTTCAGTATTAGTGTTTAGTGCTTATACTGTGCTATAAACTGAGGGTACAGTGTTAAGTGCCTAAAATCTGCAATGTGTGCACATACATTGTGTAGTACTAGTGAGAAATGGACTGTAAATATAGTACTAGGAATTATAACTCTACAAAGTAGTTTTGCAAAATTATCATTATTTCATAATACAGCTCAATTCTGTATTTTTGCTAGATTAGTTACCATCTACCCTGACTTCACTATATGATCCAAATACTTCATACATATATCCTCAAGGTCTACTATAGTAGCCTCCCTCCATCCCCTGAGTACAATGACCAGCCATGGCTCAATAGTCTGTGGCTAGTCTGATCACACCTTAGATGCTCTAAGGCAATTTAACAACTATTTATTTATTTAATTTTATTTTACATTTGTTAACTGGGGATGTCTGACTGAGACAAAAAGGTCCTTTTTCATCAGAGGCCTGGGGAGGAAACCTCCACAGATACATTTAGATATTTAGACATGATCAGTATACACACAAATTACAATAGACATGTTTTTACAGTGGTATGCAGCACTTCAACAGTTACAGTGGAGACAACAAACAAGAAAATATTAATTTAAAAATAAAGGTAATTAATAGATTTGTGGTGTACAACTGAAATTTGGAACATAGTTAGAATACATACATAGTACACAAGTACAGTACATGCACTGTACATTAGCCAGTGTTTGTGAGTAAGCTTGAAAACTATTATCAAATACTCTAGGTTTAGTATGTGTACCTTATCTGCTTCCACTAGTCTGGGGAGCAGTCATGGCACTGCCAACTTTGCTTGAGATGTTGCCTAATGAGGTTTATAAATGAGGCTTTGGATGATGTGTTTTGTATGCTAGTGGGGAGAGAGTTCCATTTTTTTAGCCACTGAACTACTATATAGTCTCCAAAGCTATTGTAGTTGTTGGTGACTTCTAGTAGTAGTTTGTTTGATGACCTAAGAGGCCTTTTGGCTGAGTGATGTTGTACTAGGTTTTTGAGGGCAGAATGCTTATTGGGGAGGTAATAGATAGAATGACAGAGGCAGCGCTGGTTGTAGGTTAGGGGGTGGGGCAGTTCAAGCCAGTGGAGCTGTCTCAAAGCAGTACAGTGATGAGTTCCGTATGAGCAATTTGCAGCAAAGCTGGCAATTCTGTTATAGCAGGCTTCCATTTTGCTTAGTTCAGTTTTGTTGGAGATTAGTCAGAATGGGAGATGCATAAAGTAGGGAGGATAGAAGTTGGGAGCGAGCAATGGCTGATCTTGTGTTGTTGGCACGAAATGGTTTGATACGGTAGCGTGATCCCAGTTTGGCATGTACTTTTATAATAGTTAAGTTGAGGTGACTATCAAATTTCAGATAGGAGTCTATAGTTATTCCCAATAGCTTAGCCTGTGCCACTGGAGCGATTGGAGTAGCATTTGTGGAGTAGATAATGAATTGATTGTTATCAGTGTTTTTGTTACAACTGGTTATAATCAAAAGCTGAGTTTTCTTTGGATTGAGGATAAGTTGGGCTTTGATAAGGTGGTTTTCAACATCAGATAATGCTAGTTGAGTTGTTTGCAGGAGGGTGGGAATGTTTTGTGCAGCACAGTTTAAGGCAGCATCATCTGCATACTGAATGATAGATGCATGCTGTGTGGAGGTATGGAGGTCATTTGTGAAAATTGTGAACAGTAGTGGTCCTAAGACAGAACCCTGTGAGACTTCTATAGTTATGGGCAGCTGAGGAGAGTGAGACATTTCCCATTTCACAGCTTGGTACCTGTCAGTTAAGTAGCTCTAGAACCAGATAAGAGTGGAATTTGATAAGTGATATTGGTTTAGTTTGTTTAGCAGGATTTGGTGTGAGACTGTGTCAAATGCTTTGGACATGTCCAAAAAGAGTTGACACCTGCAGGCCTTCATTTTTGAGATGGTTTACTGTGTCTGTGAAGCAGAGGAGGGCTGTAGTGGTACTATGGGCAGGTCTGAAACCATGTTTAGTAGGTGACAGGATGTTGCTGTCTAGGAGATATTTTAGCACCTGGGTACGGATGCATTTTTCTAGGATTTTGGCCAGGGGGGAGAATATAGCAATGGGTCTGTAGTTATTATGTTCAGTGGATTCAGTCTTATTCTTACCAACTAATCAGTGCTGCTACTAATTGATAGCACAACCTGCAAGAGACATGAATATTTAAGGAACACTGAGGCAAACCTCTGGCATCAGAGTACTGTATGTAAGCACCATACCTTAACAACATCACATCAGTTGTAATGTGCCACTAAGCCCATAACTTACTTTGATCATGCTAAGAAAAATTTGCCAAAGCCCAGTCTAAAAGATCCATGCTTTAGCACATGAGTCAACACATACTCTCTCCCCACTCATGCATACTGTAAATCTGCATAGCTTACCCAAGAGTCACCAGGAAAGCAGATCTAAGTCCATTAAGCCCAATGTATCTGCTTCCACAAAGGAAAATGTTTTAGTAGTACTTACGTATTATCGCAACAACATTTGTAACATTATGTAAGTCATAATCTTTTCACGAAAGGACTGAATTTTTAAGTAAAAATGGGTCCCTCAACTCATAATTACCTTTGTATCGATAGCTTTGTCAGTGAAGCAGGACCAGGAAGAAGAAATGGAAGCAGGACTTTGGCAACTGACTGGGAGAGGGACAACTTTTTAAGGCATCTTGTTTGTTAGAAAGACAGCATAGAACCATGTGCTGTACTAAACTGACCACAAAAGCAGGGCAACTGGGATCCTCTATATGTTTTACACAAGATCTGGAAAGTCAAGCTCCTTCTTAGGCTTTTGTGATAGTGTAAAAATAGTACTGTCCAAATTCATGTCCTATTTTCCTAATAGTACCTGTGATGCCCATTGAACACAAATATGACTTTTCCATTTTTCTGATAGGAGGACCAAGCAACTCAGTCTTCAGATATTAGCCTTCAATCTGGAGTCCATCTTTCTCTTGCTGTAAAGTACTCTTAATGGCAGGTCCACATCAGTTTTACACACAGCTTTCCCCTCGAGGAGGATTTCAGTGTTGTGCTTCAGAAGCTGTGGAAAACTGTGTGGAAAACTGATGTTAACCTACCAGTCCGATTTGTTTACAACAGCAGAAAGCAGGAGTGCAGACTTGATGCCAATTACATGAAGAGTGAGTCATTCGCAATGGGGTTGTGAAAAAAATGGGTCTATATTATGTTATCGAAAAGCTGTTATATCGAACGGCTTTTCATCGACCCGTAAAAGTCAAACTCTTATAATAGTGAAAACCCAAATGAGCATATTCTTTCCCTGGGAAAGAAATCACTAGCCCTACCACAAACTAACACTGTTTTAAACATAACAAAGTGGGGGCTTTGCCCCCCACACCCACCAATGTGGGGGGATGTGCCCCCTTACTAAATATACCAACTTCAAAATTGCACTACAGTGGGGAAAAGGGCAAACTCACAAGGCTTGCCAAGCGATTTCTTTCCCAGGGAAAGAATTCACTCATTCAGGTGTTCGCTATTACAAGAGTTCGACTTTTACAGGTTGATGAAAAGCCGTTCGATATAATGGCTTTATGATAGCATAATATAGACCTGCAAAAAAAATGCCAGTCAGTGTGTTCCTCTCCACAAATACAGGCACAGCTTATTTATTTTTCCTTAAATACAGCTAGGTGACAGTATTCTGTTGTTCATTTCAGTCCTGCTAAATGGAAATGACTGAACTTGTTGCAAACCAGAGAATGCATTGCACATTACACAAGGTTACAAATGTGGTTGCGATAATAATGTAAGTACCGTTTTAGTCATATATGACTCTATAGTTAGGCATGCAGACTTCACACTCACCAGACTGGACAAGTACTGGGTAACTATAAGCTGCTGGTCTGGTGTCATAATGTATTATGCCACAAGAGCCCTAAGATCTTTTTAACTAGACAAATGACTATGACCTAGTGATGGCCCATGTGTGAGTGAACAACCTGAGGCAGTCCACCCAGAGGGGCATGCAGGGAGACATGACGGTGCATCTGTTAGAGACAGGGAAAGATACTAATCTGGAGCAGTAATTTGCCTTCCTCAAGAATGATTCCCAGAAACCAAGACAAGATAATTGTATTTAACTATTGACTAAGTGGTTGGTGACATTTTAAGAGAATCTAGTGTATGTTGGCATGGGATGAGATGGTAAAAAAGACTTCCTGTTTCACCAGGGATGGCTTACACCTCTTGTACCATGGATTCTGCACACCGGCTAAAACATTTTCTGTCTATATAGTGCCATTTTAGGCAGATTTCCTATACTCGACATTGTAACACAGCAAACTTAAACTCACATTCAGGCAATATCATGATGGGACTACTCAGTGCTAGCAGGATAAACAGAAACATGCCAGAACTTGAGGCCCTCCTGCAACTCAAATGCATTAATATTTGTGTAGTTACTGAGACATGGTTTCATGGCAATA
The DNA here is from genome assembly GCF_019279795.1 of Protopterus annectens. Taxonomy (NCBI): domain Eukaryota; kingdom Metazoa; phylum Chordata; order Ceratodontiformes; family Protopteridae; genus Protopterus; species Protopterus annectens. The sequence goes on from NC_056727.1 coordinate 401,710,260, forward strand.
ACACCACTCCTTGTATACCAGGGTTTAGTGTTTATCATACCTTCAGGTCATGGGTAACTGCGGGTGGGGGGGGGGGTCTGTATTTTTCAGAAAAAATATGACCTGACATCTAATTACTCATGGCTCTAACTTGGGGTTCCTGAAGGTCCATATCACCCTTAACAAATCTAACTATTGTTTTATTGTTAACTACAGATTCCTATCGATGTTCCCCAAAGATAAGGGAAATTACTTTAAACCACTGAGGCATTAAATAGCAAACCAAAAACCTTCCTTCCAAAATTTAGATGAAAATTCAAAGCTCATCTCCATGAGCAAGGCCAGTGTAACTGCTATTAGGTAGGTGACATAACTTAATAATATTTACCCTCAATTTTCAATTTCTCTTTCAAACTGGTTCAATATATAGTCAAACTATTACACCATGTTTGTAAATAATGTACTTTAATATACCCTGTACTAATCTGTAGCATTTTACAATTATTGTGCTCTGTGATTGTATTCACTCGGGCGCTATCTGTAATTGGTCCACTACCTTGGTTAACAAAGAAAGAAAGAAACAAAAATAAATAAATTGGGAGGGTGGCCTAATGGTGTTTGCCTTACAAACAAAAGGTGCAGGGTTTGAGTCTCACAAGGGATACTTGGCTAGGCTTAAATGTCTCACAAAGGCAGTTAGCTTAATACTAACCTTTAAAATGAATGAAATTAGCCGATCAGTTTATTTACCATTCATTTCATTCCCCATTGTTGGAGCATCTAGAAAAAAAATATTCTCTGTACCTTGGATATGTATTAACAATTACAGCTTTGCTTCAGTAAGGTCAATGAGCACAGAAAGACAGGTCTCTTGTTTGTTTTCATTTCCCCTGGTTTTGCATTTGCCTAGAAGACTCTGATAGATGGTTTGCCAGCTTTATTGCATTTAGTGAACCATAGTCTAACAAGAGTTTGGCCACTGTAGTGACAAAATGTTCTAGTGGTGGGTGCTTCTTGTGAAATTTCAAGACTGCACACAGCAAACATACATGTGAAAACTGGCTTGTTAATGGTATTGACCTTTTCTGAACTCTACAGAATAAATTACCACTCCTGCAGAACACCGTAACTTGGGAGGACTGCCCACAGGAGCTTCAATGTCTGCAGAAAAATACAACAGATACTTAAATACTGACCACAGCAGGTGAACTGAATCGACAGTAAGTGATTTATTGCACATGTATGTATTCCATTAGGACCCTGTAAATAACATGCCATTTTACTGAAAAATGCACAGCCTACCCAGAAACCTCAGTTATGGCTATATTAAAAAAGATGGATGTTTAACCCTCACTTTATGCAGAAATTTATTTTAGCAGTTTTGTTTTAAAATTTCACTGAAACAGGACATATCTACAGTGCCTTTCAATGTAGTTTACCATATCTCTTCCATTCCTCATGTCTAGGACATGCCAGCTGTGACATGTTAATAAGACCTCCTGTAAGTAAAATTTGTAATTTATCTATAAGTTTATAACCTTCTTATTTAGTAGGTTTTCTTGGAGATGTAAGCTCTAGATCCATTGCGATCATGAACTAGAAATACTAAAGATGCTATGCCTTTAACCATTGCAGGAGGTATGTACATCCCAAATACAGAAGCTTGAGACATTATTAACGAAAGTCCATAACAGAAGACACAAGAAATGCATACCCAAATGTTCCACCTGCTTCAGGGAACCTTTTCAACGATGAGTGTATATTATGAATATTTATGTATGTTCTTATGTTAATCAAGGCACACTGGCAGCTCTGTGCAGTGTGTGTATGTGTGTGTGTGTGTGTCTGTGTGTGTGTGTGTGTGTGTGTGTGTGTGTGTGTGTGTGTGTGTGTGTGTGTGTGTGTGTGTGTGTGTGTGTGTGTGTGTGCTTGTGTTTGAGTATATGTGTGGTTCTGTGTGTGTGTGCCTGTCTGTCTGTTGGAGGGTGATGGGTAAGACAGGCTTACAATCTGTTTCATAGTAACAAATGTAGCCCCATTTTGCACTAAAATTGCAGAATCCCTTACTATACTTAAAAAAAAAAAAAAATGTATATATATATATATATATATATATTTATATGTATATATATATATATATATATATATATATATATATGTATATATATATATATATATATATATATATATATATATATATATATATATATATATATGCAAACCCAAAAGAATCAGTGACTGCATGGGTAGTGCTCTTGTGTCTCTGTAATGGCAGAATGGTGACAGTGTATCATTAGCATAATGCAGCTACCTTTAATGCTGCGTGAAGAAAAAAGTCCTATGGTACTTATCACAGAAAATCAGGAGCACATTTCCAGTGTAATGGTTCACAATTCATTATTTAATTACTCTGATAACAGAATCCAGTTCTATGGACATATGGTTGAGTTGATTATACCATCTTTGTATACCTTCTTGATCTGAACTATAACCATTAATGCATAAATAAACAAATGGCTACAAAACATTACATTGTATTTTCACTATCAAAGTCACATAATTCTTAAATCTGCAGGTGCGGAGAGGAATAATAACTATGCTGTTGCTCCTGAGCTGTATAGTCCACGCTGACTGAAATGTCCTGTCACATTAAATATTCATTATGCTAGTTAAGAAGTAGCTAGGATAACTGTGTTCTATTTCACTGCAATGGTGTCAGTAAAATGAGAGCTATTCATTACATAATGAATAACATCTTTTGTGCAGGAGAGCTATAACAGAACAGCTATTGTTAAACCAAATGTCATGCTTGCAATCTAGCACATTGTCAGCATTGTGTACTGACTGCTTCTTTTCCTGCTAGAATTTTGTTCTGTCGCCTGGCTGAGCCCGTGTCTTTATTGCATAGTTTGAAATGATGCCAACAGCAGCATTGTACTGGTACTTTCAGCCCTTAGTGGAAATCTTGGAGGAGGAAGTCAAAAATAGCACCATTTTCTTTCTGAATTGAACAATGACAGCATTAGATAACTGCCAGCTCTAAATGAATGAAACATTAGATGTATAAGATACATGGCAGGCAGATTTTCAGATGGGCTTCATTGTATACCTAATGCATTTTGTAGATAAATCTGCCTTGGACTTGGTGCAGATACAGAATGCAACCCAAGTTTTATGGTAGCTTACAAGATAAACCATGGAAAATGCTTCATAAGAAACAGATAATGTAGACAATAAAATTAATATGTACATATCAGTACAGTGGCCTAGCTGATTAATGCACCCCCTTTAAACAGAACATCTTGCATTAAAATCTCAATAAGGCTTGAGGGAAGTTCCTACCTTTTAGCATGTTAGGTAGAGGGGGAAAAAACAAATAAATGTGAATATGCACTTAAAAATAGCTGTGATATCTTTGCCTTTATCCTGTGAAGTTAAAGAGCTACTCCAGGCTGACAGTATGACTTAGTAAGTTAAGAAAATCAGCTAGAAGTGAATTACATCCTGCCTACTGGTGGTTGCAGAATTTGGTATGAGATAAGAAAAAAAGAAGTTATGTACTCACCATAATGTTCCATGTGAGTTGTTCATCTCACCTTCATTCTCACTGATGGGCTCGGAGCTGACCCTCAGCTTCGACTCGGCCAGATGCTAAAGCTCAAGGTCTTCAAACAGCTCGTGGCCTACTCCCTATCCCATGATGCAATAGTGCTTCCCTTAGATCTTGTTTACACAATCATATAGATAATTAAAGTACATAGATATTGAAATAAGAATACCATGGATAAGGACAAAGTATCACTAAGATTTGTCTGAACTTCCTGGCCCTCAAAACTTTAAAGGTAGGGGGGTTGGTGGGTGGAATGTGAGAATGAAGGCGAGGTGAACAACTCACATGTAATGTTATGGTGAGTACATAATTTCTTTATGTGAAGTTGTTCTATCTTCCCTTCATTTTCACTGATGGGTTAGTGTCCCAAGCACCATCTCCTTGGGTGGCTCATGGAAGTATATTCCTCAGAACCATAGAACCAAAGGAGGCCCTGTCCCTGGAGGGCCTATCCAATTTGTAATGAGTGATAAAGGTATGAGGTGAGGACCATGTGGCTGCTGCACAAATTGTATCTATAGGTAACCTTGCTAGAAAGGCTGAAGATGTGGAAACTGCCCTGGCTGAGTGAGCCTTAACTTTGTGATTTAGTGTTATGTGCGTAGAGCTGTATGTGAAAGAAATACAATCTGACAGCCATTTTGACAAAGTGGTTTTTACCACCGGAGTACCCTTCTTTGAATCTGAAAAGGAGACAAAAAGTTGATTCGACTTTCTGAAGTCCTTAGTTCTGTCTAAATAGAATCAAAGTTGCTTATGGACATCGAGTTTGTGCAGCATGTGTTCCATTTTATTTGTATATTTGGGAAAAAACACAGGTAATTCTATAGTCTGATTAAGATTTGTTTCAGAACAAACCTTAGGTAGGAATGAAGGATTTGTTCTCAGCATTACTCTGTCATTGTGAAAAATAAAGTATGATGCTTTGATGGACAAGGCATGTAATTCCGAAATTCTTCAAGCAGAAGTAAAAGCTACTAGGAAAATGGTCTTCCATGATAGATATTTCAAATCACAGGATGATGCAGGCTCAAAGGGAGGTAAAATGATCCATGAGAGCACAAAATTCAGATTCCATGGAGCAGCTGGGGGTCTAATGGGTGGTCTCAAGTGAATAGTACCTTTAAGGATGGCTTTAGAAAGTCTGTGTGACATGATGGGAGTCTGTTGATCATCAATATGAAAATTAGAAATTGCTGCCAATTGAACCCTAAGAGTTGCTGCAGCCACTCCTTCATGAAACAGTTTAGTCAGAAACTCTAAAATGGAAGAAATCAAAGCCATATATGGGTCAATATTATTATTTGACGCCCATATGGAAAATCTTTTCCACTTGCTCAGGTATAGTTTCCTGGTAGAAGTTATGAGAAGAAATTATGATGTTCTGTGCAGAAGGTGGTAAATTGTGGAACCTGGCTATTCGTGGAACTGAAGCAGCCAAACTGTCAACTTCAGGGTATGAATTGCAGGATGAAGAGCCCCTGATGAATGCATCAGAAGATCTGGAACTGGGTCCAGAATCCATGGTTCTTCCAGTAGATGATGCTTCACGAAGGGGAACCAAATTTGACGAGGCCAGTGAGGGGCTGTTAGGATAATGGTCCTTACCAGAGTGCTGGCTTTCTGAAGGAATTTGGGTATCAGAGGAAATGGGGGAAAAGCATAAAGGAGTCCCGGGGGCCAACTGTGTACAAGTGCATCCCTTGGGGTCTCCCCCGAGTTGGGGAACAGGGCAAAGTTGTTGCTGCATTTGGTGTTGGTGGGGGTTGCAAATAGGTTGCAGCAAGGCTGGCCCCATCTGCAGAATATCCTTTCCGCTACTTCTTCTTTTAGGGACCACTCGTGAGGCAACAGAATTGCTCTCCTCAACTTGTCTGCTATCACATTGGACATCCCCAGTATGTACGTTGCTATCAGAAAGTGCTGGGTGGATATTGCTCACTGCCATACTCTCAGGGCCTCTCGACATAAGGGGCATGATCTGGTTTCTCCCTGTTTGTTTATGTACCAGACCAGTGACATATTGTCCATCTGTATTGCTATAGTCCCTAGGGAAAGAAAGTTTTGAAAGGATTGCAATGCTAGAAGTACCACGCTCATCTCTAGGACATTGATATGCAGATGAGCCTCATGATTCTCCCATGTGCCTTGGGCTGTACTTCCCTGAAAATGCCCCCCCAAACCCCACCCTATCAGGGAGGTGTCTGTGGTTACAGTGGCAACAGGGGTTGGTAAAACAAATGGATATTTTATTGTTACTTGAGGAGAGGTCAACCACTAAAGAAGATCCCTCTTGCATGACTTTGTTATTATAATGGGATGTGACATTGGGAGTTCCTGATAAAACCACTGTGTGAAAACAAGCCATTGTAGTATCCGCATCTACATTCAGCCTAACGAAATGGCAATGATGGCTGCAGCCATGGTCCCTAGTATTTTGAGCACTACTGAAACTGGGGCTCTCTGTTTGGGGATGAGGTCCAGAACTTGTTGTCAAAGGCTCACCACTCTTTCCATTGGAAGTTTTATGGTCATGGAAACTGTGTCAACATCTGCTCCTATAAAAATGGTATATCTGGATGGCTGTAAAGCAGATGTGTCCCAGTTTATAGTAATCCCCAATTGACTGCAAAAATTTAAGGTTGTCTCCCTTGCTTGTATGAGTTGATGCTTGGTGGTGGCGGTGAGGAGCCAGTCGTCTAAATATAGAAACACCTGGAATCCTAACTGTCACAAGTGAGCCGTGACTACTACCATGCATTTGGTGAACACTGTGGGGGGCTGTAGTGAGACCAAAGGGCAGAGCTCGAAACTGGAAGTGACTGGCTCCCAGCCAAAAGCGCAGATGATCCCTGGGTGGTCTGGCCATCTTTATATTGTTGTATGCATCCTGGAGATCTATTGAGCACATCCAATCATCTTTTCCTAAAAATGGAAGTATAGACTGTAGCGTGATCTTCTGAAACTTTGTTTTTTTTTTTTTTGACAGATTTGTTTAATCTGCTGAGATCCAAAATTGGTCTCCAGTCCTCTGTTTTCTTTGGAACTAAAAAGAACCTTGAGTAAGTTCCGGATCCTCTCTGATCTGCTGGGACTGGTTGGATGACTCTTTTTTCTAGTAACATGGTAATCTCTAAGGTTGCCTGTACCCAGTGATTAGGTGGAACATCTGGGATTTTTTTCACAGGGGGTGGAGGTGTAGCAAAGGGAATGGTGTATCCTCTGGATATTATGCTTTGTACCCAATGATCTTTTGTGATTTTTAGCCAGGTGTCTGGGTATAAAAATAAGTGTCCCCCGACTGCCGCCAGAGATGGACAGACAGGCCTCCTTTTAGGATCACTGGTAGGGTTTTCCAAAGAACTAGTCCCTGTCAACCTGATTTTGCGGGCCTCCTCTGCTGCATGGACGTCGTCTTCCATTATTGCCCCCTTCTCTACCTCTAGAGGGGGTTTCACCATGTGTGTCAAAGAAAGCTCCTTGGGCTTTGCAGAACCACATTTTTCCACTTTTCTGACCTTTTGGATAAGGTCTGGTAGGGGTGTAAAAATGGACTCCTACGGCAGACAGAGTCTTTCCATCTTGCTCACACCTAGTAAGCGCTTCCTTCACTTTCGGTCCAAAAAGTGATAAACCATCAAAGGGGGTGCTCACAAAGGATGACTTATAGGGCTCCACAAAGGAACATAAGCGCATCCAGGAGTGTCTCCTAAGAGCAATTCATGTACCCACTGCCCTACTCGTTCCATCAGCTGCATATGAAATCAGATGCATGGAAGATTTTATAAGGGAGTTTAGGGTAGCAAGCTGGGAGGTTACCTTATCTGAGACCTTCGCAGCTATTGCACCCTGTAGAGTATCTCCCAACTTCTTAAGGAGATCTCTATGCAGTCTAGTAAAATGTATGAGGTAGTTCAGGGATCGAGGAGTAAAGGCCGCCGAACTAAACATGTGCTTTCCATATCTGTCCATGATCCCAGAATCCCTATTAGGAGGATGAACAGATGTGGAGGCCTCTGATAACTCCTTTTTGGTGGCTGCTGCCACCACCATAGCATCAATGGGTACTCCTTTGGTAAGGAAAGTCTTGCCCTGGGGTGACGTTATAAATTTGTTAGGCCTCTGAGGGACCGGTTCTATGGTATCCGGGGACTCCCATGCCTTTTGAGAGAGAAGGTCCATCAACTCATCAAAAGGCAGAGTCACCCAGGAGGTGAGGGGTTGAGACCTAAAAGCCTTCATGTGTATTGACTCATCATCAGTAGGGTTAAGGGGGTTCCAGCCAACCCTCTGTCTTAGTATTTCTAAGATATCACCGAAAGAGATATCTTCAGAGAGGAACCCTTCTGACTCATCTAAGTCAGTATCTGATGTAATGGATTCCTGTCGGGAATCTAGATGCTTCCTCTTACAAATCCTCTTCCTGGGAACTTCCTCAGTGGGAGCTTCTGGGGAGGTCCTGGAAGAGCAGGGCTCACCTGATGGGGGGATCTGAGACTCCAGGTCTCTACACTTTTGAGGGATCAGTGAAGCAGAGGCAGACACAGGAACTTTAGGGGAGGAGACTGCTGGTACCGATGATGTGGGTGCCCAAGAGGACAATGCTCTCCTCATAGCATCGAAGGCTCCACTGCTCTGATCCAAAGAGTTGCCTGGATCTGTAGAAGCAGTCTCGATGGTGCCAAAGCTGTGAGCTCCAAGCTCGAGGTAGGTGCCGAACTCACCCAAGCCAAAACCCCAAGCGGCAGAGTCAGCACCGAAAGATCTGTACAACTATCTTCTCCGGATCTGACCAGAGAGTGTTGGCTCCTAGAATCTAAGGTAGGTAACGAAGAAGTCAGAGTAGTCGGAACCGAAAGCTCCAGGGGTGTAGGCTCTGGCAGATCTACAATTATCGGTTCTGAATACTCCGGCTTCTAAACCTCAGATTGAATCAGAGGAGGAATTGAATAAATGGGCTGGATCTTGGTAGGTTCCAAAGCCCTAAGGGTCGAACCCGATAGAATTTTTGCTAGTGTCTGTGACTGCAAAAGCCTCTGCACCACTCGATCCACATCCTTATCTGATAGTCATGAGGACTGGGTAAAGGCCTCTGACTGCAAAATAGGAGACTTTAGAGTAGGAGACACCGGTTCCAGGAATGGGGACCAGCTCCTACTGACAACAACCACCTCAGCGTTTGGAGCTGAGGTGGTAGTCCTGCTAGATTTAGATGTCGATGAGCCCTTTTATGGCTCTGATTCTGAGGACGAGCTGGAAGACAAAGTTTTTGAAGACTTAGTAGATTTGTCCTTATTCAAGGCTTCTTGAAAAGAGGATTTTAACAAACCTCTCACCATTAGTTTACTCCTGCATTCATGGATAACACAAGAACTAAAAGAGTGACAGATGGCATAATTTTCTTGAAGGTGATGTTCACCTAGACAATACACACAGTCTGTGTGCCCATCTATGATAGACATCTTTTGTCCACATTTGGGGCATTTCTTGAAACCAGATTTAGTCTTCTCAGACATGGTAAGCACTCTTATCAATAATAATCATAATAGCCCTAAAGAAAAAAAATGTAGGTGTCTAACTATATAATATAATGTATAACACCACAGTACACACGCTATGTATTATCAATAATAATAGCCCTAAAACTATAAGGCACACAATATCAAAAAATAGCAACAACAGCAAAAATAGCCCCAATAAAAACAGGGTCTAACTCTAGGCTACAAGAACTATTAAACTAGGTATAAGAAGCACACAATGCTGTTGAAAGGTATAATAACACTACAGCCCTAACAAAACTACAGGGCTAATTAAACAGTATAACAACACACTACTACTGCCCTAATAAAAAAACGGGCTTACTACTTTAAAGCAGAAAGGATAGGGAGGTAAGTTGCTTCAAGTAACTACACTCTAAGATATTATAAATAGGCCTAGAAAAAAACAGCCTCAAAGGTAGAGAAAAAAGGCACTCTAGAACTAAATACAACTATTAAACAGAGAAAAAGTGTATATAAATCCTAAATTTTACTGTCTGTATTAATACTGAGAAATTTAAAGAGAACATGTAAAGAAGTTTGAAAAATACTGGCCAGAGCTATCGAAAGGACTCCCGATCTGTTGCAGCAGCAAACGAGATCTGAGGGAAGCACTATTGCATCACGGGCTATGGAGTAGGCCACGAGCTGTTTGAAGACCTCGAGCTTTAGCATCTGGCCGAGTCAGAGCTGAGGATTGGCTCCAAAACCATCAGTGAGAATGAAGGCGAGATAGAACAACTTCACATTACATATTTTTCCACTGAGAGGGTGCTGAGCTTTGATATAACTTGTCAGAAAAAAGTGGTGAGATGCGGGTGGTACAATTTAAAAATAAGTGCAGCAACTGGTTTAATCTGAGAGTTTTTTTTTTTTTTAGCTTTTGTGTATGTTTGAGGGGCTTGCTTTTGAGTATTTTGGTCATTACATGCATGCTGAAGGAGTCTGAACAAGTTATTTTAGCAGGACAAGACTCACACATTGACAATAAATACAGCCTTTATACTTAATGAGGTTTCATCTGTTCTCTAGAAAGGGCACCATGAAGGACCAAGTCAAAGCAGGTAAAATAAATGTTTCCATGCAGACAAAAAACTTGGAATATTTAATTAACAATCCAGTTACTAAATGCAGTAAAAGAGAAAGAAATAGCTATATAACACCTGAGGCTATTAGACCTGCAAAAAGCAAAGCAAAAACATGCAAACTTTAAGGTTACATAGCTAATTCATATTATTGTATTACAAATGTTAGGAAAA